>NW_020799127.1:6524362-6563274 GCF_003259725.1 Athene cunicularia | reverse complement strand
CCCCCCTTCCCGCCCCCCCTTCCACTGCAGCACATGGGAAGCAAAAGTTTTCCTCCTCCTCCTCTTCCTCCTCCCCCTCCCCGCCGCCCTCCGCCCCGGCCCCCGGGCCGGTCCCCCGGAGCCGTTTGGAGCCGAAGGATGCGTCTGCCGGCACCCCGGCCGCTCCCCCCGGACCTGGGTGCTGCGCTGCGCTTCCCTCCGGGAGCGGGGGGGGCATGAGGAATAAAACGTTCCTGGAGCGTTTTCCGCTGCTCTGAGGGCTGGAAAGGAGCGAAGGCGACACTTCGACCGCATCTTGCAGGGAGATTCTGCGAATTTACAGGGGGAAGGGGCTCGTCGGGCAGAAAGAATCAGATGCTTTAGCCACGGCGGAGAGGCAGCGCTGCACCCGCTTTGCTTCGGCCCCATCATGGGTACCGGCATGTGCTCGAGGAGGCAGAAGGGGCTTCTGCAGACCGCGTTTTGCCTGGTGACTCTAGCGTGTTTGGGCTCGGGAGTTTTCATGTACAACCACTTGCAGCAAAAGGTGCGGAACGCCGAAGCCCTGGCCCAGAAATACAAACAGCAGCAGGAAGCGCTGTCTGCCCAGCTCCAAGGTGAGTGACCCGCTCCCTGGGTGTGCGCACACGCTCGCTGGACTTCCCTCTCCCAGCGTTCCCTCCCGGGGCTTTTGTCGCCCGGGCCAGCGACAAACAGGGTGCCTTTGGGGAGCAACGTGCGGCTTTTGGCTTTAAAGAGCTCTACGAAGATGTTGTCGCCTGTTTCCTCCCCACCCCCCCGTCTTTGCTGTCTAGAATTAGAGTAGCCTTGAATCTGAAGTGCTGGAGCGAGGGGAGCAGAGTGTGTGCTGGATTGGTGAGTTCAGCTGCATCACGTTTATTCCATTTTTTCTCCATTTAGTTCCTTTTGGCCGTAAAGACTCGTCCTATGTCACTCTACATGAGAAGCAGGAAAAAAATGCAAACAGAGGCTGTTTGGGCAGACTGAGATGTGGCTCCACGCTTGAGCCCGCAGTAGCATCTGTCCAGAAAGGGAATAGAGAGGCAAGGGGTCCTTTAGGAAAGTTTGTTGTCATCCCATCTACTGCCCATCGCCTTAGCAAGGAAACAAATCTATCTTCTTCTCAAGAGATTGATCTGGGACTAGAAAAGTCTTGCTGGCTTGTTTGAGGCCGGTTGATGCTGCAGCACAGAGCTCCCCTAAAAAGCGGGGAGAGGGAGGAAGAACTGGCATTTCTGAGCCTCCCGACCAGGGTTTGGTTCCTCTGGCAAGAGCTGCCAGAAGGCGTGCGTGATGTGTATATTCCCCTTCCCCCTCTCGTTTGTCTTCCTTACATAAATGTCTAACTGTGGGAGAATGACATTTTAGCCCGTGGAGAGATCCCTGTAGGGAAGGCTGAGGACACATGTTACTCCATTGCTGAACTCTTAATTTCTTTGTCTAGTCTGTCATTCTAGCCTTACTGCCTCTGCCAAAGCTACATTTCCAGCACCTGACACTAGATTTGGAGTTTCTCAGAGGGATTTTCTTAGCTCCCTGTAGAGAGGTTTGGTGGGAATCCACACTCTGGTAGCCAGCAGTTGGGTGTGTAGTGCTGGAGGATGGGTTGGTTGTGGAGCACCCACAGAATGAATTTTATGTGGACAAAATATTGTTTACTTGTGGTCCTAGTGACTCGAGGTCAAGAGGTTCATTGAACACTTTTTCTTCTAACAAGTGGTTTTAGATTATCGTGTTTAGATTGAGAGCTCTTCCTCAGGCTAAAACCAACTATGGGGTATCCATTATGACCTCTGTTGACATATCCAGTGACATTGGTTCTACAGCTTGTGTTGCTGGGGAATTCTGCAGATCTGTGACTCCACATATGTGCCTTTTGGGGTTAAATGTTTTCTGGTGGTTTTGTGTTGTGATGCAAATGTAACATTGTGCATATGCTTGGTGTGCTCAGGGCTGTGTATTTCTACCTGTAAACTGGGAAAGCAGAGTGTGGGGTTGTGTTTGTGTCTCAAAGAAACATGCTTTAAAAAAAAAAAAAATCAATCTTGTGAATTGATCTAGGGTGTGTATAGATTCACTGCTGTTATTTTACATTTTGTTTCCATTTTTTCTTTCTCTATCACAAGGCAGTCAGACAGCTACAGCTCCTGATGTGTTTCACAGTCCCAGGCACAGCGATTTCCACCTGCAGCTTGATTCTGAGATGCAAGGATCAGCAGGGCAGAAGTTAGCCCACATTCCTTTCTGATGTGTCAGCATCTCTTGCTTCTCTTGGAGAGGGGCTGGTTCTTCAGAGAATAAGATGACAGTGGTAGCCTCAGGGAGCCCCAGTTTTGGGAACAGCAGGCTGAGGCAAACAACTGAGACAGGCTCATAATAGTTTTTCCACCCAAATATATTTGAATGGCAGAGCCATAGCCTGTTGCTGGGGTTTCTAACCCTCTGTCAGCCCTCCCATTCCTAAATACAGTTGTTGCCATGGAGACCCTTTTTATTTTGAGAAGACATTTACTTGTCCAACAATTTTAACAAAGGCAAAGCTTCTTTTTGGATTTGGCTGGTGGGAGAAGCCTAACGACTGGCAGATAGGAACCATGTTCGTGGAAGTCTGGAAGTGCAGAGCTATCCTGAACATACAGCCAGGGCTCGCATTCTCTTGTCCTGCTGCCCAGATTCCTGCTGTGCTCGGGTCCTGGAGGGTGGGGGGTCAGGGCTCTGGGCCCTATCCCTGCCCCTCTGCTGAATTGTGTCTTCTGCATCTGATTCCTGTCTTTCCAGCCCTACAAAAGGAGGACGTGTTATTTTGAGGTGGAATTCAGTACTTTGTCTCAGCTATCAAATCTTACCCTTCTTATATCTGAGCACAGTACATGGTTAGTGCTTCTGGTAGCCTCTGTAAATAAAGCTTCAAAGTGTAGTGCTGGGCCAAGAGCTGAGAGGGAAGAGGAAAGCACATGGATGGAGGAGGGAGCAAAGCTGTCTTGAAACCAGCACTGCCCGTCCCATGTGCTGCACATGGATGGATCTCATCTACTCTTAAAATAAGAGCAAAGCAGCTACCGACTTTGCTGTAGGGTGAAACACATTGTGTGAGAAGAAAGGGAGGTGGGGTGTGTGTGTGTGTGTTTGTGTGTGAGCCTGTCCAACCTCTTTCCCCGTGGTTAGTACCCCTTGCTCTTGATGCAGCAGACAGAGGTAGCTGGTTGCTGTGACTCAGTAGACATTCTTTGCGTACTGTGGTCCAGATGGAATCTAGAAGGAAGATCTTGGCTTTTCTTTCCCTCCATCTCTTCTCTTTCTGCTGGGTGGGGTTGGAGGTGTGTCTGAAAGTGCATGGAGACACCTTGCTGAATGCTGGGCTCTCCCTTACGGGCTGTGATCTGGGGGACTCTGCTGCTGCCACGAGGCTCAGAGGGGATTAGAGACACAGCCTGGCCAGCTGTGACCTGATGTGCACTTCGGGTGAATCTGTTCTGTCTCAGCCCCCACCCCACACTGATGCTGTGCTGTAGCAGGTGGCTTTAACTGAAGCGCTGCTTTGCCACCTTCCACTTTCCATAGGTGTGTGCCTGTATGTGCATGCACGTGCTTCTGCCTGGGTGCTCTGAGTGCTGTTAAAGAGATTTTATTTTGGTCAGTTCACTAACAAACAGCACTCTTTGAACAGGTAGGAGGGAAGGGTGCATTTGTAGTGCCATCCACTTCTGTCTGACACTCCTGGTGTGGCCTGACAACGGCACACATCGGACCCTTGTCTGGTTTGGAGGAATTTTCTCTCTCACAGGAGGCTGCCCTTGCACTGTGGCTGAGCAAGAGTGCAGTGCTCCTGGCCTCACCATTGCGTGTCTTTTATCCAATCTGTCTCTCCTTTGCCATCTCTCTGGCTCGGAGAGGGAGGTATGATGAGTCTGGCTTTCATTCTGCTCTCCTTGTCCCTTCCTCTGGATGGTTCTTGAGCCCGAGTGACTGGTGCCATCGGTGATTAGTTGTGAGGTGACTGGATGGAGCCTGGCAGGAGTATTTGATGCCCCTAACAAGGACAGCAACAGAGGAAAAAAGGCTTTTTCTGGGTGATTAGCTATGAGAGGGGAAGAAGCACGATGCTGTCTGGAAGTTAGTGTTGATCTCTGCTGAGAGCTGCTTGGAGCTGCGAGCCACGGGCAGCGTGACAACTCTTCCCGCAGTATGTGCTGTTGGCATAGAAATGGCCTGACGAACTGTGCGCCGTGAGTAGCTTTAGCAGAACCAGAGCAGCAAATCTGACACCTCTGTTGCCTTGCTCTGTGAAAGCAGGGAGCTAGCATGCACCCGGGGCTTTCCTGGGCAGCGGTAAAATGAAACCACTTGAACAGAAAGAGAGTAAAACCTGGGACCATTGGCGAGACTGGAATCGCTCTCCCTTTATGGATCTCTTAAACTCTCCCTGGCAGATGTTTATCTTAGCACTCTGGGGTATATGAGGCAACCCCTTCACACAACCACCCTGTTTTCTGTGGTCTTTTAAAATGTCTGTGGAAGGCCTGACCTGTTCTTCTTTCCCAAAGGCAAGGCACTGCAGGGGATTTCATTGTTTCAGCAGTTCAAGTTCTGCATTTCAGCTCATTTGGCAGCAGGTGATGGTGCTTTAGTGCTGAGTTCTGGCTGAATTCCAGCCTGGATTTAGACACTGACCACCCTCCATTCTCTTTTGTAATTGCAAATTGTTAAAGACTTCCTGGCTTCCTGTCCTCTGAAGCTATACAGTGCCATCTTGGTCTGCTAAGTTGTTGCTGTGTTCCACCACAAAGATGAGTAAGAGACACTAGTTTATGCAGCGCTTATCTGCTGGTTTGTGTAAGACTGAATCCAGCTTTTCTGGGCTCTAGAGACCTGGAGGAATGGCAGGAGCAATTACAACTTTTTGTTTTCTTCTAGTCACTGGAGGTTAATTCAGCTTATTTTACAAAAAAAAAAAAAAGTGTCAGGAGAGCCAGATTTTAATCCTAAATTTCTGAATAAACAGCCTATGACATGGAGTTGTTCCTGAAGACTCATGTCATCTTCTCCTGAGGGAGATCAGAAGTGACAGAGGGAGTTAGGTGGGTCAGGGGAGACAGCTTGGATGTGAATGCCTGGGGAATGGCTCCTCAACCTGGGGGGAGACTGAGCTTGGCACGTGGATAAACCCAGGCTGGCAGAGCTTAAACATAGTCCTTGTACCTGCAGCGTCTAAAACCAGCATAGTCCAGGAAAAGCCAACTTTCTCTTGTCCTGCTTGAGCCCTCGATTTCAATACAGGAAAAGTCACTGTCTGGAGTCACTCTGGAGGCAAGTTAATTTTATCACCCCTGCCCGGTGCCATTCAGGCGTGGTGGCAGTCTCTGTGCAGAGGGGATGGAGGAGCCTGTTGCAGCTGAGTGCTGTGACTCAGGGAAAGCTCTTGGTTAGCATTCAGACATCAGAGCAGATTAAAATCACCATCCATCAGCAAGCTTCTCTGGCACTTTCATTTGTCATGTGGCTGCTGTACGAAGCAGCCTCATCCCTCTCCCTCCTCGGCTCCTGTGCAGAGTACAGATGCTCTTTTGTGTGTAATGGGAGAGGGAGCTGCTTGGCTCACTTTTCCTTAGTGGCCTGAGAGCCAGTTAACGGTTGGGTTGTGGAAGGGGAGAAGATATCTCTGCTGATGATGCCTTTACAGAACACATGACCTGCAAGGCTCTGGCTGTCTCAAGCCTGGTAGTGAACTTGGCCTGCAAATACACTGTTTAGCCACTGGCTACTAAAGACAGCTCTTGGCCTT
Organism: Athene cunicularia; assembly: GCF_003259725.1. Taxonomy (NCBI): domain Eukaryota; kingdom Metazoa; phylum Chordata; class Aves; order Strigiformes; family Strigidae; genus Athene; species Athene cunicularia. The sequence continues at coordinate 6,557,492 of NW_020799127.1, read as the reverse complement.
GGCAGCTTTGACTCCAAAGTCAAACCTGAGTGCAGATACTCACAGGATGACAGATAGGTGTGTTATATCAGGAATATCCATTGTATCTAGTCCAACCATCCCCACCATGGTCCAGACCTTATCTGCTTACATTTTGCAAAGAAGTGCAAAGTGGTTGTAGCTGGACCTGACCCTTTCATTGTTCAGGACATCTGAAGCATTTCAGGACTGTTGATTTGCTTGGTCTGGATTTTACATGTGAACTACTGTGTGCTTAAGCCTAGAAACCCAGAGTGGTGCAGGCCATTCAAAACAGGCAAGGGTCTTTTGCCCCAGTCTGCTCTCCTGGGCACTTTTGGCCCCGTCCACAGCAGCATTTGAGATCTCCATGTGCCCCTGTTCACCTGACCTGAGAGAGACCTGTTTTGGGGAAAAGAATATGTGGGACGAAATTTCAGGGTTTATCTCATGCTCTGCCTCTTTCTGCTTCCCTAGTTGTGTATGAGCACAGATCCCGGCTAGAACGGTCCTTGCAGAAGGAGCGAGGGGAGCACAAGAAGACAAAGGAAGGTGAGACTCTTGCATGGGTGGCACAGCCCTGGCCAGCCAACCCTCCAGCTGTCCTGTGGGGAGATGTGTGTGTTGTACCCAAAGCGTTTTCTGCCTTCAGGGCCATGTGTGGATGTTACTGAACACCCCCCAGGTGAGACTCATCCCTGGTTTGTTGGTGGAGAATAGTTAACTGACTTGTCCATTGCCCATGGGCAAAAGGTGCTGGGAGGTGGGCTCGGTTCTCTCATAATCCTACATATGTCCTCAGTCCTTTAAGTGATAATTAAACCTGGCACTAGAACATCTTTTTTCTCTTGAAACTATGTAAACTTTCTTAGAAAACTGATCTGGAGATGCTGAGCTCTACAAGTGCTTAATAATATTAGCATCACTGCATTATATAATACACGGACAGTACAGACTGTCAGATCCGTTAAAGTTGATGTACAGAAGTAGATAAAGACATGCAGGGTATTTTCAGACCATGAAATACAAGAGAAAGCAGAAAGCAAACAGATTAGCTCCTGTATCTTTCCTTGGAGTAAGTAGTGTGTTTGGATGTCAGACCCCTTTGCACCTGATTATTGTTGGCAACTTAATAGCCTGGGTTTTATCTTCAAAACTGGTATGTGGAGTAACATCACTACTTACTCCTACATGCATTGTGTTTCTGGAAAGGCTGACATACGGCATCCAGGTTTGCCTGGAGCTGTGTGGCTGCATAGCTAAGGGAGAAGCTGCATTTCTGCCTCCTTCCATTTATTTGGTCAGGACTGACTGGAAAATGAAGCATCCTAACAAGTTATCTTGTCATGGGCCCTTCCCGTTTGTAAGAAGGTGTGGCACAGATGAGATCAGCAGATGAGTTCCTTTTGGTCTCGCAGAAGCTTTGATTTCCCTTTTTCCAGAGTTGTCTCTCATTTCAGAGCACCCCAAATCCTTACAGTGCTTCAGTGACATCAAAACGGAACTGTTTGTGTGCTGAAGTAGGAAGTCACCGATGCACTTGCCTGTAGAACGGGGAAGGAAGGACATTTGGGCCAGTCTAGATGGGTGGACAGCTCTCCTGGGAAATACCATCTTTCAGAGGGCATTGAGTAGAGTCTCCTAGCAGCATCTGCATTCCAACTTGTTCAGTTGCAGCCATTTGCTCAGCAAGGGGCTGATTTCCTTCTTCCCTCCCCAAAATATAAACCAGATCCATGTTAAATTCCAGCTCATTAAATTGTCTTCTCTTCTTCCATTTCTAGATTTTTTAGTGTATAAGTTAGAAGCTCAGGAAGCTCTCAACAAGGAGAAGGTAGGTATGGTTTGTTCCTCAGAGTATGTGTGTGATAATGGTAAAGATTTTTCTAGTATCTCCACAGTCGTGAGGCCAGTGCTGCTGTCTGGAAGGCATGAAAGGCTGCGAATGTGTATGGTACAAGGTGAACTTTGGCTGACTCCACCTTGCAAGGCTGTTGGTGTGTGAGGATTTACTTCCTCTTCAGGAGAGCTTGTGTTGTGCTTAGAGCAACTCTGCCTGTTCTCCCGTGTGTGGTAGCAGAGCAGATGATTGTCAGCTTTTGGGCTGCAGTCTGAACAGGGAATTGCTGTTCCATGGTACAGAAGAGTCCTGGGGAAACTAAATGCAAGGCACACCACAGGGAACGTGGAGAAGAAAGGTCATGGTCTTGTTGGGGAAATCATACCCATTGTTTTCTATCTCCAGAGATTGTCAAATGATTTCCACTAGCCTGTGGACTGAGTTGACAGGAGTGTTAGGAAGAAACGCATCCCTGGGTTAAGTTTCTCCCATTCACTCGAAGTTATAAGGCTGTTTTTTTTCCTTTCTCAGAGTATCTGTTGATGAGATGCTGGAGAATAGGAATTACTTTTAGCTTGCTCATCTGTGGGTGAATGTCATCCTGTTACAGAAAGAAACTCATGGGTGAATATCTGAATACTCGAATGGCTGGGCAGCTCCCTTGCAATTTGTGCTCATTTGTTGGTAATATTTCATACCATATTGTGTATTTATAAGTTAAATTGTGCGTTGTAGTGGAAATCTCAGCATGGTGGTTAGTTTGCACTTCCATGGTGCTGCTTAAGTGTCTCAGCCATGCTGCTGGTTTCTGTCGGTTGAGCTTGGTTTGATAGCTGTACCTAGTTACAGGAATTTGCTTTAGGCTTACTCAATTGCTTAGGGATCAATTTTTTGTTAAACGGTGCAATTTTTGTGTGTAGGCAAAAGCTTAGCTCTGGTGCTGTCTGCCTCCCCCTCAGCTGCTGCAGAGTGTGCTCAGCCTGCTTGGGGCGGGGGGCATTTACTGTGCCAAGCTCTTCCAGCGCTGGGCCTGTCCTAGATAAAGAACTGAAGACTGGGGAAAACTACTCTGCATGCGAATCTAGAAAGTGCAATTAATTAGCTGGTGGCTAGGTGGCTTTGAAAGGTGGATGTTCTGCTGGTCACCTTGGTGGGCTTGTTCCCCGTCACCATGTGCGTGCCTGCGTGTGCGAGGGGGCAGCAGGAACTGGGCAGGTGCTCCTGTGTGGTTCTCCCTGCCTCGGGTTTTTCTGGGATCTAATGGCACTGCTGAATGTTTTTTTTCTTTCCAGCAAGATTCTATGAACCGATATGGGGCCCTCAGTTCCCAGCACAAGATACTGAAGGTAAGGGAGGAGTCTGGTTTCACGCTCTTCTGCTGCACATTAGAGAGTGCTCCCTGGAGGGACAGTCGGTGCTTTCCCTTACCAGAGATGCTTAAGAGAGTCGGAGGGTTTCCTGGACCTAGTGCCAGCACAGAGGGAAGAGACCATGCAGTGGTGTTGATCTACATTCCTTCCTGACTCTTCAGGTTCATGGGAGTTTCCTACTTATTCTGTTGGGCTTTGTATCAGATTACAGCCTTCACCCACACCTCCTTTCCATCGTAGTCTTTGTGCAGTTTATCACCCAGGAGTTCTGTTGTTCAGCGTGTTCTTTGCTGGGTCTCTTAGTGTGAAAATGGGTCTATTCATTGTAGCTTGCCCATTGGGCTAGTACAATGTATTCCAGTCTGTGTGAGAGGCTCGGAGAGGGGCAGTTTATAGCATTTTATAGCTTATCATGTGTTCTACCTGAAGCATATCTTAATGATAAAGTTTCCTTTTGTTAGAGCAATGCAACCGTGGCTGGTGATGGCAGGTTTTAAATGTTTTTTTTAGTTAGAGCGTTGGCAGTGAAATGGTAATATAATTCTGGGATGTAGAAAGAGGGCTGGGTTCCAGCAATCTTTCACACCGCTGGGTTGTGTTTCCTGAGCAGAGCTGGACCTCCAGCTGCCGGGCTTTTGGACTCAAACTTCGGGAAAGGGGAAGTACAGTTCTGTCTCTTGGGTATTATCCAGCACTGTGGATTCTGGGAACGCTTTGCAATGGTAACGTTCCTCTTCATAGCAACTGCAGTCTGAGCAGAACGCTCTGGTTTGCTTGTCTCAAGGGGACAGTGAGAGCATTTCATCCTGGCTCCCTTTCTCTTGCTTCCTTTTATTGGGAGGGGGGGGGTGTTGGTGGAAAAAATAATCTTTTTTTTCTTTTTATAACTACACTTACAGCTGCTGAAAGACAGGCTGGGGACTGCAGTATGGTAGATTTCATCCCGCACCACTCTGCAAAAACAAGTATTCAGCTCAACTTCTAGCTAGTTATGAGACTGTGAGTAACACTTCTGTTACTGGAGCACAGGCAAAAAAAAAATAATTCCCTCTAGTATTAGCTTCCCCACGAGGAAGATTGCTGCCAGCGATATTGCTACCTGGGAAGTAGACATGTAAATCTGAACAGAAGCAACTAACTCTCTTAAGCTGGAGGTCCCAGATATGACCAAAGAGTTCCATGAAGCCACATCAGGATACTTGGCTTTGCTGTTTCTGGCTGCTGCTGCTGTTCTGACCTGTACTGGTGAGCTGTGTCTGATGAACATCTGCAGCTGGCACACCAGACTCCAAGGAGCAAGGGGCTTTGTCCAAAAATACCAAAAATAGCAGCTGCAGTAGTTGCCTGTGTCTGGATTCCTGCTGGGGCCAGGCTTCATCTTACAATTCCTTTCATCCTCTTGAGTGGAGAATAAAATTTATTGTTAACCTCATTCTGCAGAATCCATCTTGGCATTTGCTGGAATAGGCAGGCGAGCAGGTGGGTGGCTTTAAACAAAAGATTTTTAACATGGACTTCCTGGAACTTCTGGAAGCTGGAAACTTGCTGTGAGGTGTGTCCTTCCTTTGCTTGTGGGTAAGCATCCAGTTACTGTGATTCCATTTTATACAGTGCTGTCTACAGAGCTGCTTTCTAAATCATGGCAGAAATACATGTGTTTGAGATACTCTTTATTATCTTCTTTCTCTTTGCCTGCCCCCCTCTTTCCCCAGAGACCTCGATGAGGTAGAGCCACTGCATAGCTGATGCATCTTGGGTACTACATGTTGTGTGCACAGCAAAGGGAAGGTGGGATGAAAGGACTTGCTGGCCTGAACTCATGCAGCTGAGCTGAAGGACTCCTGATTTTTTTTGAAAGATTAGCTCGCTTTCTGAATGATGTGATTTCCCCAGATTGCAGTGTTGGGCATGATGGGCGAGGACAGAGAATGAAATGTCATGACAGCATGGTCTTTCTGTATTCCCTTACCCCCAGCTGCATTTGTACATGATTTGCACAACCCTCATGTGCTGTGTCTTGCAGTTTCTGCTTAACTGAGTGAAACAGCCTATCTGTGAGGTAGAGAAGGGAATGACGTTACAGTCAGATGGGCAGCTCTGGGCATGAGAGGTTCCTGGCTTCCTCAGGGCTTTCAGCATGCCTAGCTTTGGTAGAACTGACTGGGTCAAGAATGTTCTGCTTCGTTAAGTTGCTTCTCTGAAAAATAATCACATGTAGCATGTTCCAGACCTCCTGTCCTGCACCTACAGTAAAACAGCATCTTTAGATTCCTCCTAAAGTCTGCATACATTGGTTGCAGAAGAAACCAGCTGAGAGTGAGGATGCTCTGTGTCCTTAATGAGCCAGACTGGGCCTCAGGTGTTTTGTGTGACCTTGGTCAAGGCACTTATTTCTCTCTTTAGCTTCCTGCTGCTATCAAAGGATGAATACTCCCTCCCTTCCTGACTGTGAGCAGTCTGGGGACAGGCATTATGCACATCACCTGCCAGACAGAATATGGGCTAGAAATGAATTGACCTGAGCAGATGAGGACTTAAAAATCCTTGAATTGCTTAGAGCTTCTGGTTAAAACCAATTATCACTTGCTAACGCTTGTGGCTTCTGAGGTGTTTAGTATCAAAATGATTTTAGGGATGTGGTTCCTCTGCAGTGCTTTCTGGCGATGGCTCTGATGAGAACTGTAAGTACCTAATGGCTTTGAAAGCCAAAGCAGGAATCTTTTATTCTCTTTATTTTCCCTCCTGATCTTGTGATCTGATCAACCTGACATCCTTGTGTCTCTTCTTTGTTCTGTCTCTGGGACCCCTCCACACCGGTAGCTTTTCCTCTGCATTGCATGTATTTTTGGAGCACGGTTATTTCTCTCCTTTTAGTGTAAGATAATTGCTTCAGGGGAGAATGCCTGGGCCACAGATGCTTTGTTTTACTGGGGATAAATGCAATCATCGATAGCATTTAGAGGTTTGGGGTTTTTTAAAGGAAGATGTGGTTTTTACAGGAAGGCTGATTGAAATTGCTGCCTGAGTCCTGAGGAGCTATTGTGTGGAAGGGCCAGGGTTCACCTGTGAGCCAATCAATCTGCATGCATAATTGGTGTTGACAAACTGAATGTGGAAGGACTCTGTAGGTTACCATGGGAACAAAAAAGGAGGTGAATTCTGGTTCAGTGGGTCTGAGCAAAAGGATATCTCACTATATTTTTGTTCTTGGGCTCTGCAAGAGGGGAGGGCAGAAGAGAACAGTTCGTCAACTCACTTCTATCTGATGAATTCTTGGCCTGCTGGAAATAGTCTGTGGTCTCGTGAAAGTGTTGTCCTGCTGGTTTACACCTGTGAGCCCCACGTTACTGTGGGGAATGTGGGCACTCTCCAGTCTCACTGTGTGAGAGGATGAGGTGTCCTGGGAAAAGATCTCCCTCCTGTTCTAGCAGCTTGGAGAACAGCCAGGCTGCTGGGAAGCAAACCAGGCAGAGGGGACAACCTGAGTGTTCAGGTGTCCTGTGTCCTCAGTGACCAGCAATACACGCATGCAGAACGATGGTGGGAATTAGACCTTAGCCCTAATTAAAGGTGAACCACTCCTGTGATGCAGTGTGCAGAATGATCCCCTGTGCACCACAGTGTGCAGGTAACACTCGTCCATCAGTGTGTCTTGGACTCTGGAGAGGACCTTGGATTTGTGCAGTGTTCCACGGGTGGTTGGGTTGATACCAGCAACTGCTATAGAGCCTGCATTGCTCTTGCAGAGCAGGGTGTTCAGGGAAGGTGGGAAGGGGTAGGAGTAGTTCTTGGCTGTGTCCCAGAGTCTCTGTCTCTTTTTCAGGCAGGTGTGGACCACATTCTGCTTCCAGTTTAGTGGCTTCCAAGGAGACCTCCCAAACTGCTTCACAAAGCAGAGTTTAATTGGCATTTCACATCCCTCCTGAACCACTGAACACAAAGAATATTTTATTTTGTCTGGGATTTCTAGCTACCTTCTTGGAGGAATGAACATATCTTCTGCCTCCCCAAACAACTTATTAAACAGAAGCACTCAAGTAGCACTTGGCAACAGATAAATTACTCTTCTTCTACTGACTCTTTTGTCACTTCTTTTCATATTCAGAACCAGCATGAAGATGTCAAGAAGCAGCTGCTTGACCTGCAGCTGCAGCACAACAGCTTGAAGCTGGAACATCGTAAGACACTGGAGTCCCATAGCCAGAAATATGCCCAGCTGCAGCAGGAGAAGGACAGCGAAGTCACAAACTTGCAGGGTGAGTGTGATGGAAAGGTAAAAAAAAAATACTAGGCAGAGAAAGGACTGAAGAACTGAGTTCAGGAAAGGACAGTGTTTCTTTTCCAGGCCCCCACAAGGTCTGTAGATACTGCAGGAACCCCCTGGTGTGACTGTGAGTGTGCACTGCCTTAGCCCTACACCTGCACTGAGCGTTGTCTGACCTCAGGGTGGTGGTGCAAGAACAAGGGCAGTGTTGGAACTGGCCCAGTGCCCTGGGGTTGCACTGAGGGGAGGTGAGAGATGCAGAGCAGGCTCTGGAGCAGCTTCCCCATGTGAGGGAAGCCACTGCCTTCACAGGTGGTGTTTTTGTGTGGAAATACACACCACAAAAGCCTCTGCCTGCTTGGGCTGGCAAACACGCTGATCAGGCTGCGATTGCTGGGCAGTGTAGGGTCACAGAGGAGAGGAGTTTCCTTTTTTTTTATATGACCTTGGGTTTAACCATACTTTGGGTTCTCTGGGGTTCAGAGACCCCCAGTGTTGTACTACCTGGGGCACCCCTGGCTTCTGTCAACACCAGCACTTTCATGGTGTTTATTTTAAAAGCCTACTTGACTTTTGCTGGCTGCTTACTCTTACTGCAGCTGCTACTTATTATTGTAGAATTTGTGTAGAGCCAGGTAAGATGGTAAATTATTGTGCTAGGTGCTGGTCATATTCAGACTGTGAAACAGTCCATGTCCCAAGGCGGTCACGCTCAAAGTGGATAAGACAATCCAAAAGTAAAAAGTGTGAGGCTAAGGTAGAGGTACAGGCCTGTGGTTCTGCAGTAGGCTGGGGCAGAAACAACAGACTCATCCATTAGATGCTGCTGCCTTCCCCTGTCCTTTCTCTGGTGGGTCAGTGTAAGTTAGCAGAGATGCTTCTGTGGCAGAGATAAAACACTGTGACATTTAGGTATCCCACTTCAACATACGTTTTCCATTTCTCTGTGCACTTTTGACCATGGAAACCAGCTTCTATATTACTAGAATCCTGTAAATTCTAACATTTAAGCTGGGGAGCAAATTAAACATACATTTTGTAATTAATGGTGTAGGTATATAAAATGTGTTTAATAGTGCAAGTATTGCAGAGAATGCTGATCCCTTCAATTCCCAAAGAGTAGTTTCTATTTAGTCTGCTGTTTAATTAGATTGTGAGGGTTTTAAGGTTCACATCTGTTCTTACTTAGATTAGGTCTGGGAGAGTGAAATCTCTTGATGTTTTGTTTGGGTTTTTTTGCTGATCAACAAAGCCCTAGTATCTGATGAGCACTTCTGGGTTAAAAGGGGGGAATTGAGCACAAGCAAGCAAAACCTAAATACTTGGTTGTCTCCCTTCTTGAAATAGGCAGCCCCCAATGAAGTAAGAAAACAAATTCTGTCAGTGGAAGGAGAATAATAATCAGAAAAACAATCCGGAGAGGGAAGCTAGCCAGGAAGGCTGGCTTAAGCCTGATACTACTATTCTCTGTCCGTCTTCCCAGGCTACTGTTCACTTGGTGCCACCTCTCTCCTTGGTGCTTTAAGCTCTAAGCTGGCTAGTAAATCTTCCCTGAAGTATTGGCAACTGTGCCATACAAAAGAGCAAGGCAGTCTCATGAGACTTGGCAAAGGCAGGGAGCTAGTAGCATTGCTAATGCCTCATTTTCTTTCCTTATGTTGCACCAGTACTTTCTATATATAATGTGCCCTCAGGAGACGTGTGTTGGAAGATGTGCCTCTGTCAGTGAGTAGAGAACAGTATCTGAGCAGTGGGCATTGCTCAGGGCTGTTCAAAGGGAACAGGGGGATTTTTGCTAGATTCAACTGCAAAAATGAACCCCTCGCCCCAGGGATGCTGGGGGAAAGCAGAAGCCCACTGGGAACTAAGGGGGATTCTTTCACGGGAGGAACTGTGTTTGGTAGCTCCTCTTGGTGGTCCTTCAGGTGCTTTACAGCCTTGGGGCAGCTCTTGGGTTGGTGATCTCTACATGCAGATGCTGGGGTGTGGGGATGATGGAGCTGTGCCATGTGACCCAACAGTTGTGGTGCTCTTGGGGTATCTCGTGCCCTGTTCCTGAAAATCCCTGCTTCTGGAAGTGGTTTTTGAATGCTGGTTCATGTGTTTATGAGTATACGCTCAGGTAGCTGAACCCTCCTGGTCTTGTTAACCAGAGCCTTTTTAATCCTGTTTGCTTCCTCCCTCTACTCCAGGCCTTTCCTGCTGCATTATGAACTATTTTCTCCTTTACTTTATAGGAACTGCAGTCTATTTATGCTGCATTTCACACCCCCAGCACAGCCTGTCCTCTCTTGTGCTCCCCCATGCTAATTCTGTACTCTTCCTTTTTTTTTTTTTTTTTTTTTTTTTTTTTCATACATTGGCATAGTCCGCTTTGAAGGCAGACAGATAGTTTTGATCTTTGAGCTTCTGTTGGAGATAAGGATGCTGTAGTTACAGCTGAAACTTTTTCTTCCCGTTGACACCAGTGGTAAAACTCCTGATGGGGCCACTGGGACCAGCATCTCATGTCTGCCATGCTGGTGGTAGAGGAAGGACACACAGTGGCATGAAGGTTTTGATTTCCAGGTTCTGAATAAGCTTTGAAGGCCTGGATGTTACTGAGGTATTGGCTCAGTGAAACTGCAGGATTCTTTTGGACATGTCTTCCCACACTTGAGATGCCTTTGGTTCTCTCAAAGGCCTGGGGAAATGTCTGTTTTATAGCCAGAGGTTTTAGCAGTAGCTGTCATCTAGCCCGGACTAGCTGCCTCAAAACACACCCCTTACTCACTGCTCCAGGCCAACACCCACAGCACCGTGTGCTTTCAGCACTGTGTGCATACAAGGTAACTCAATTAAAGCTGTTCTAGCTGTGGTCCCACATGACATAATCCTGTATTTCCTTCTGCCTGCAGGAAAGACAGAACCTTTTTTTTTTTTTTTCTGTTTGATGTTAACCTTCGCTTCAAGGCAAGAACACCCAACCTCAATGGCAAAATGTTCTGTCCCAGGGCTGAATGTTCTAAAAACAGATATACCAGTGTAATCAGAAATATCTATAGTCTTGAGCTGAAATCTCACATGCAATTCAGCCTACAGCAAAGTGACCATCCTGTTACAGGAAACATTCCCATCCTTGTCCTGGCAGGTGCAACTATGTCTGCAGAGAAATCCTGGTGCATGTGGTTCTAGTCATATTTTGAGAGCCTTATCCAAATTAAGACTGACATTTTTTTTACACAGTCTTTCTGTTGACCGGAGGTTATGCAATTCTATTCAAGGCAGTGAAACGTAAATGTATTGTGTGTCTTGTAACTGAAGTACTTAAGAGTGTGCAAATTGCTTGAAAGGAGCCCAGCCTGGGGGCTGAAAGGCACAAGCTTGCTACTTAACAGCATAGGAATAAATGTGCCTGAGGACCTAGTTGTCCTATGATTGCTTTCCCTAAGTGGGCTTTGGGGTTTTTGTGTACTTTGTGCAGTAGGAGTGATCTGTGTGGGTTCAGGAGAGCCGACAGACTTCTCTTGTAGCTGTTTCTCAACCTCCCAGTTACTACTGCTCGCTGCTCTCCCTGCTGTCCAGCTGCAGTGGGTCAGGGAAATGAAGAATCAAGTATCTTATTCTGATAGCAAGCACAGCAAGAGCCTGACCATGGTAGCAATAGTTAGCAGAGAGACTCTGGAGAGGAGAAATGTAGAATACCAGGTTGAAAGGGACCTCAAGGATCATCTAGTCCAACCTTTCTTGGCAAAAAGAGGAAGGGGAAAAAAAAAAACAAACAAAAAACCAGAGGAAGTTCCTTGGATGGGCAGGACTCCTGAGTGCTGAAGGAATGATGATTTAGTTTGTCAACGTGTTTGGCTAGTCCCGAGTTAGTGCTTCACTGTAATTCCTGGGCTTGGGGAGATCTAGGAGGTCAAGAAGAATTTATGGTAAGGAAGAGAGATACCACACTTGGGAAAATAACTCTCCTAAGCAAATTTCTTCTTCTCTTGCAGATACAGTCTTTAAACTCAGAGAAGAGAGCAAGCTGCTCCGGAAGGCCCACCAGGAAGTTCACTCTCAGCTCCTTAATGCCCAGGTAGCCATCAGGGGGCTGTTTGTGGCCACATGGGACAATCTTTCACTGGGGTCTGGGTGCACTATCAAATATTCTCTAAATAATCTACTTATCAACTATATTCCAGCGTGGCAAGTTGCCTAAGACAGTGCTGGTAGGTGTAAACATTCTGTACAAGTAAAATTCTCCAGCCTGGATTCTGTCCCAGTAGCTGAAAATACAGGTATGCTACACAAGTCACTGCGGTTCAAGTGAGCATGTACCAGCATACTCCCAACCCTGGAATGCCTCCTGTCACCTACCCACATCTCAAATACTTCCACCCTAAATGAATTGTCTCTGTTTATGCCTATAAATTAATTGCCAAGAGAAATAGCAATGCAGAGGTGCCTTGCCCAGCTTGCTGAGACTAGACACTCAACGACCCTGGCAAAATGTTCCCTTCTGCATCTCCCTGTGAAGCCTTAGTAGGGAGGGAGGCATATTAATAAAAAAAAAAAAATTGGAAAGAGCTATGTAAAGTAGAAGTTAATGTTCAGTAGTAAGTGTTGGAATGTGATGCTTTTGGAGGCTGGGGCAGACGTGCAAGTGGTGTTGGCTTAAGACTAGAGAGGCAAAAAATCTTTTTTTTTTTGCAGGAGGGGGGAAAAAAAAAAAAAGTTCTGTTTATATGGTGTTGTGCTTGTGCTGTGGAGATGCAGAGTGCTGAAGAGGCTCACATCAACTCCTGACCTCACAGAATTCTGCTTATCCAGCTGAAGCTGGGAGCTCCCAGACCCTGGGAGAAGGGAGAAAGCAGGGTATGCTGGGAGACGTGGGAGGACTTCATGGCTCTGCGGTGTTTGTCTGAGGCCCTTGTAGTGAGTCAAGACACAAGCAGCTTGGTAAATATACTTTAAAAGTCACATTGGAGTCTGAATTAGTCTTTTCTGTTGGTAATTAACAGCCTTTTCTCAAGCACTCCCTTGGATTATAGGATAAGCCTAGAAGCAAGGAGCTAATTGTGGTTAGATGCTGTTGACAAGTGATTCTTCCCCTGAACTTGAACTAGAGGTGCAGGGGGTAGTGGGTTTTGACTTCTACAAGATGACTCTTGAGTTCTGCCTGATCTGCCCTGCAAAGTGGCAGCTGATAAGTGGCTCTGGGGCATTGCAGACTTCACAGATAACTGCCTGCTCCAGGCAGGAAGCCCGGGTTACTGACACTGCAGGCAGCTGTCATTTGACAGCTCTTTGGCTCGTGTCAGATGGGGTTTGAGGGGTCTCAGGTGGCCCATCAGTGTATTTGACTTGCCTGCCTTCATAATCGTGACTTCCACTGAGCTGCTTTTTCACCCTGTGCTTGTTGGAAACTAAACAAAGGCTTCTGGTCTCTGCAGGGGTCAGTCCAGCACACCCATACTCGGATTGAAACAGCCTGTGATTACAAGATCCTCCAGTGCCCCAGCAAGCCTGTATTCACACCTCCTGCTATCAAAATGTGTCTCAGCCATCATTTTTTAGGCCTCCTGACTAAACTTTCAAAGTAGCTGCCAAAGGCGCTGCTCTAGCTTGCTCTCAGGCAACACTGAGACCCAGCCAGCTCCCATCATACAGGCTTCTGCCACTGACAGCGTGGGTCGGTCTCAGTTGATCAAAGGTGCTCGGTCATTCTGTATTTCTACTTTTGTCTTGCTGGGTCAATGCTGAGTGCATTTGCAGCTGGCACACCGTGTAGGCCCAGTCCCGGATTACTCTTCAGCAGAAGAGTAATGCTCTTCAACCAACTGTGCTGCGTTGGAGAAAGGAAGCAGCAGTTCAAGTGTGCAAGCTAGCGTGTACTCTAACAGAATTTAAAAAAAACTTGGCTGGAGGTGGCTGAGGCTACAAAGTCAAGTGCTTGCAGACTGGAAAACGTGGTGGCAGCTTTTGTGCTGCCAGTCTTAACTTTTGGCCCCTTCGGTGTCGTGGCCAATGGAAAAAGTAGTTTGCAAGAAGCAGCTCACCGTTGTTTCTTGCCAAAATTAAGAGTGAGCAAGAGTAAAAGGATTTGCCCTGAGTGTGGGAGACACGACTCAGCTCCCTGCGCTGAACGTAGGAGACAGCCGTGTAACGGAGTGGTGCTCCAGCCATCTGTCTGGCTGCTATTTCTGACACAAGTGGCAGTGGTTGGTCCCAATGACTTCAGAAAATACTTTGAATCTTTTTGACAATGAGCCTAGTGTTAAAAAATGTTCTGTTGGGTTTTCTGATGGGTCCTTTGTCACGTCTAATCAGTGCTCCACAGCACACAACAGGTGAATGGGGATTGCACTTGCCTTCAGTGGGGCTGTACGTGGGAGCAGGCACCCACGCAGACTCCAGCTCCTTTACCAGCACTGCAGTTCTTCACTGCAGGGTGGATTTGCACCGAGTATCCTGTTGTTGATCTTGCTTCCTTCTGGCAGGTGAAAGTTTAGAGGAGTCATTTGCATTCTAGACAAGATGTTCACTGCCAAGGCTTGGAGCGCGTTCCCCAGCCCAGCCGGCAGTCGCTGGCACTCAGCTGCTCCGTGGGGTAGCCCGAGGCATGGAGGGGTGTAGGTGCAGCTTGTCCTGACGGGCTGCAACCAGCCTCTGGGACTCTGTGTTAAGCCTGGTCTAAAGCTTCTCTCCCTCTGGGCTGACCACCTTTAGCAGGCTTTTGCAGGGTACAAGTTCTGCTTCCATCTGGCTTGTTCTGACTGGAACCAGTCTCCTGCTAGCTAGGGCTACATCCCACAAACTGTTCTTGGCTTCCTTTGCCTTTCCTCATTCCTTTTATGTTAGCTTTGCTGAGTGGTTTCATTGGGGTTTGTTTTGGTTTTTTAATGTTAATTTTAAGGTCAAATTTCAGAGGGAAGAACTGAAATCAACAGAGCCTGCTCAGGAATTCATTTCCTGCTAAACTTTCCTTGCTGCTGTGAAGCTTTCCTGCTCTGCCCAGTCCCTAATTTGGTCCCTTTCCAGGTACCCTGGCAAGCGTATGAAAAGCTCTCCCCCCTCACTTTCCTATAAATAACTGGGGTAAGAGTGAGGAGCTTTTCCTGTGTAGCTTTTGCAAGCCCTACTTTTCAGGGTTGGAGATGGAAGAGGTAACCTGCAGTAGAGAGTTAAGTGTTGCATTTGCTTAACAGTCCGGGAGAATCGATTTTCATTTGTCTTGCAAAGTAAATTAAATTGTCAGGTAGGATTATGCCGGTTACTGTCAGCCCTGCTGAGATGAGCACATCCATGGAGAAATGCCTCCACAGGAATTAAAAAAGCAGACCTAGAGGTACATGAGAGCGAGGCACAGGAGGAGAGGAGGCACCTGTGACAAGACCCAGGGTACAATTCTTGTGCAAAGGCAGGAGTGTCAGTGGCTCGTGCACTGAACAGCATTGGGCAAAGAATCCGTGCCATGGCTCAGCACTTCCAGGGTAAAAGTAGGCAATAAAATAAAATGCAAGACTGGCAAAGGGGGGATACAGAATATCCTGAAAATCTGGAGGGAAAGCTGAAGACTAGCTTGGGCCTGTCATTAATGGTTGTGGATTATCTCCAGCCTTTCATATATACAAAATATAAATCTTCTGTAGTAGCGTGTCTGTGCTGAACAACTGACCTTACAAGAGGGGCTGTTCTCAGCGTGGAGGTGTTTTACCCTGTTATTGTGTGAGGTTTCTCTGTACCCTTCTCATCCCCCCAGGCCCAGATGGAAGAGTTCAGGCAGCTCAAGGAAGCTCTACAGAAGATGCCAAGTTTCAAAGGAGGAGGAGGAGGAGCTGGGAAGGGGCAGCAGCAGTTTCAGGTGCTGAAGGAGCAGCCCATGGTGCCGGCCAACAGCCAGCTGCAGCTCGGGAGGCAGAAGGTGGGGTTCTCCCAGGAAAGCCCAGGGAGGAGAATTCTGCAGGCTTCTCAGCGTGGGGCTTTGAACTGGAGAGAACTGAGCTTGTTCCTTTAGTTTGCTCTTGTCCTCTCTTCCTTGCAGGCTTTTCCAGTCAATCAGGAGAATCGCCCTGTTGGGAACGCGCTGGCATCGCCAGTCTCTGGGGTTCAGAAGCAGGCAGACAGCCCGAGGCTGCAGGGCCACAACTCCTACAGTAACGATAGCCCGAGGCCACAGGCCAACGTCCTCTTCACCCATCCAGCCTCGCTGCAAGATGCCAATGCCCTGCCAGAGGCTATGCCAGCCTGGCCAGCGAGACACGGGGACGGCCACGTGATCCGGTTCACCCGGACCATGAACAGTTTGCCAAATGGGAACCCCGTGAGTCCTGCACACTTGCTGCTTGTTTTGTGTAGCCTTTGCTTTTGAAGCTCAAAACTATGATATTTGTAATGACAAGCATATGTGCATTCCACTTCCCTGATGTAGAAACTGTCCTGGCCTCAGGTTTCAGACTCCTGTGCACTGGTAAGAGCTTGTGGTGTAGCAGCTGGGCTCAGATGAACAGGCTGGAGTTCTGGATCCTGCCAGATCTGCAAAGTGTAAATCATAAAAGCAGCTCCCTTGTCTCCCGGGGTGAATGAGAGTAAGCTTATGGAAAGCTAATCTTTCCAAAAAATGACAACAATGGCAGTGTGGTTAGACTATAATTACAAAAACTATTATAATGGGAACATGTGTGGGGTTTTTAGAGGTGGTTTTGTTGTTCTTCTTGGAGACTTGACCTACCCAAAACAAGTTTGGGTCGCAGAGGATCCAGATTGTTTCCTCTTGGCTCTGTGGAAGGAGAAGGACCTGTTTCACTGCAGGCTGGCTAGACGGGTCTGTAGATTTGTTCTGGAGCACTTTTGAATCCGAGTTCTTCGATAAAGGATTTTTCTGGCCCATAAGCCTGCCCAAATGCAAGACAGATTTGCAGATATCTGATAAGACTAGGAGCTTGTGTATGTCCTGAGTATATGCATGTGTCTTCTCTCCAGGATCTGAAGATGGTGATGCGTGTTCAGGTGAAAAGCAATGAGGACAGCCAGGCTCCTGGATTGTCCCAGTCTGATCTGAAACAACCCTCTGCAGCAGAAGAACCTCAGATGCCAGACAACCACCACTCTACGGGGAACAAACAGGCACAAATACAAAGGTTGGTGAAACAAAACCCTCTTCTACGCTCAATGTTAAGGCTGAAAGGTACCATACAGGCTCATCCCTGGTGTCTCTCTCTTGTTTATTGTGGCTTCTACTTGAAAGATGATTGGAAAATGTGTTAATTATTGGTTTCACTGTCATCTAATTCTTGTAACTAAACGTTGCTGCCGGGTCTCTATCTCAGCCAAAGCAGAAGACTAGTCATGTTGCAGGCAGTGCTGTGTGATTGAATGCACAGACTGCTGTGGGTGCTGTGCTGGGGGAGAAAAAAAAAGGCTGTTGTGTTATTGGTGTATGCTCTGTAGGCTGCCTTTGTACTTGAACTGTTTGGTAAAGTGTGTGGGGAGGAGAAAAAAAGGAGCTACTGCTGAGTGAGATCAGCTCAGCATGGATTTCCTACTAGCTAGAGGAGAGGGTGGGAGCGGAGTCTGAACTGACTTCAAGGAATCTCCTCCCTATCAGTGGTGGTGACTTAAAAATATCCTGTTTTGTTCAGCAAACTGAAGAAAAGCTGCATGACGGAAGCGACTCATCTGCAGCAGCAAGGGTGGCTAAAAATTCCTTCAGTTTCTATAAATAAGAGGCATTAAGTTATATATTAGAGCTGCAACTTGTTCTTTTTTTTTTTTTTCCCCTACACCGATTAATCAGTAATCTGCCAAGCTCTGCAGGAGCAACCAGACCTTGAAGATCTGAAAGTTTCTCATCTCTAGAAGCAGCAGGCAACCAGCCCCAATTAGGTACTAGAGCTTTTTCTGGTTTTGCTTCTAGGGCAAAGACAAATCCCCAGGCTCTGTATTGTCTCATCTGTGTTTGCTTTCCTCCCAGGAGGAGGTTCCCGTTGGCAGTGTGCTGCTGAGGGGTTGTGCTTCACAGAGCCTGCTTAGAACACGAGTAGTCCGACAGGTCTGAGACCTGTGATCCCAAAGCTACAGGCTTTGTCCTGAGTGGGGTGAAACAGTTTACAGCAGTAGTTTGTGCCAGAAATGAGGACACAACCAGAATCCATCAGACAGCCCAGGCTTTTGTCCTGTCTATGTTCATGTAGACCTGTGCTTGAGGTGATGGAGTTCTATCGACTTGAGCTTCATCTGGAGAAGTCAAACCAATTCAACCATATAAAGACTTGGAACTGGTCTGAGCTTAGATGAAACCTGGGTATTAAAATTCTCTGCAACTTGGGACTGTTGCTCCTATCAGACATCCTCAGCACAATGTGCTCTCCAGACCTCTTTTTGGGGTAAATGGGAGTGGAGAGCTCTGGGGAGTCCCTTGGAACGGACAGAGAGGATCAGAGAACGGTGTGAACGTACCCGTTCCATGCAGGTAACAAAACGGGTAATTCCTACAGTATGTAACTTGTATTGCTGTGGTATCTGAGAGTCCAGTCAGGGACCGGGATCCTGATGTACTGTGTGTTGTACAAGCACAGGAGAAACTGTTTACTGTCTCGGCAGCACTCGCAGAAGACCAGTCTGTTTTCCAAAAGGAAGAAAATGTCCTTCTGAGGCTGCAATTCATCAAAGTCTGGCCATAATCCAAAAACTGACTGAAAATAGTGCTTCCTCATTTAATTTATTTATCCCCTGTGTGTGTCCAGGTCATATCTGCTCAGTTTACTGGAGCAAACAAGATTTAGTTTCTGTTTTATCTGTAGAGGAGACTTCTGGATTTCATTCTAAATTCAGTCTGATCTTACCCATTCTTCTCTACCATTTTTGTTTGTTCACTTAACCCTGCAATCTGCCCAGGTCAGAGATTGTGCTTTGCATATTTCTTTAAAGGGCAACATCCTCCCTGTGCTGCTCTGATTAGACAACATCTGCACAGAGGACCAGCACAGAGGGTATTCTGCCTTCTTACAGGGAGGGACTTGCAGGTGTAACTGGAGTGGTGATGGCAGAGTGGCCTTTCCTCAGCTACATAAAGCCCAGAGGGGGATGCTGCCACTGCTCTGTGAAGCAGAAAATGCAAATATTGGATTTGTTGGGCAGATTATTTCTTCAAGGACAGAGATCATGGTATGTTTGGTGTGCTTGTCGTTTTCTGGATCTATCATCAAGAAATTACTGAGCAGCTGGAGGCTGTTATTTACACTGCCTGAGGTTTGTGATAAGGAGTGCATGAACCAACTTTTGTCGAGAAGGTGTCAATGCCAAGAACAATATCAAACAGCAGCAGAGTACAAAGAGGCCATGCATCCAGCGCCAAGAACCGTTGCACTGGGTGGCTGAGACCAGCAGATTCCAGATGAGCTCTTGATGGCCAGTTTCCATATTGATGGTTTTATAATGGGGAAATCTGAGCTGAAGGCTGGGTCAGGATTTTTCTTACTGAAAGTTTTGTGCGGTGATAGTATGCTGGCTTTAAAAAGCTGCTAGAGCTAAGGCCACTTGTCCTTTCGCAGCAGTTAAGAACTTAAATGTCTTAAGTAGACTTCTAAATCTCAGCTGGCTTATGCAGCAGCTAAACCAAGCAGTAGTCCTGCTTGAAACTGGTGGCAACTTTACTCGGGTTAAAAGTTTCTTATTTTAGTCATTTTTGAGAGTCCTTATTGCTGGGATTTCATCCTTTGCTTTACCTTTCTTTGTTTCTTAAGGTGTCCTTGAGTAAGAATATTTGGATATTTGGGAAGAAAACATTCCCTATGAGACAGCCTGGCCTTCTGGGCTTTTCAGGGACACGCTTAAACTAATATGAAGATATTCCATTTCTTCTCTGACCTCCAATTTATTTCTCAGCAGTGGAACCGTGTCACACTACTAATGACTCTGCTGCTGAGCCTCCGGTTGGGGATCCACATGAGCGGGGCTGTTGGCTGCAGGCAGAGAAGCATTAATGAAAAATATGTTGCACTTGTCATATACCTTGATATCAAGTACTTGTCCCTTTGAGGCACTTCTGTTAAGAAGGAAGCAGACACAGATAGTGATGCAAACATCAGGAGAGGTATATTTGAGGTGGAACCACTACAGAGGAAAGAATTGTTGACTGTGGCTGCCTGAAATGAGTTGTCTGAACTCTCACAGCTAGAGCTGTGTATGAATAATTGATTTTTCAGATCAGTAGATGGATGAAAACTTTGAGGGGAGGCTGGTAAGAAAAGCAGTAAATTATACTGGAGTGTGGCTTCCCTCACTGAATGAAGAAACAAAACACTTTTTCCCATGTTCACCTAAAAAAAAAATAAAAATCAAAACAATATGTGACTGTTTCCTTTCAGCTAGGTCTATTTTCACTGGGTTTGTGCAGGGAACAGATGCAAGCTGTGGAAGAGTTTCTAAGCAGATACTGGTTAAGGTATGCATCCCAGTTGCAGAGCTTCATAAAGAGCTTGTGGCTTTAAAAAAACCCCTATCAGATAATGAAAGTTGTCAGTTTGTATTGCAGCTTTCCTGTTTATTTTGTAAGGGGTTTTTTTTATAGGCTTATAGGCTAAAATTCCACAGGTTTAGTAGTATCTTCATTTTTTTTTTTTTTTAAATTACGTTGGAACAATAAAGGGGACCTGCAGTTTTGATATTTTTTTCAAACACTTAAATATGTTTATTTGGGTATGTGTGAGGCATGAGTAAGAACATGTTTAGGACTGGAGTTTATTGCTCTGTGGATATGTTACTGTATCATATGAATAATATTAAAGCAGTTCTACAATAACTTGTGTTTACAAAGCATAACTTAATTTGTTCTTATGTGGCATATGAAATGTTCTCTTTCAAGCAAGATATCACAGTAACTAATCCCATCTGCTAAAGTTAAATTAGGACAAACTTTTGCATGTGTTGGAGTTGGGTTTTTTATCTCTGCTTGCCATTATGAAATATCTCTTGATATACTAAGGCTGGGGGTGGGGGGGTGTCTGTTTTGTTTTGTACCCTTGTTGCAGCTGGAAGGACATAGTTAACAAGGTGAATGCCCAGATGGATGAAGAACAAGTGCAGAGTTACCCAAAGAGCCTTCATTTTGATCCCAAGCCTGGGCAAGAGATGCAGAAAGGCAGCCCACAGCCACCCAGCCAGAAGAGAGGGGAAGAGCATCAGATAGCTGATCAGGAAGGCGAGAAGGAAAGGACAGATGACGAGGAACTCGAAATGGGTATGGCTCCCCCCATCTGATGCTGTGCAGCACTCATTTATTGCTATTCAAGGTGGGGAGTGAGAGGAGCTTTCTCCTTGTGTTAAAGGAAAATTTTTTTCAATTTCAAAATTTCAATTTCAAAATTTCAGTGCTTGAAAAAATTCTTGTGCTTTTATTGTCATTGGTCAAATGCAGAGCCTGGACCGTTTTCCATTTTTGTTCCCTGTTGTCCTGCATCCTCACACATTTCTGAGGTAGTGGACTCAAAATCTGTGTAATTTAAGTCGGTTCTTCTTTCTTTCCTGTGGCAGTGATGGGGAAAATGTCACTGTTTATTCCAAGACAGATCTCAGTTTCCCATAGGAATTGTTTGTAACTTGCTCAGGGCAGAAAATTTCCCAGCTGTCCTTAAGGGGCTAAAAGTAAATAAATTCAAGGGCAGCTAGTTGTAATTGTCAGTCAGGCAACAGAGCACTTACTAGACTTCAAAATAGCTGTAACTGCATTTGGGCAATTAGAGGCCAGTTCTTAGAACACGTTAAATTCCTCAGTCTTCTGATCCGGATCTGTTCAGACCTCTGTGCATCGACTCACCCTGCTAATAACAGGTTGGGGAAACATTTAACTTGGTGTAAAGTTCATCATCACACCATGAAACCAGCTAATGAAGAATCCATTAGATTTTACATGTGAGGGCAGAATTTTTTTTTTGCCTCGCTTTCCAGGTGAGGTTTATCAGTTGGCTTGTAATGGTGGTCACATGTGCGTGGCAGAAGGAGGGAACAATTAAATAACTGTGTTGTGTGAAACAACAGAAAACAGCTGTAAAATGACTAGACGTTTCAGAAAATTGCAGTGTGTGGGCTGGGGCTTGGAGCACTTCCATAGGTCCAGTAACAAAGGGAAGGTTGATTTAATTGCAGCTGTATGTCTGTGAGTGTAAGAGGGAAGCTGCAGACTTCCTTCAGAAGCAAATCAAGACATCAGAAGTGGATTGCAGTAAGCCAGTCAGGCCGTGGAGAGCCAAAAGGGGCTTCTGAGCAGAGGTGTCCAGTCTGAGGATCTGTGGAGCAGTGCTCTGCTGTGCTCGAGGGGCTGGGATTTACAGTGTGAACGCTGGGTAAACAGATTTCTGTGCTGCAAACAGACTCTTCCATCAATTCCTCTTGCGCACGTGGAAATAACCTGTAAAATGTGGGAGTTAGCTGGTTACCTTTGTCAAAAAGAGACACTGAAATGTAGATATGACTAATGCTAATTCCATATGTTGCTAGACTGAGGTAGAAGGACTAAGTAGGTGGCTTTTCATGTAGCTAATTTTTTGCTGCAGTCTTGAATGCAGTAAGGCAGGGAAGCTGGGAGCTGAGGCTCCTGTGAGGATCTCTCTTCAAATGCTGACTTGCATCCTATTAAACATTATAAAGATGGTTTTAGCCTGGTTTCTCAGCGGGAGATTTTGGCTCTGGATTTGGAACAGAGGAGGGATGTCATGGGGCAGAGATGAAGCTCGGTGGTTCTAACTGAATCTTGGATCAGAAGGCTGAAATCACCCAAGATGGGTGATTTCCTCCCAGGCTGTTGGCTCGGCTCACTCTGGGCAGGTGAAGTTCTCTTGCCCAGCACAGCAGCAGTTGGGTAACAGCTAACGTGCATACAGCTGCCCGTTGGGAGGGGAGGTTTGGGATTCCTGTGCTTTCCCACAGCTATGTTTAGCTGCTATTTCATGTTTTGCTGACCTGATTCTCAGCCAGTCCCCTTAGAGGAAGTGAACTAAATGGTTCACATCAAAGTGAATTTTACCCTGAAAAGAAAAGGCCTCATGGCAGGGGTAAGGGAGTGTGAGGACCAACAGCCCTTGACTTCTGTGTCCTAATGAGAATTAACAACCAAAGCAATGACTCGACTGGTCAGCAGCTGTGTGCTAGCATGGGGCAGCTGGCCCTGACATCCTGCCCTGCTTTGGCTCCCAGTGATGGGCTCACTGGCTGCACGGCTGGGGCGCTGCTGTGGGTGCTGCCCAGACTTTGCAGTGACATGAGGGAAAGATGCATCTTATATATATTAGGGGCTGAATTCAGAGCTGGTTTTTGGCTTTGTACCGTATGTGTATCAATCAGTAAATTATGGGCATGCTTCAACATATGCTTATGCCCCAGCCTTGGGAACAAGGAAGCAGTTTTGGCAGCTGTAGGAGCGTAGAGCTGCTTTGCCCTGAACTTTGCAAAGGTTTTCCTCTGAAAACATCCACAGAGCATTGTCTGCTTCAAGCTGCAGGCAGGCTTGGACAAATCCCGACTTGGCATAGAGTTAATACAGCTGCTCCCCTACAGTGGTGACACTGACTTTTGAGAGAGTATGCTGCTAACTGTCCCTTTTCCTTGCAGATGCAGGAGTGATTGAGAGAGAGAACTTGCCCCCTCAGAAGGAGACTGTCGTCCAGGAACCGATGGTAAGTAATGCTGTCATTTGGATGCAACCCTAGCTCGGAATAAGAATCCAGCTGTCGATGCTTTCCCAGAAGTTTCTACAGCATGCAACTCCAAACTCCTTGGTTCTGGTGGGATTCAGAGGGATAACAGAGTGGGAGCTTTGTTTTCAGAACCATTAACAGGCTTGAACAGCCACTGAAGTGCTACAAGCCAGCACTTCCTGGTGAAGGCAGCAAGCCTTCTGTCTCCCAAGGGGCTGTCCCACCAGTATTCACCAGGAGATTTTCTTCTCCAGATGCCAGATGATGCTGCGGATCCTGCCCAGGATCCCAATAACCAAGGTGAGGATGAGTTTGAGGAAGCTGA
This sequence comes from Athene cunicularia, assembly GCF_003259725.1. Classification (NCBI taxonomy): domain Eukaryota; kingdom Metazoa; phylum Chordata; class Aves; order Strigiformes; family Strigidae; genus Athene; species Athene cunicularia. The sequence continues at coordinate 6,534,037 of NW_020799127.1, read as the reverse complement.
GCTGGAGCGACCTGACTTTGAAGAGAAGGTGGGAGGTTTGGAGAAGTTCAAGGAGCCCAGCGTGAAAGACGAGTCTAAGGAGAAGCCACTGAAGGTGACTGACCTGAGGGTAACCAGCAGGGGCCGGGGAGAGAGCCCCAGCTGTGAACGGGGGGAGGCAGAGAGCTTAAGGAGAACCTCGTGTTCCTGGATGGATCCGTAATCCCCCTGTGAGGATATGGCAAGCAGGAGAAGCCTCTTTCTGAGTGGGAATCGGTGGGTTGGTCAGTACCAGAACTTGTTCTGGCCCTGTCCTTGCTGCCTGTTGAAGTCAGCCCACGCCTGCCTGGCTGGAGAGGTGTTGAGGAGGAGATGGCTCGCTCCGCAGCTCTTTCTGCAGAGGTGCTGTGTCTTTTCAAGCACTTGAGAGACCCAAACCAGAGTTGGCTGTTCCTGGGGTGGGCACGCAGCAGGTTCTTGGCAGCAGTGATGACACGTGAGAGCTCTGCCTCCTTGGTTGCTTGCTTGTGGATGGAATCCATTTATTTTGCAAAGTGCTTCTTGCTGTCTGAAGCCAGACTCTGCATCAGGGACGTGTTATCTTGTTTTGACAAGCAGCTGAGTGTTGCTTATTTTAAAAAGGAGTGTTTTATCTGTCAGACTCTAAAATCATGATTAATAGTGAGGGGTTTTAGAGGAAAAAAAAAAAAAAAAGAAATCCAGGCCAATTAAATCAGAGATGCTGGCACCAACAGGGCAACACGTCCTTAAGAGTTGTGAAAATGTGGAAAGAATTGGGGAATTAGTGACATAAATACCTGATTTTCAGATAGAGCTGTGCTGACACCCTAAAGCTCTGCCCTAAGGAACGTGCAGACTCCCTGCAGCCCTGGGGCTTGATGCAACAGCAGCAGGAGGGACCTTCCTGCTGTGGGAGAGACATTGCTCTCCATTGTGGAAGGAGCTGGGCAGTTGCTGCCAGCAGGTGGGAAGAGAGACTGGATGGAGAAAGTACAACTGGGCTTTGGGTTGCCTGATTCTCTCTGCTCCCCAATTCCTGACTGTAGCCCAGTTTTCCAGACCTGGGGCTGTAATGCACGAGAGCTGTATCCCTGCCAGAGAATGGAATTAGCGTGGGGCACTGTCCACCGTGTCTGACCTTCTGTATTTTTCAGGATGCTGGCAGACCTGCCAAGCCCAGGGAAGACCCAATGGATGACTATCAAGAAGATCAGGAGCAAGAAATTGTACGACACCAAGGTTCTTCCTCTTTCCCTCTCTGGTGTGATTGTTACCTGGGTATGTTGGTAGCCTTGGAGCTGAGTATGACTCAGCTTTTAGGAAACCAGATGTGAGCAGTTTTGTCTCTGCCTGCTCAGTGAGGTGCGTCTCCAGAACAAACCTGGAGCCCACTTACCCCTGCTCCCTTTTTCAGGTGTTCAGGGCACCCTTTATGCTCTGTCTCCCCTCCTCACTTCTTTCTGTATCAATCTGTGGTGATTGAGCTGTGAGCTGCTTACAGAGCAGCAGCTGGGGTGAACCTCAAGCTGTGCTGGTGCAGCTCGGCAAGATCAGGATGTTTCTCCATGTGTCACCCTGGGTTTATTCCTGTGGTGAGACATTCACTGGGAGCCCTGTAACTGGCTGCTGCACGGGTCCTGCTGGGTCTGTCCCGTGTCTGTGGGAAGAGCTGGGGAGGACGACATGTGTGCTCTGAGAAGGGCTGTTGGGTTACAGCCAGCAAGTCGAACAGAAGTATGGGTGGCAGAAGAATGGGACGTCCTGCTCCCGAAGCAAGGGTGGGAGGTGGTGCATTGGTGGGGCCACAGTTGCCAGGAAGCAGCTGCTCCTCTGTTTGCCTGAAGACAGGTATTATTGCTGTGTCTGAGCCCCAGGACTACTGTAGGCAGTGATAAGTTGGCATTCCTCTAGGAGAAAGATTGGAGGCCACCAAGGGTGGAGAGCATGAGTACTAGAGAGGATCACCCTGGTGCCCTCTGGCTCACATAAACAGAAGTGAAGGATCCTCTTCCACTCCTCTCCTTTCCCTTTGTGAGTGGTTGCTGGTGGCTTTTTCTGCAGTTCCTACATGACGGCTGAGGAACGGAGGGTTTGGGCTGTCTGCTGGGAGTGAAGGGGATGGGAAGATACGGGGTGGGCAGAGCAAAGTTGATGTCAGGAGCTATCCTTGCCTTAGGTGCAGAACCTGGCTTGTCCACTGGGTAGTTGGACCTAAAAGTGCCCAAGGAGGCCGTGCTGGCTGCTGCGCATCACGGGTGGGATTTGTTACAGAGTGTTAGATGCAGTGGATGTAGGATACCTTCTACTCGTGTAGCAGCAGCAGCAAGCCGAGATGTTAAAAAGGCATTGTAATGCCAGGGTATTAAATGTGCTTAAAATGAACAGGTTGATGATGGTTACACAGGCTGCTTACCCCTGTGTCTTGCCAATGACACCTAAAGGTCCCTGGAAGAGACAGATTCTTCCCTGTTTTCCTGAGTTTCCCAAGCTGGGCTGGTGTAACAGCTGTACTCGGAAGCAGCATGGTGTGCTGGTGGTCAGGGTCTCCTTTTCCAGGCCTTGCTGATTTTTTCCTTCCTGGCTGTTCCCTCTGCACCCAGGAGGATCATGGAGGTGAGGTGGATGACAATGATGACCTGGAACTTGTCCAAGACCAGAAGGACCATGCAGGCATACAGGGAGCTGATGGCAAGAAGGACATCTACTACTGAAAGATGAAGGCAAATGGAATACGCTAGGAATGAGGAGATGGGAACTGGCTCCTGTATCAAACACTGCCCAGAACAGGCAAAGGCAGGAGGAGAGAACTGTCTTCTCAGGCACTGAGCAGAGTGCTTGCAGATGTGCATCTACGCGTGCGGGGCCGTGGCTGCCTCTCCGGTCAATAGCATGGAAGTGCTCTCGGACTGTAGGGGTGATTTTATCCTGCTGCTTCTCTTAGAAGCACTTTTTGATTTGTTGTGTTCTTTGCCCTCTTGTTTTCCCTATCCCCTCCCACACTGGAGAATTTTTTTCTTACGTTTTTTTTAACCCCCTGGGCAGCAGAGGGGTGCCTGGACTGGTCCTTGGACTTACTCGACTGATTGCTAATACAAAGGAATCTATCTTCATAAAATATTTTGCTCAGTAGTGTTTCTTTAAAACAGTCTTTGCTCCCATCAGAGTAAGGTGGAGAGGAAGTTAGCCCGCTTTTTGTCTGGAGTAATGCAAGGGTGATAGCTGACCATGAGCACCAACAGAGCCAGCGTGTGTGTGTATGAATGCCTGGATTCTCTTCTGGTGCAGAGACCCTTCCCGGTGACTCGGAGTGGAACCCGGTAGAGTTTTCCTTTCCTTGGCTTTGAGCTGTGACTGTCCTGCTGGGCTTGGAGCCTCTCCATCTCATGCTGTGCATCTTGTCCTGCTGCTGCGTTCCTGGAGGTGGGGCTGGCTCGTCTGCTGTGGTGACAGGAACTGCCACACCCCAAAGCACTGCGACCCTGCAGAAACCACAGGTCAGCAGCTCCGGGGGATGAGGGGCTTCATGGTGCCAGTCCCTCTGATGGGAAATTCTTTTTACTTTGTGTAGCGTTTTGGTGGTGTGGATGCCCCCAGTGGGACACGGAACAGATTTTGGAAAGGGCCAAACTATCCACTGCTTAAAGGTCTCAAATCCAGGCTGGGCGCAGCCATCCGCTTCTGTGCGGGGGGGGTGTGCTGAAACATTACTACTGTGTGATGGAGCTGCAGCATCCCGGCAGAGCTGTCCCTACTCTGCCCTCCTCAGGCTCTCGGTGGAATGTTTCAGAGCATATGCCAGCCTGCATCTGCCCCCCGTAACCTCCTCTCCCTCCCTATCTTCCTGACACACACTCAGCTTCTGGCACCTCCCTAGGGTGTCCAGGTTGTTCAGGATTCCCAGGCAAGCATGAAAGGAAAAAAAAAAAAAAAAAAAAAAAAAAGTATTCACGTTGGTAGACACAAAGGAATATTTGGAGCCTGACTAATGCAATTCCATCCTGTTCAGCTTCTTTCCAGTCTCCCAGCATTTGACAGGGAGCTAAGATAAATTTTGCTCCTTCTAGACAGGTCTGGTTTTTAACCAGCAAGTTGGGTATTTCTAGTGTTCTGTTGATTCAGTAGATTGAAATCTGCGGTGCTTTACTTAGACTCCAAAACACATCTTTGCCTGACCTCAGACAGAAAGAGCTGGAGTCCCTGGAATTTAAAATGGAGGCAGCTGAAGGAAGTCTGGGCTTAATCACGGCATCTCAAAGCCTGGGACCTGGTTTAGTCATACGAGCAGGGCAGAGCTGTCACATCTCCTGCCTTGTGCAAGACCCGTGCATCTGAGCTGTCTCCTCCTTCCTCATCACCATGTCAGAAGTCCTGCACTCTGGGACCTCGCTCATCAAACGCAGCTTGTGGCTGAATGTCACGACCTGATAAAAGATCAAAGGAGAGATTTTTTTGCTCCCTACTTGACTTAGTTAAACTTTTCTTTAATCCCTTGCTTAGGGACACATTTTGTAAGCACTTTTAGACACTTCAAAAAACAACATTTCCAAATAAATTTGGTCTTTTTTTATTCAGACAGTATTGATTTTTTTTTTTTCCTCTTCCACTCGTTCTAATGGAGCTTGAAATGAATGTATCATAGGACTTTTTGGTTCTTTGTTTTTATTCTGCTTGTGTTTCTTACCAGCACAATTAGCCGTGCAGGTCAAGCCCTGGGGTATAGTGGAGTAGTTAATGTGGTTGGCTCTCTGCTTGCGTTGTTGGAAGCAGCAAGAAATCTGCTTTTGCAGATGCTGCCCTTTGTAGACCTACAGCATCAGGTCAGCTGGATGGTACTGCTGGTTAGTACAGAGTCCAGTAGAATTGCCTTGTCAGGACCTCACAGACCTGATCTGCTGCTTGCTGGAACTGGGGAGGACGTACTTGTGCACCACAGACCATGAAGAGCCTCATGGCAACAGATCTGAACTGTGTGTTCCAAACCCCAGTGAGAATACAGAACTCCTCACAGGTGAATACCGATGACAGTAACTTTTGGGAGGATGTGAGTTGAGAGCAGCCCTGGCTCCAGAGCTCTGTCTGCAGCTGTGCTTAGGCGCCTTATCTCAGCTAAAGTCAAAGGCAGAGCACCCCAGCCCCGGCCACTGTAGAGCCGTTTGTCAGCAGCAGTTCAGGAGCAAGCCACCACTTCAGATGAGAGAAGCTTTCTCAGGCCTGGAAAAGAGCATTCAATCTGCCAGAGCATTCTCTGTATACTGCTTTTTTTTTTTTTTTTCTCTCAGCTTTCTCCTGGATCAGAAATCCAGAGTGATCCAGCTCCTATTTCAATTAAGCTTCATTTGAGAGCTTCAGCAGAACTGAATTTATAAAGATTTTTTTTTTGATCTTTCCATTTTGTATCACTCCCTAGACTAGCCTGCTTTAAGTACGGAGGTATGCAGGCCTCAGTGTGCACCTAGATCTCCAGAGAAGACAAATGCTGATCTGGGGGCTCTGTACTCATGACACTACTTGTTTATCCTGCCCACAAAGATACCAAAGGTGCCAGAGGCTGTTCCAGGGAGTCTAGGAAAAAAGGTCCATTAGCCAAGTGCCATAGCTGCTCACGTAGCCCACTAAGGAACTCACTGCAAAAACTAGAATGGGATTTAAAATACCCCAAACGACCTGAAATGGTTAATGCTGCATTAGTGCTTTGTGTTACCAACCTTGCTGTACGGTGTGATACTTCCCAGCCTCCCCTGTCTGCTATAAAAAGCACATTCTGAACAGATGAGCTGGAGTTGCAGTTACCGGTTCGGATAAATCCTGATCAAAAATGCCCCCTGTTCTCAGCTGGGCTGGTGAGATGTTCCTGTTTCACAGGTCAGTGCAGGATCAACGACCAACACGGTCTGTGGCCCGGGCACCAAACCTGCTTGCCCAGGCTGCCCCGGGGTGTGCCCCAGTGGTACGGCCATCTGGCTGCTGGGTCTCCCCCCTCTTCCACGCCTCTCTTAGCCTGTGACTGTCGGAGGACGTAAGTTCAGCCCTTGCTGGAAGTGAATCAAGTGCTGGAAATAGAACCCCGGTGGGGTGCGACTGCATGCTGATTCAGAGAGACTGCGGGAGCTATCTAAATTAGGAGGCAAATTATCTGCTTTTGCATGTCTAGGATGAGTAATCCTCAAAGTTATGACTTGGAGGGAGCTGCAGCAACTCAGCTCTAAATGTAAAGCTCCCTGCTATGAGGATGCTTTAGCACCATATGTCGCCTGCTGCCCTTAGCTGAGAGCTCAGCATCTCTGCTCTAGGGATTGTCTGCCCTGGCTGGATCCAAGACTAAAATTAGCACAGTGCTGAATAAATTCGTTAGCTGTGGGTGGTCAGTTCTTCCTTCTCTGGCCTGTAGCAAGTTGCCCCCATTTTAATACTGTAATAGTTCACTGTTTCCACTAACAGGAGATGAAACAGGAGAACCAGTGGAGGAGAACCAGAAAGCTTGTGGTGTTGGGTCTGTCCAAAGGCCTGTAAAGCAGTTTTGATGTGCTGCCTGAGGGCTGGCTGCTTAAAGCAAGAACTGGTGTTCTGCCTGAGCAGTGAGCTGCTGAAGCCATACACCTGAGAAGTCCAGGCTGAGTGTTATTGCAGACTGGGGCACAGAAGGAGGTCGTAGGAAACAGCTGGATTACTAAGAGAGCAAAGAATGAGACAGAGTATTCCTATGAAGCCAGTGCTGGCAGACCGACGGAGCCAAAGCATGTGTTTTTGCTTGTGTCTTGCATAAATAATCATCTTTTGCTTAGAAACGTAGTGCAAGGTCAAAGGACACAGTCCAGGACAAAGTTAGTTAACCTGTAGTGTTGCAATTTTTTTTGATGGGTTGCTGTCTATTTTCCTTTGGACTCCAGCAAAATAATGTAGATTAGATTTCTGTAAGCAAATACATTTCCAGGGGTTCACGGATGTCAAAATATTAAGTGGTTTGGCCTCATCTTTAGCCAGATGATGAGAATTAATAGTACATTCTGTGCCATTACAAATAAAGGCTTGGGTGAGGAAAACATATGCCTGTGGATTAGTTAAATGAAATCTCTGTTTAATGAAGCCTATTTCTCTGTAATCCACTTCTTACTTGGAAACCTGTTTAGGATTATTAGGCTCATTCATTTACCATGGCATTTTCAGGGGTTAAAATGTGACAATCTGACGGGAGTTTAATGAGATGTTTTCCCTGAGACATCTGAAATAGTTGGAGGAGAAAATGCTCCAAACTCTTGCATGCTGCAGGTGTGAAGTGTCTGCATATCCCCAAGCCAGGAACGTCCCCTCATTTCTAATTATATAGAGAGAGACTTGCTGAAGAGGAGCAGTTGTTTCTAAGGATGACTGTTCGTGTTCTGTACAGTTTGAGTGAGACTGGCTGTTGTAAAATTTAGGGATTAAATACGACTCGAACCTAGACTGATGGAGTACAGGCCTGCCAGGGAATGAACATCCTTCAGTGCTCATTCCTTCTTTGCACCTCGCAGTATGTCTTCACCTCAACCCACATCTCTCTTGGTGCCGTTTTACACTTGACCACCCCTGGAGTGAAGCCTGCCAATTCTGCTGAACCCTGAGCTGCTTTACTGTTAGAGACTATCGAGATCCGTGGAGAAGATGAGGTAGGCGTAAGTATCGCTGACGGGTTGGCGTGTTCTGTATCCTTACATTGATGTGCCTGAAGAAAATCGAAGGAATATTTTTATCCAGAGGTCTTGTTTTAAGAAGACTCTGGGTCTCCAGTTCAAGGATTAAGCCAAAAAGTCTGAGCAGGACAGCGATGGCACAAGGACATACTCAGTGGTTTTTGTGGTCGTTGAGGTCAGTTGGCTCTTCTGTTCAACAACAAACCTGTTCCAGCCTGTAATCACAGGACTAGTGGTTCTGATCCTAATAGGTAAATGGCTAAATGGAAGTCGGGGTGTGGGTGTACCACTGCCTTGCATGAGTCAGAGGTTCGGGGAGAGTAGGATTATCTATTCCAGTTCCTGGTAACTCTGGCAGTCGTTCTGGGAGACGTTTGAGGAGGCTTCCACAGCTTTCCGTGAGCTGAGGTATCCCCGGTTAGCTTGGTTTTCCCTCTTCTACCACTTCAAATGCAAGTATGGAAATAAATCCAGAGCTAAAAGATGTTTAAGGAGGCAAAACTTGCTTGGTCGAGCTCCAGCCGTCTCCTGAACACCCCCACATTTCTCAGGAAGGGCTGTTGGATCTTCAGTTTTGCATTCTAGCTGGAATTTCCACAGGTAAGTTTGCCTCAGCCACCAAGAAGTGCCTTCAGCAGCACAGCACCGCCTATTGCTCCGTGATGCCAAGGGTTTTCTGAGGAGAGCAGCCATCACTGCAGCTTCAGCATCCTTTTCTATGCTGAAGCTGGTTTTCCATTGATTCCTATTGATACCTCCTGGTAGCAAGAGATTTCTAGCAAGTTTCTTTAGCAGACACCCCCTAACATTAAATTTGGTTAAAAACCAGATGTGGAAATAACTTATAATACTTGGTATTGTTAAGTTTTTGTTTAAAGGTTTCCTTAAATGTTTTACTTTAAAAAAGGTGAGTCTTGCAGACAGGAAAAGTTGTCCTGACATGAAACTGTCTGGTCACGTTGATGGTTGAATGCAGCAGAAAACAAAACTATTTAAACAAGTTCCACACTGCTGCGAATTACACTTTGTATATATATTCAAGTTCAGTGAAGTCCAACGTGTATGATTTGGGTTTGATTTTCTGTTTAGGCTATGAAATAAAAGCAGGTTTCAGAATCTTATTTTTGTTATATTTTAAACTTCTGTAAGGCAATAAATATTTTTAAAGAAAACTTGTAGATCTTGTATTTCCAAACAGGTAACAGTGGAGAAAAACGACACCGAAGTGTTTAGGCATATTGCTGTAATGCGATCGTTGTTTGATTTTACAAGTTTTAAGTAGAGACAAATGCTTACGTTCTGTTCTAAGAACTGGAACAGGACACAAGTAAAACCTGATCAAAACACAAATCAAAACCAACCCCATACTTTTTTGTGTGGAACGAAATCTGAACGTTGGAAGAGGCAGGACCAGGACTTAAAGCAGGTTCTACCGCTTTAGCTGTTCAAAGAATCTTCAAACGTGGCTTAGGTGAAGTATGTTTAGTTTTGTTTCATGAGAGATCTGTTCTTTCCACATTTAGACAAGTCTCTACTTCAGTGTAAACCTTTCAAGGTCGTTCAGAAAGCGCTGGGGTGTGATGCTAGGATGGAGCGCTGCTCCCTCTCCCTCAGCCCTCTTCGGTGGCTTTAGATCAGAGGGATCCTGCTGCAGAGGGAGAAGGGCAGTTGGTAGAAGAGAGGACTTTCTCCTTCCTTTGGCGTGTCAGAGCAGCGTGCAGAGCGCTCAACACCCTCAGCTTCATCCCTGGGGGATTTGCATCTTCCTCCCTGTATCGCGTCCTTCCCGAGTTTCTGGATTTCTGGTCCCAAGGGGTTAAAGCAGCCCGGGTCTGCAGATAAAACCGGTGGGGAAAAAAAAAAAAAAAAATAAAAATAAACCCCACCTCACCCGCACTTCTTTGAGGGAGGGCTGCTTCACCTGAAGGGGAGCTCTGTGACTCTGGACCCCCCTGCCCCAGTCTCCACCGGCTGTGAGATCCCGGTGGCAGCGTGTCGTCCCCCCCCC
>NW_020799127.1:6513834-6524312 GCF_003259725.1 Athene cunicularia | reverse complement strand
GCCGGCGCTCCGCAGCGATCGCCCCGAGGCCTCGTCTGGAGCGCTGGGGCGGCTCGGGTTTGCCCTTCCCAAACCGGCCGGATCGGGGTTGTCCTCGGTGTTCGGAGCTCTTCTTCCTCCTGGGGCGGCTCCTCCGCCTCAGCCCCACGTGGCTGCTGAACTCTCGGGATCTCAGTGGATTAAAAGCAATGGCAAAGGTCCACAAGTGCCAGACAAGTGTCTGTCTTTAAACGTGCGCGGCAGATCTTAGAGGGCTGGCTCGAGAAGACTCTCCAGAACACCCCTATTTTAAGCCGATGCTTAAATCCCCTTTTGCTCTTAGATGCGTGCTTCAGGGTTTGGTTGGTTTTTTTTTTTTCCTGAGGGGGAATGTTGTTTAAATTTTGTGGGAGAATAGACCGGTGGAACCACAAAACCCATAACTAAGCATGTGTTTGATCCAAAGCCCACCTAAATCTCATGACTTAAGTGGGGTTTGTATCGTGCCTTACGCTGCTCACAAATTCCGAGACCAAGGCTGCCCGCTGTCCAAAACAACAGGGGCTTGCTGGTCGCCTGGAGTGACCATCAGCATCCTACACCCAGTAAACCTGCTTTTCTCCCTTTAGAACTGTCCTTATCGGTAGTTTCCGCAAAGAGCGGTGCTAAAGGAACAAATCTAATACGAAAATCCCATTTTGTTGCGCGAGGATGAACCGATCCTTAATTATAAAGTAAGTAGAGTGTGGATGAGCACCATCACTGCCCTCCGAAACCCCGTCCTTTAGGAATGCTGTGTGCAGCTACACTGAGGTAAAAGCATCTTAAACACAGAACTCACCGTTGTAGCCAAGCGTTTTGAGCCTAGGAACACTCCTCGTTAACTGCTCACTCAGTGCTGTAGTAAGTAAGGTTTTAGCCATATCCTAGTATTAATTCTATTGTGCCTTAGTGCTGAGAATTTGTCCCATTTATATTGGTGTATCTGTTCCCGTAGTCTTCACTGACAACTGTATCTGCCCTAGTGTTTTTGTCTCTGAAACTACTGGTTGTTGGTTTGTTCGGTTGGTTGGTTTTTTTTTAAAAAAAAAAAAACCACAAAAACCCCACAAACTTAGGCTGGTCATTACTTGAACTTTTAATATATACACAGAATAGAGTCAGTTCGCGTCCGATGGGTATTTATTTAGTGAGTTAGTTTTTATTTGGTGATGTATGTAGCTGACTGCTGTTAACAGAAAATGACTTTATATCACTCAAACTGAGCACCTAAAGCAAAAGTAGGGGAACAGCTCTGCTGTAGGGGGGTATTGCTGTTAAAATACATCCGTTTCATATGTGATCCGTTTGTGTAAATGTTTATCACCAGTGAACGACCTGTATGCTTTTCCTTGTGAAAGTAGTTTGTGAAGTAGAAACATGCTAGTAAAGGGTAAATCTAGAAAGTATATGGAATCCTTAATAAAATGCAGTGTTTGTCCTAGCCATAATCCCTTCGGTAATCTGAGAGTGGCTGAGAAGCTGGAGGTCTGTGTTTCATCAGGCAGAAATACCCTTTTATTTGTTTGTTATTCTTGCTTTCTTTTCTTTCTCACACGCGGCATATGATAAATTTATCAGTGTTCTCTTTTCATTAGCTTGCCCGTGTACTTGCTTTAAGCAGCCTGACAGTATCTAGCATCGCAGTAACGGGAAGATGGTGTCATCCGTCGGTATTGAAGGACGATGCCGTAATTTTTCTTTTTTTTATCCCTAAGGAGATTGCCTGCTCGAAGAAAAGGCAATCAGTTTTTAAGAACATTAAGACAAATTGTATCTAGTGATTTACTTCGGTGAATTTAAACACGAAGTAAATTTGGATCAAAGATCTTTTAAAGGTTTCGAGTCAGTCTTTCCTGTAGCCAGTCCTGCACAGGACTATTAGAGTGGCACTGATTTTGTATATCTTGTCAACTTCTGTCAACCAGCGTTACTGTTTTGTTCTTCATCTTGTCGTGAATTGCCAGATGTGAAAATTAAATGTATGAATGATGAGCCCTGTACCACCTTGGCGTTGACCTTAATAAATTAAGAGAATAATGAAAAGAAATGGAAACATCACAAATATTTAATGGTTCAGGATCTTGTTCGACTCAGAAGTGAGCAAATCGGCCCAAAGACTGATCATAATGATAGTCCATTGCCTACTGTAAAATTATGACAACATTAATGGGAAAATGAACAGAGATTTATTCTCTACTTGTTTTTTTTTTTACTAGAGGTTTAGACTGTAGGATCACAGGGTAGTTCAGGTTGGAAGGGACCTCTGGAGGTCACCTAATTCAGCCTCCTGTCCAAAATGGGGTCAACTGGGAGATCGTACCGGGTCACTCAGGGCCGTATCCAGTGTTGCCTTGAAAACCTCTGGGGACGGAGACTGGACAACCTCTCTGGGCAAGCCGTTCTGCTGCCCGAACTTGATCACGGTACTGTCTGTAATTGTAAAAAAAAAATAAAAAGGCTTGGGATAGAGAGATCATCTGGTCCAGCCTAAAATATTCTTATCAAGCAGGAAGTCACAGCACCTGGTACAAGGAGCTCGTGATCTACACGTCCCACAGCAGGGGCAAAAGAGGGACGATACTCAAGATGTTCGCTTCAGTCTATCAGATAGAGGAAGCCAGATGTGAAATTTTGTCTTAAAAAAACATTACACCCATTAATTATGGTAGCCAGGTGTCTTTGGTTTTGAATATAAATGATCCCTGTTTGACCTTTGAATGAGCTGCCCTTAGCTCCCAAATCCATCTTTGTTTCAAGCTACTTGATTTGTGTGCAGCCAGCGCTCTTCATTGCAGTAACAGTGATGTAAGTCTGAGGAAACTGAGCACCAAATGTAATTTCTTCCGTAAGAAACCTCTGCAGGTATTGATAGGATACAGTTACCTGCTAAACCAGCACCTAGTAGATACTACGAGATGTTATTTGTAGTCATCCCACATCTTCATGCATCTGTCTCTGTGGATTGTGTTGCAACAGCACGATGGGCAGAGGATAGACGAGCAAGAGCAAAATATGTAGCACAAGGATGTAATTCCTGGTGGAGGAAATTCCGTAATTCTCTAAAGGATTATTTTAATTTTTTTTCCTTTCCACACATTATAAATGGGGTGTGGGAGATAATATCTCATCATTTCTCATCCATTTTCAGTGGATTAAGTTTTAACTGAAAGCATCTTGGTGTCTGGTAAAGAAAATCAGAATATTCCCTATTTCATTTTATGTGACATTAAGCAAAACATCTGCTGATGCACTGATAATTGTGGGGTTTTACCTCCATCATGAGTATAGGTATTTCCTCCCTCACGAGTATAGACCTTCCTTTTTGGCAATAATGGGGAAAAATACATTATGTAGACCTGATATTGAGTCCCACAAGCCTTTGTGAACTGCACAGTTAAAAGAAAGATCCAGGATTTGCAGCACTTCCCAAAACATGCAGAGTACCTTGTAGAGTTAAATTCAATCCTGGCCTGTCCATGCAGCATTAAAGAAGTGGCAATAAACTGCCAAGAAGCTGGCTGTTACGCACCTAATGCTTTGGGAAAAAAGTGAAAATAGCTTCTGAGACAACTACACGTTCTCCGTATTACTCTACAAGTACCTGGGTATTAAAAATCCATATGGTACACTCTTAGGTGGTATATGGTCCTGCGTTTAATCTGGTAATTTCCAGTACAAAGATAAAACCATATCCATTTCTGCGGGAGTTAAAAGGAGTGATATGCTCATTAACAAGCTTTTTTTTTTTTTTTTTTTTTTTTTTTTGAGGAAAACAACTGCTTAAATGTAAGCAGCTCAAGCTCAGCCTGACCCCAACTTTGAATCTTGTGGAGGAAACAGTCTGTGCCTCAGGGAAAGAATCTCTCTTAATTCCATTATGATATTTTTTGTGGTACATAAAAGGAAAGGCTGCTTGGCTTTATTTGGAGGTGCAAGTGAAAGCTGGTATTTTGCTTCCATGGAGACCTGGAGTTGTAGTCTTACAAGACTGCAAACTGCTGCTCTATTTAGTCTTCCTTAAGACAAGGCTGGAAGGAGAAAAAGGGGCAGATAACGGTTAACCGTGTCACGTTCCCGTTAAAGGCTTAGGAATTGCAGCGGTGATGCCTGGGCAGGGTCTTCTGCAGTTTTATCCTGACGGGTGTTGCTTCATTGTAGATCTGGTCAGTGCATCTGTTTTACACATTGTCTGATCTCACCTGGGAAATAATTGCCCAAACCCCTTGTTTTGCTTTCTCCTGAAAAAAAAAAAAAATTAAAAAATTGTTAAAAATGGGGGTTTTAGGCAGAAATCCTCATATCCCAGTGTTTGGCTTGTCATTTAAAATTAATTGGCAGCATTTTAAGCCTGCTTTACCGAGATGTAAATAATGGCACGCTGGAGTTCAGCGTTTATACAGCGTGCCAAGAAAACCCCTCCAGAGGTGATTTTGGTGACAGACTTTTCCAGAGGAGATCTCTGGGCGTTGACCCACAGGCCCTTTGTAACAAAAAGCAGACGTACACCTTCAGGTAACAAATGCCCTAACCAGCCGTCCCGGAGCCACCAGGTGATTTGCAGGGTGCCTTGGCGGAATAAGAAGTACCAAAAGAGCGGGTTTTGCAGCCAGCGGGGCAGGTTTAGGACGAATGGCTGAGGGGAGGCTCAAGGCCAGAGGTTTTTGCAGACTGGGCTGAGGGGAAGGTGGGCAGGTTTCGGTGGGGAGCGCAGAGGGGAGAAACACGGGCGGGTTATGCTGAGGAGCGGTGATGGAAAAGAAGGAGAAAACCCCGTTTTTTGGGGGAAGAGGCAGGCGTTGAGGAAGGGGAGGGGGAAAGGCTCTTCTCGGGGGCGCTGAGGGGGCGTGTTTAGGTGGGAAACGCGTGTTGGCTTCGTCTGCGCGCGGCGGGCGAGCGTGAGGCGGGAAGATGTGGGGAGAGCCGTGCCGTCAGGGCTGAGCGAAGGGAGAGCGCGGGAGATTGTCGGGGAAGTCGAGGGACTAGTGAGGAAAGGTGTTTTGGTTTTATGAGAAGAGGGGGAGGTTTTCCCAGGACGCGCTGGGAGAGGGTGAAACCTTTGTGCAATATTCTGAGAGCGAGGGGTTGTGTGAGCCGGGGCTGAAGGTGCTGAAAAGCCGGGAAGAGGCTCCGCTGGATGTGCCGAGGGGAGGGAGGCTCAGGAAGGGCTTGCTGGGTGTGTGAGGGAGGAGACTTTTTGCAGGGAAAGACTTTCTGTGGAAAGGGCTGGAGGGAAAAGGCTTTTGTGCAAAGCACAAAGGGAGGGGGGAAAGAAATTACCTGGGAAGCGCTAAAGGGAAAGAGCTGCAAGACGTTTGTGGGAAGTGCTCAGGGGAGCAAAAGGAAAAGCTTTTCTCAGGAAGTGCTGAGGTGGTGATGGGGAAAGGATTTCTCAGAAAGCACAGGGAGGAAAAAAAAGTATTAATGGGAGGGCAGAAAAATATTTTTAGGAAGCTCTGAGGAGAGAGAAAGCGGCCCTTCCTGGGCAGGCAGAGTCCTGCCTCGCTAGGTGAGGTTCAGCTGGACTGAGGAATGGAGTTGTTTCTTCGATGTCCTGATCCCGTCTCCTGCGCTTCTCTTGCTCCCAGTTCCCTGCTCCTGCCATGCAGAAGTGAGCAAGATGAGGAAGGCTTTCGAGAAACTGCAAGCAACGAGCAAGAAGAATCTGCAGGCTGTTTCCAAGGGCAATGACGCGAGTCCCTGAAGATGGAGGAGAAGACCCTGGCCAGTGGCACTTCCCTGAAGGTAGGGTCTGGGCTGCAGATCCGCATTCCCTGGTGCTCCCAGGCCCTTTGGTTGCCCAGAAGCAGCAAGGCCTCGCTGTGACGAGGGCTGTGGTCTCTGCTCAGTTGGTGTTTTGCTGAGCTGCAGCTGTTTGTGACCACTGAGAGTGCCGACCCTGGAAGAAGGGTGGGAGTCACCATGCTGCCATCCATCTTCTCGGGGCGCGGGAGCTCCTGAGAGGCCAGAGCCGTGGCACCGCCCAGTAAATGGGGTCCCAGTCTCTGCAACGGTGGCACCATGCCACGCGATGCCAGCCTGCATAGCTCGGCTCCCCGTCACCACGGTGGGAGCCACGAGCTCCCTATCTCTAGGCGCTCCGTACCCCGAGGCGAGAGCCTGCTCCGTAATCAGGGTCAGGGTGTCTGCTCAGAGGGCTTCGTGCCTGGGCGGCGGTTATTTCCCGAGGGCCCATCCCTGCCTCGGGTGCGTGGCCTGAGCGCGTGCCGAGTGCTGCGCCCGGCGAGCAGCTGTGAAGACCTCAGGGTCGGAGGTGCTGTGCCCCTCTCCCTTTGGGAGAACGGGAGGCGTTAGAGACTGGCTGGAGCCGGTGCTGCAGTGAGGGCTTTTCTCTCTTCCGAGAAGACATTTGGGTTTTTATTCTTGTGTTTAATGTCTCTTTTTGGATAGTTGTTTCCTAACCCCTTCTATAGATTTTATTTAAGCTTTTTAGAAATCAAACGCGCTAGAATACCTTTTTTTTTTTTTCACCAAGAATTGCATTTGTTTCCTGGTTTCTGCACCACTGTTTTAAGATACTGTTCTTATTGTCTCCTTCGTGTTCCCTTTTTGGTGTGATTTTATCTGTTATTAATCTTTGTCTTATTTTCTATATTTCCTTTTATTCTGTAATGCAGCTGAAAAATCTGTGTGAAAACACGCCTGTAGATGTTTTATCTTTTGTAGCTCTAGTTATGTATGAGAAAAATTCCTGCGATACATTCAGCTGGTTACTTTGTCTTATGGCCTGTTATCTTCTCCTTCCTTTAATCACTGTATCCCTGCTGTCTCTGAATTTTGAGGTTATGAATTTTGTCGTTTTTTTTTCATTTCCCCACATAAGGGTGGAGGTACTTTGCTCACATATCCTTTGTTGGACCGTGTTTCTCTAGGGGGACTTTTTAAGATCAAGCATGTGAGTACTGCAACCAATGGGCAATTATCTTGGGTCTCTGTGTCCCAGATTTCTGCTCTATCGCAATAAAAATTTTCCTGGGATGAACACAGCAGGAGATGGTTATTTTGGTTCTTGCTTTTGGAATATTTATGTCCTAAATTTGTCTGCCCCGGGTGATCTCACATTTGCAAGCTTTGTCTTTGAGCAAGGTTTCTGGAAATGTTTGCATAAAATAATTGTGGACACCTTTATGGAAAAGCTCATTTATAAATGTCCTATCAGATATTCTTTTCTTATAAAGATTTTTCATTTTTGTAGACAAAGCAGGGATTTTTCCCATTTAATTTTTGCTCTTTAATCACTCGGATAGTATTGTTTAGGAATTTGGTTTTTATTTTCAGGTAGTATTGTTCTCTGTGATCCTCTCCAGCTCATAAGAATTATATATAGTAATTTTCTTTAGGGTCCTAAGTCCTACATAGTTACCTCAGCTCTCACTCTTCTTTTGTTTGCCTGAAGTGGATCAGGAGTCATATTCAGTTCAGCTTCCCAAGTACTTCCAGAGTTTCATCTCTGCCAACCACTTTCTAATGACGTATTTTACTTAATAAAGCTTACAAGGGTAGGAGTCTCAGTTCTCTCTATTAGAACAAATCAATGGTAAACTAATAAATACTGAAAAGAATTAGAATGAAAGTTAAATAACAGTTAAGTGGACTATCTTCTTTAATAGTCCTTGTATATAACGCTCCCATTATATTACAAATTTCCTGCCACAGGAATACGTGGCAAATAGCTTGCCCTGCTGTGTGCAGTCTTGAGGGCAGGTTGTTGGGTCTGCTAGAATCATGATTCAGAAGATCACCATTAGACGCAAAAGATTCATATAAAGTAGTGGTCAGAGGAAATTTTTTGTGATAGGGGAGAATTCAGAATACCTGAAGTTAAGCACTTAAAATGAGTATCCCCCTAAAGATGAAACTCATAGTTACAGAATAGTAAAACCTTTCCCTTCCTGATACTGTCCCCTGAGCGGGGTAACCCCAGAGGCCAACTGCACCCTGATATTAATGAATCTAAATCTTGAATGCCTTTCCCACCCTGTGAACCATGCGTTCCTGATACGAACCACCTCAGAGCGAAACGGATCCAACTTCATGGCCAGAGCTTCTGGAGCATCTGTCTGTGTGGAGTGATGGTGTAAGCAGCTATGTGAAAAACAGACTGGGGATCTAGACAGCTGTTCCCACATGATAACTGAAAAGTTTTCAATTACACCACTAGTTGTTTCATCTTGTATTCAGAGCGAGGCAGGAGGAAGATGAGACCCCAGTCGCCATTTTAATACACAAATTTCATGAGTACTTTTTAAGACCCCAATCCTGTAAAATATTAATTGTCTGATGGCTATATTGAATTCAGCAAGAATGTAAAGACGCTTGTTCCCTTGGCAAGAAGCACTTAGCATCTCGATGGATCCATTTAACTTGTTCCCATTTTAATATCAAATCGATTTTGTCACAGTTGCTCTCAGATCATAGTAGGTAGTTGACAAGAAATTCATTCTGGCTGAGACCAGATAAATATTGCTAGAGGCCCATGAGAAAAAGTCATTTCCAAGCATTTATCCTGCCTGTAATGCAGCTCGGGGCCGATGCAACCAGCTCTGGCACAAAGTAGCATCAGTGGGAGATTTTTAGTGAAGAGCATTCTTTCACTTTCCCCCTTTTGGCATTGTCAGTCTGTGGGGAGCAGGTCTGTGCTTAATGCAATCTCTCTTGTTACTACTATTCACTTCCCTCCAGTTACGTTAACGCAGACCTGGAACTGTGGTGAGATGGACCAGACTCGTGCTTAGAGCACGTGGCCATCGTCACGGCGTCGAATTTTAACAGACAACTTCCGTACTCGGCCTCTGTGCGCATTCAAGTTGGAGTTGGTTTCCTTTATTTTCTGCACTGACAGCAAAAATGTCCTTATGTACTCCAAAAGAGAAGCTGCCACCTCACCGATCTGCCAGTGTCCTCTCACTGCTCTAAAAGAACCTTTTCTGGAATGAAGGAGGAAAGCTCCCTGTCCTGCTGAAGCCTTGCTTTCTCATCTCTCCTAGCTGTCCCATTTTTCCAGCGCTGAAAAGTGCTGGAGTCAGCTGCAATAGCACCAGTAAGCCAAGGTGGGAAAGCCCAAGGATGTGGAAAGGGGAAAAGATGAAGAAAGCCTCCGAGAAAAATGGAATTGGTCTGGGGTGAGCAAGGAGTGCCATGACCATTTTAACCTGTATGCGAGCAAAATATTTCTGAAATCGGTGCATTTCACCAGTCAGTGGGTACATAAATAACTCCTAGTTTTGTCCATTCGTATTTGAATACTTTTCAGTAAAAGCATGAGTTTACTCCTAAAATGCAGAATTCCCTGACTAAAGCATAAAACCCAGTGTCTGCCAGAGTCCTCAGCACAGCGTTCTGAGCACAGACATGGAGATGGGGTTGATCGGGGTGTCAGACCCAATTTATTTCTTCTCAAGGGTGGTTCAGTCCCGCATCCAAACGCTGCTTCTCCGCATCCTTCTCCCACGGCCCGGCCCGGCGGAGCCGCTGCAACCTTTGGCTGCCACCTACTGCCGAGAACGAAAACTGGCCAGAAGACTGCTTTTCAGGAAAAAAAAGCGATGGCTTGAAACCGCATTCTGAAAACAAAATAGTGGAGTGTGTGGCTTGCATTGCCAGGCAAATGGGAATCATAACGAGTGTGAGGTATGGAAACAGGGCGTATTTGTGAAGGAGATTGTAAGACCCAAGCTTTCACATTGTAAATTTGGGGTAATTTCTTTCTGGATGTTGGAAACTTGTCTCTGTGTGAAATGAGACCGGGTTGTCTAGCAGGTGAGTTAGAGGACTTGGAGCTGGGGGTGATTAGAATGTATCACCGCAAATTATTACATTTCTCTGTGTTTGGCAAGTGCAGATGGAACTCCTAGCACACGTGTACGTGTGCCGGGGACCCTTCCGAGCTCCACAAGTACTAAATCGAGAAGCTGCTGCTGCCTCTGCTGGGATCCTTTAGCTGTTGTATTCGGCTCTTTCAGTGCCACTTGCTCATACAGGAGCAGTGCCAGGCCGTGGCTGGTGGTGACAGCGCTAACCCAGACGGGACATTTTCTACATCCCTGTGTTTAACCCACGTGAGGGGGGGTGTGAACGTTTAACCGGTAAAATATTGCACACGTGCGCTTGTTGACGGTAGAGAGCAGTACAAATCCACGGCATTTACTGGCGGTTAATAGCAAAGCTGGGCTTTTCCTCACAGCTACTCCCCGTTTTGCACCAGCCCCCAGGAAGTTTCATCCCAGCGCCTTTCTGGTAGCTGAGCATCCGTCGGGACAGCGTTACCGTCCCGCGGGCAGGCGGCACCCGGTGGCCCTTCTCCCTCCATAAGCGGCTGACAAGCTGGGCGGTATTTCTGGCTTGGCAGCCCGGGCAATCGGCGGGATTCACGGGCTGAGGCTCGAAGTCCTGGGGGCTGTCGCCAGCACCCGAGCCCTCGCGGGGTGCGGTCCCCCCGC
>NW_020799127.1:6479388-6513784 GCF_003259725.1 Athene cunicularia | reverse complement strand
CCCCCTCCTTTAATCCGTCTGAAGACCGGAACCGCTCTGTGCCCGGAAAGGGAACCTTGCCCTGTTGCAGGAAATCGGGGCAAAGTGTTTGGTTCAGAAAGTTAAAATATCTTTGAGATTATAAGGGTTCATCTTTGTAGCACTGCAAGTACCTTCAGCTTGGCTGAATTCAAAAGGGGAGAGGGTAGTCTGGGGACAGACTGACGGACAGGAAAGACCTGATCTGCCTGAAATCATGTTCCTAAATCTTCCCTGTGCACTGCAACAACACGATAGGCATTTTTTTTGTGTTTGTTTTTTTTTTTTTTTTTTTGTTATGCGAAGTAACATCCACATGAAAAGATACCTATTGCTAGCCCAGTAAGCCAAACAACTATGTGTAAGTAGTATGCAACATTTAAATAAAAACAACAGCCTTGAAAGGAATAAATAACAGAAGCATCTGGCCTGGCAGCCATCTTACTGTGAGCAGCGTATGATGCTGTAAATGCTTAAACTTGGGATCAGAAAACATGAAAACGTGACGTTACTAATAGCTGCTTGGGGTGGGAAGGATGCTCTTCTGTTGTTTCTCCGCTAATAATACTGGAACTGACTTTTAATTGAAACCTGAATACTGAGGATGAAGTTAAATTTACTTCTAATGTCTAGCCTTTTTCTTCCTCTGTTTTTGCAGAAGAAACAAATCACTTCCGGTGTGACTGATGTCCTTCTGGTAAATGTGTCAGGGAAACGTTTGTTGTTTTTTTTTTTCCAAAGTCTCTTCTCCCTTAAGGTTTTAATTAAAAATTAACAAAATGTATGCATTTGGAAAATGTTTATTTTCAGCAACACCCTGTGTAATTACAGCGACAATAGCATAAATGGCAAAATAGAGATTAATTGCTGAGGCTGTGTAAAGAAATAACTAGCCAATGCATCAAGAACAGTCATTTCCAGTAAAATTCAGAAAAATATCTGCATTGGCTCAAAGCCAGCGTGCTTTGCCAATTCAGGGCAACGTCTTCCTGCATGTTGCACTGCAGTTTGAGAGAACACATGATTAAAAGAGGAAGAGTTAGGAAGAAATTGAGGTATTACGAAACTTTTTTAGGTATTTTGTTAAGGGGTTACAAGACTTCAAAGGATACATATTCTATAGATCTGCAGGTGACTCTGAAATCAAAGCCTGGTGTCCAACCTGCAGTGTTGAACATGTTAATGAACATTCATAAACAGTGCTTTGTGATGTGTAGCCTAGGATCTTGCATAAGTATTTTATATAGGCTTCTTTTTGGAAAATACTTATGGTAGGAAATGTGTTAAAATTAAATTTTTGATGGTTTATCTTCAATGTGACGAGTCTTTTAGATTTCTGTAATGTCAGGCTTCAGAATTCTCTTGTCTCTTCAGTGTTTTAATGAATTACAGGTTTTAGTTAAGACAGATTTTTCATGTAGCATTTTTGAGTAACTGTGCTTATTCCATTCTTCCAATCTGTAGAGAAAACTATCAGTAAGTCACTCTTGTTTAACTTTCCAAATGCTAGGCCTACCTGGTGCCTACTAAAACTTGAACTTAATTGTATGCTACTTCCTTTTAAAGCGAAAATGATCTTGCAGAAACATCTGATTTTAACTCGTGATGCATTCATAAAACAAAATTTAGCCATCTGCATGTAACATCTAGGTGAAATACTGGATTTACCAGGTGGGCTTTTGTTGGAAGTATCTGCAGCCCGCCACTTCTTGCTTCTATGTGTCTTCCTAGTAGTTTATCCTTTTTAATGCATGAAATGTATGAAGTGGTTTAAACGAGCTTGGTTTAACATCTTAATGTACTACGTTTCACAACATCCTGGTGTTCTCTCTCTTGGACTGAGAAAAGCAAAATTGTAATCCATACTTTCTTTGCATACTTCAGCAGTTTTGGGGGTGGTGGTGTGTGTTTGTTCTGGTTTATTTTTCCTTCTTTCTTTAAATTTAACATGCAGATAATGAGTTACCTTTTTTAGACACTTTAAAACTTTTTGTCCTTTTAAATTGCAGTGGTTCGTTCCAAAAGGGTTTGCAATGAATCTCACCTGCCAACCTGAATTTTTTCATTCATCCTTACTGTATCTCTGTGCTGCCACTTATGCCTCTGGAAAACAGACATACGCATTAGATCTTTTTTTGTATCTCAGTAATAAGTCTACTAGTTTCTGGTGGTTCTTGGTTCAGTACAGTTTCCATCTGCTTTGTAGTGTGTTTGCGTATTTTCTAATTAACCAGGTCTTAAACTTTTTGTTCTAATCTTCCAACAGAAGTCAGACTGAAGGTCTTCTGACGCTTGTTGATAGAGTAGTTACCATCACCGTAGTGTGTTGAGACATTAAAGCAAAGGGAAAAGAGGAAAAGCAGTAAGGACTATGCAGAAAGTCACAATCCTTCCTTAAAAGCTGTCAGACTAGGTGTCCATCTGTAGCCAGTCACTAGGTCCATCTTACTCATCCTACTTTTCTTGCTTTTAAGAATAGAATTTGTGTAGATTTTTTTTTTTTTTTTTTTCATAGAGTATGCAGGCTTAGGCCATGGTTCCCGTTCAAACTTAAAAAGAGGAAAGTGGAAGGGTAACCTATTACTCAACTTTATTATAAAGCAACTTTGACATTTCCATTTGTGTATATTTATTTGATAGTACACTGATGGCCTTTAAAGGAAGTTGTTATTTCAAACTCTCCCGGTGTATAGGAAGTGCTCTGGTAACTTTGTATTTTCAGGCTCTTAAGGTATAGATATCCTATCTCAGTCCACTGAGCTCAGGGGCTCTGTCACTGCTGGTAATGAAAACTTTTAGGATACTGAGATGTCCTTAAGTTACATATATATTCCTTTGTTTTAGGAAGCTGTGTGGTAAGGAGTATGAATATGAGATATCTTAGTGGCAGTAAAAAGATTTAAATATTGAAACCACAGGAGCTGAAACTTAAATTTCATGTTGATGTTATGATTTGTACTTCAACGTTGACCACGTAAGAGAACTTGAGTTGCACCCTTGCAGTTTACGTAAGTCACTAGTCACAGCTTCTCTGCTGGCATTATCCGTCAGCAGCTAAATGCAGGGAGGTACTGAAATTTGTATTGCTTAATCTGAGGAGTCTTAAATTGTATTAATAAACCCTCAAGAAGAAGGAAGTGGTTTAACATTTTTACATTAAAGCATTTTCATTTTGACAGCTGATCAGTGATGATGCAAATTATGACAAGTTGTTAATGTTTTAAAGATTAGCTAACAACATATGTGTTCTTGCTGCTTAACTGTGGGTTTTTTTGGTTTTGTTTTGGCTTTTTTTTTTTTTATTGCTTGAATGGCATAAGATATTTTCAAAATGGTCTACAAGGAGGGCACTGTTGCTAGTGATTTTCCTGCTACATGTTGTGGAAGGGGATGTATTAAAATTAGTGATTTGTCCTCTGAAAATCTTTACCGCTACCATCTGCAGTAGTACTGCAGGGTTTATTGCATTTGCTTTAATGTTTAGTAATACTTATTACTGGCCATTGTAAGAAGAGAAGCTGTACTGTTACAACTCTACAGTAAACTGACAGATACCTTAAGGTAATAAACATGTGTGAGATCCCAAAATAACTGTGAAATAGAAGAGAGGTGTGCATAGAAGTGCATCTCTCAATCTGCATGGATTAATATATATATTTCTCCTCTCAGACACCACTCTGTCTTGTGTTAGTGTAGTCCCATGTCGATCTCTGCTTTCAGCAGCAGTTGTTTCCCAGATGAGTAATTTGCAAAGAGCTCTGACGTTCTTTGGAGGGAAATGCAATGACTCTTTTCAGGTGCTTCAGTTAAGTCTATAAACTCATGGGCACGTGAGTAGTGCATGTGATCTCACTGTCAGGAGCTTTGGACTTAAACTGAGATGAGAATACTTGCTGAAAATGAGATCTGTGTACTGGCATATTTGTATATTGATAGTTTATATACACTGGTCTTAACAGCGTTAATAGAAACAGCTTCCTGAAATTTCACCACGTTGGCAGGTCTGTTAATGTTTAAACTTTACATTTTCAGAAATCAGTGCTAGGGTAGTGTATTAGTATATCTTACCCTTTACTGTTTATGGTAAAATTGAAGCTTATTATTCCATCTTCTGGGTAGTTCTACTAGGCCAAGAACAAATACTAGATATCCATTGTCTTGTGGGAAATCTTTATTGTTAAAACACTCTGCCATGTTACAACAGATATTTGATGGCTCACTAAACTAGGTCTGTCCAGCTGCTTTATAAAATCAGGTTCTGTTGAATAATGGTTCTGTGCAGGTATTCTTCCCTCCTCTCCACCCCCCAGCTGTTTCAAGAAATGTGTTGAAACATTTTCAGAATATTTCATAATAATACACCTGGTACATAAATAGTGTAAAGGTTCTTCCCTGGTAACTGCTAGTGTCAGAGCATGGAATTCCGTGTGAGAAATGCATATTCCAGCTATTCAAGGAAGCAATTTTCAATGGGTCACGTGCATTAGAGGCACAAATTTTTGATCTGTGAAACTTCAAATGAAGATTTCTGTTTTGCTGTCTGTGAGATCATGCAGACTTCAAGGGTGCATCTGACAGTTGGAGATGGACCTTTTAATGCATGTGATCAAAGCAGACCTATTTCAGAGAATAATATTATAAAGGAGAAATTAAAAGTTAAGAGGAAAGCATAGAAGAAAATGCTTTTCTGTCTTTCACATTACTGCTTTGCCGTGGAGAGAAGGAAAAACAGCAGGAAGTGCAAGGTGCCGAAGTCCAGTATTTTGCAGTTAGTTGGTGTTAAAATTCTTAGCAAAAATAGTTTCAAGTGGTAGATACAGAAAGGAAAGAAGGGTGAGACACCTGGAAAAGCATCAGTGTGAAAAGCACTGCGATTTCTTCTGTACATGTTATGGCTCTCCATGTCCAGTAGAAGCAGTAGAATAAAAACTTGGGACTGGAAATATTGCAGGGAAAACAAACTAAATGTAACTGGTGCAGTTATGAGTCACTGTTAATGTGACGGAGGGCTGGGAGGGGGAAAGAGTTGCACTTTTTTCTACTTGTATCCGTTTTCAGTCATTAGTCTTGCAGAAAGAAGCAAAAAATCATCATGTATCCTGTCTGTTTACAGAAATAGGAACCTATAAATAGTTGCTGGAAGAAAAAGTGTAGTGAAGCAAGAAAAGAGAAAGGAGGGGCTATGTTCCAATAGGACGAATTAAATGAAATAACACTATTGATAATTGCATGGCAATGTTTGAGCTTGGGACAAAGCTTGATCACTGTTAGTCTCTGCGTAGGAGCTTTTTGGATCGCTTTGAAGACGCTATTTGAAGACAAACATGCAATTTTAATTGGTGTTTTCTGCTGAATTTCCTGGCTATCTTGTATGTGAAGACCAAGGAGTCTAGGTGTGACTTGCACTGGCGCTCCCAGTCTCCTGTTTGCTCTTTTCAGAGTAAGGGTCTACAATTTTTTTTAGTTATGTTCAGGGGAGGGTGAGGTGCAGGTGTTGGGTTGCTTGCTTGCTTTTTGTTTTAACATTGACTTGCTCTTTAGTAGTCTCTGCTAAATCATCGAAGCTGAAAGTGTGAGTCCTTAAAAAACTAGATTAAGCTGTGGTCTTGACCTGTTTCAGATCAACATTATAAAGCCAAATGTTTCATCATTCTAGACAATAGTGAGAGTATTTTACCATGTAACTTTGTCCATTAGCCCACCAGAAAACGATCTCTTTGGTTGTCTTATTCAACAGATACAGCGTAATGTTTGTTAATATTAGTGAAGGATTTGTTGAGGTTCAAGTAGGTATATTTAGGTTAATCAGAACATTTTGGCATTACCCCTAAAGACAAGCAGGTTCCTGCTTTTTTTTTTTAATTATAATGATTAAAGAGGTAGTTCATAAGAATGGAATGAAGCTATCCCTGGCTTACCCAAGAGTTTTAGGTAACAGTCAGCAGAATATCTGCCCTGCTTACATAAAGGTAATTACACAGTATGTTTTTCAGTCCACTTGAGAAAAGTGCCAGGCACACAAATGTTTGGACTAAGCTAATTAAATTACACTAGAGATAGTTTTGGCAACATAGTGAGGGGAACAATGTAGTTAACCCAGCAACTTCAGCAGAATACATAAGTATTGATCGGTTGGTACTGTTAATTACTTTCTCACATCAAGACAAAACCACCTCTGCCTGTATGGTGCTGTCCAAGAGTGAACACGGAACGTGTGCTTGTTGCAAATCCAGGATGCCTGAAAGCACAAAAGAAATATCCAAAATGCTGCTTACCATAATTCTAAAAATTTCATATAAAATACCGGTGCTACTTTAGAAATGGTGTGTGAGTTTCGATTGTAACGGCAAGGAAATATGCACATTGGGTACGTTCGGCAACTTAGTCTATAAGAGTTGCCCAACTGTTTGGTGGTTGTTTGGCTGATTGCTAAGAGATGTTTTTAAAATTCAGTATGTGTATTTCAGCACTCTGGTGTTTAAAGTCCATCCAGTCTAATTGCCTTTCCCCCCCCCTTCCCCTCTGTCTTTCAGCAAACGAGGATTCAGTGTCCGATCCTTTGGAACAGGGACTCATGTGAAACTTCCAGGACCAGCACCGGACAAGCCGAATGTTTATGATTTCAAAACAACATATGATCAGATGTACAATGATCTGCTTAGGAAAGACAAAGAACTGTATCCCTGTGGTGTGGCCTTTTTAAAAAATCCAATATGGTTCATCCTTGAAAGGTGTAATTCATTATTTGACATTATGCGTTAGGAATATATAGTTGCTTGACTGGCGAACTTAAAATGTTTTAAGTTTATAGGAGGTTTTTTTACAATGGGCCTCTAATGCTCCCTTGTAAATTGCTATTGAGTTACAATGCACGCATTCAAAATGCTCTTTTGTAGTGTGTTAACATGTTTAGCTCTTGAATGAAAGCACGTTAATACTATCACAGATTGTCCGTTACCTCCACTGCACTGCGGATCGTATTTTCTCAGTGCAAAGACTGTCCTGATAATGGATATGTGAAGAGCGACCACCTCGACATTAATGTTGTATTTAGCTCAGACAAACTGACAGGTAAGGTTTACGGTATACTTTCTCTGGGAGAGAGGATACCTTTCATTAAAGACCTCACCCTTCTCACTGAGAATTTCTTGGTATGTGATTTGATCTGTGCACTGAAAAAATCCTGTAGTATATTATAGAGAACGGACATAGGAGAGCCCAGTAACGTATTTAATCCTGGAGAGCAGAGGTGATCAATGTTATGCACACTACTTAAACCCATGACTAATGTCAGACTGCATGATTTTAGAACATCTCTATTCAAAGTTGATTTTTCATTTGTTTTTAAGAAAACCCACAAACCCACAGAATTGGGGCACTTAATGTAGATATTATTTTCTCAACAAGGGATCCGATTTATCCTTTTAATGTTAAATATTATAGAGAAGGCTTACCCTAAATAAGGGATTCAGTATACACTGAATTTCTGCTTAAAAGATAGAGGAACCTTTAGATTGAAGTATCCTGGAAATTAATCTTGTTAATTTAATAGAGCAGTCTTTGCAATTTTTAGTGCTATAAGGTTTTTTTTCCTAAAATCTTGGGTATGGCCACCTGAAGATCCAACAGGAATGATAACATGGTTTAAATGTCTTAATTGTATTCAAATGCCAAACAGATTGTCAGAGACTAGAAAACTTGGAACACTGCAGAAACTAGTCCAAGCTGTTACTCAAGGAGTCAGCAAACTCAACTTTTTGTAAGATAGCTCTACAGTTGTTTAGTAGCACAGATTACTACTCAACAAATTCTTTGTTGTATTTGCTGACCAGCACTTGTAAATTTGAGCTCCCCGAGACCCCAAGAGTGGTGACTTCTTTTGCATTGGGCATTGAAAGACTTACGTTAAGAAGGGCTGGGCTGTTTGGGTAGAGCTGCACAGCACAATGAGAACTCATTAAACATTGGAATACCTTTCTGCGTGGTGTTCCACACAAATGGTATCTCTTGCAGGGATACTGGTTTCCTAATACCTAGTTAGACGTCCTTCTTTTTAAAAAAAAAAAATCATAACGTAAGGTATAGTCTTAATGAATCACATGTGTGATGTGCTGGGGTTTTGGGTTTTTTTTATCCCTCTGCCTATAGAGAAAAGGAAAATCTCTCAAACCCATTTTAACAAGGTATGCCATATCTTGATTAAAAAAAGGATTGCTTCAAAAGAAAATTATTTGAATTGAGAAATAATTTTAACAAGAACTAACGACTTGTAATTTCCTTGTTGCATTCTTCATTGCTGCTGTACTGAATATGGCAATGCTTTAAGATAAAACCAACAGAAAGCCTACCTAGTCCCCCACATACAGCATATTTTGGAGTTACCATTTTGGTTCTGCTCCATGCTGCAGATGGTTGCTGTGTTACCCAAACGTATTTGCAGTGTTACAGTTTCTTTTCTCAAGATAAAAGAAAGCAAGATTAAACAATAGCCATTGCAAGGGAAATAGGGCAAAAAATCATAGCCTCTACATCTTTGCATTTTTGATTCTTACATAAGTTAAGGTTTACAGAGCGAAGACTGCAGAAAGCAACTCCATTTCCAGAAATGGGTTTTGACTTTTACCATAACCAAAATCAAACCAACTCTCTCCAGAAAGTTGTGGAGGAAATTTTTGTGAGCCAGGGTCATGTGGGCTCAGGTTTGGGTTTTTTTTTTTTTTTTTGGGGGGGGGAGCATTACTTTGTAGGCAGATGGGCATGCAGACATTACCTGCTGGAGGGTGGGAGGGCCTGCTCTTCTGATGGGCTTTGGGTGTAATTGGTATGGGGAAACAAAAGGTGTGGTTCTTTATAGGATTTACCTGCTTGTTCTGTTCCCCAGCCTTGCTTTAATCACCAAGCAGAGATAGCTGCCATCTGTAGCCTTCCCGTGTAGTTTGAAGTAGTGTGTCTTGGGAACAAGCAGACAGCTGTCTCCATAATCCAGTGATGGGATGCGTGAAGTTTGAGTGCTCAGCATTCCGTACTGCCTCACTGAGGAGTGATGTCCCTCCTCCAGTTCTGTGTGCCAGCGGGCATCCAGAGCAGTCCACACGCTAGATACTCAGCAAAATTGGGGCTGTGAGGGACTTAGAACATTCTCTGGCCAGCCAAGTAAATAACCCCTGTTTCAGAAAGCGGTAGTCTCAAACAGAAACGAGCTGCTGCAGTTGGACATCAGTCAAAGCAAGGTTAAAAATGTGTTGGAGTGAACAGATCCACTGAAACTTTCTTACTCACTTGCAGACAGGGGGAAGAAATATTCAAAAACCACTCTGCAGAGACTGAAAGCACCTTCATAGCAGTTAATTAGTGAAATACAGAGCATAAACTCGCATACCTTGAAGGCATATGTTGGATTTCAGAAGCACATGAATAAGGGATTAATGGAGCCAGGCATACAGATTCAGTTGAGTAGGTGGTTACAGTATATCTAAAATGGAAGTACTTAAAAGTGGTTTAAGATGTGGTGGTTAAACCTTATAGTTAAAATAACTATCCACAGCTACCACTGCATTTTTAGAACAGCGTTTAAATTCCCCGAGTCCTAATAGAAGGCTGTGACAAAACCATTTGAGGCTGTTCTGAATGTGGCTTTTTAAAATACTACTCTCTAGTTTCTAGAACAGCAGAGGGTCCTACTGCTAATCTGTAGGAGATGTGACCATGGTCTGCACTACCTCTGGGGGGCTGTGTGAGCAAAGTACAGATCCGTTACACATATCTCAAAGATAGGCCTCTAGGATTACTTGTCCCTTACAGCTGTGTGAAGGGGTTTAAGGACTTACTTCTAATTATATGGTGGTGACTTTAACGATGAAACAAAAATAGAGGAAAACTGGTGAGCCTTGCGTTCAAGTGAATGCAAAAACTAGGCTAGGATGAAACTTTCTAAATGCTAATGTAAATCTGCGACAGCAGTTGCTTTTATGCCCGGGGATAGGAACTGTTCAAATGGAAATTTGACCAAAATGCTGCAGCAGTAGCTCCTGGGTCCTTTCCCAATATTAACTAACTCTGTGATTGATTATTTCAACACTGATAATATCTGTGACCCTCAGATGGAAGATACCTAAGGATTTCCATAGATGGGGGTTTTTAATTAGAATTTCTAGGCAGTTTATCTCTACCCTTCAAGCTTAGCCTTCTGCTCTGTTTCCTGCTTTTTTGATCACCTCTTCTTAATTTGACCTGCTCTCTAACTGTAGGTAGGATTCCAAGTTTTAGCTCTATAGTTTCATGATGATATAAGATGGGGGGCCCAGAACACATCCTCAAGTTGCCGAAGGTATGCTTCAGTTAGAAAGGAAAATGTTTCAGAAATGAAGAACTGGCTTGATACATCTCAAAGACATAAGGATTATTTTCTGTTTAAAAAAAAAAACAACACCCAAGTGATAATGTAGGAATGTAGGTGGTTGGGATCTAGTTTTTTTCTCTGAACTCCATATTTAAGCTGGATGGCCATGTGCTGTCTTTTTTGTGTTACTGCTGATATTCTTCTTGTGCTATCACTGATACGTGGTGGTGGTTAGTAGTTTTTAATAGTACCCTTCACATTCAGAACTAAAGGGAACCAGTTTCTTCTGCCATCTACAGGACACTTCTCCAGTAAATATTTGTGGCATTATGGTCTCCCCATAGCCGATGCTTATCCCTGTTTTTTTTCCCCAGTCTTCCATTTGCCTAAGATGTGCTCTGTTAACCGGCAGGATGCATTGTGGTAGAATATCAGCAGAGGAAAATGTGGTGGCTTTGGAGCAAGTGTAGGCATGCACAAGATCTTCACACGGTGTAGATGAACAAAACTGAGATCTTTATTTCCCTACAGAAGATGAGGAAGGCGAACAGAAGTGTGTTGTTGAATTAAATTGGCTTCTGTGCCTTTCCCAAAACTTTTCAGTCCCACTTGAGACACCATCTCCTGTGCTCATGAAGAGGAATGAACACAAAGAGGATCGGAACTAGCTGAGGAGAGGGGACATCTAGAAAAAGTGAGGCTGTCTTGAGGAATAATTTTTCTGTCTTTGTAGGGTGGTGATGAAGGAGCATCCTTTAGTGCTGAAATCTTGGGCATCACTTCAGGCTTTTCTTGTAGAAAAACTGCATTTCCTGTCTTGGGAGTCAAGCTTAGCTTCATGGGACAGTTATGGTTTGAGTATTGACAGCCATCTCTTCCAGAAGGTGTCCTCTGCTCTCCCTTAATACTAGTACTGGAAGAAAGGAATCGGTTTCTTCTGCAGTGTCTCAACTGTAGTAGAAAGAGGCATCAGCCACAGAATTACTAAGCTGACTGCTGAAATACTGCATATCCGTTGCAGTGAGTGTGTTGCTAGGTTCCGCTCAAGGCGGGACATAGAATTGCTTGTTAGACCGTGCAGACTGTCTTAGTGGTCAGTAGGGGGTCATTCTCTATTCAGTATGAAGGGTGGAATCAATAAGAGATTAATATTCTTAAATCGGGGACTAAAACTGAAAAGGACTTGTCGTGATACACCTTCTAGTAAACTAAAATTCTGTAAGTATGCAGCTAGTCTAGGATTACATCTACCACCTTCTCCCAGTTCAGCGTATCATATTAAGAGGATAGTACCCTCGGTTTGTTACAGCCTTGGTCTTGGTTAGAATTCCTGAGTTGATGTAGCCAAGTTCTTGAAAATTTTTGCTTTTGAAATGCTCAGTTTGCTTTAATGTATTTTCTTAACATTGGAGTAAACTGATGTGGGGAAGTCAGTTAATAACTAGTGGCTTTATTCCGTTTTCTTAGTCTGGTGAGGGAATAGATGTAAGGATTTCAATTTCCGATACAGTTCATCTAGAGGATAAACCAAACCTTTTTTCTGCACTTCTCATCTCTTGAATTGTTCAGTTATGTAAGACCTTCCTTCCATTGGGCTTAGACTTTTAAAATTTTCTTGAGAGGGGTGTAGTATCGAATAATATCTTGGATCTTGCTGCTCTAGTTGTGTTTTCCCACTTTCAAAAAATGGCATATGATACCAATACCCAGATAATTCACGGCTTGAGCTGATGGCTGTGCAGGCATTGATGGGGAGAAAGTGTTGGAAGAATATCTTGCTCTAAACCAGTTCCCCAGTTTCTTTTGAATACCGTTTGTTTGTTGCAGAAACTTCTGCCACCTGTAACAAAGCTCTAGGATCCATAATAATTGAGTAGTAATTCCTGACATTTCTGGATCAGTGAACTGCCATAATACGTGGAGCGTTTGTGTTGGACCACTTCACGGCTGTACAAAGCAACCTTGAGTTGCTTAATGGGGGAAGCTACTGCTGCATGGGTGCACAGGAGGAGTAGTGAGATCTGCAGAGCATCTGCACCCTGCTTTTTGGGGCCATATGGCTCAATCTTGAGGAGTAACTTAATTAAATTCTACTTCAGGTAAGCTCTTCGTGCATGTATTTATCTTACGTTTTCATTGGGTTTTCTTCATGCCTTTTGAACGGATACACAGTTGTCAGCTGAGCTGTCATTCCAGCGGTCAGTGGGATAGTTCTGTATCTCTGTAGACCACTTTGGAATGTTTTGGGGGGTTTTTTTTTTTTTTTTTTTTTTTTTTTTTTTTTTTTAAGCCTGACCTTGCAAAAGCTTAAAAATGCTTGAAATCATGTCCTGCTGCATGTCAGTGGCAAAACCTCTTTTGAATGCAGTGTAGCCCAAGTCTTTTTCTTTCGTCACGTGTCTTTCAAAGTATTTTACTACTCCTAGAAATAGAGGGAAGGGATGAGGATGGAAAGCAGCATTTTAACTGGATTTAAACAGTCTGCTAAGAGGCACATTTCTATGCTTCCAGCCATAAGCTGAATTCCAATCCCTTTTTCTCCGTGAAGGATCATTAGACCAAAACACTGCACAGAATCTCAGGCCTTTCAGAGGCAGCAGTTTTCAGTACTTTTTAGTTTGGCTTCCAATCAAACTGCCATTAATCTTGGTTTCATTCACATTAAAAATGAAATATTTAAAATTATTAAAATATATATCAAACATACATATTACTTCCTCTATATTTGAACTTCTGGGCAACGGTAGAAACTACAGACTCCGATCTAACATTGAATACTTTTACAGCATATAAAACATCCTCTGCCATCCTGTCTGTCTTCTAGGTAGTCTTTGGAAGGTTTATTTCCTTAGCCAAGGTGAGTCCTGCACAGGTGCTCTAAAGAATTCTGACTAAAGGACCCTGTCTGAGGCTGATAACTTGTAAAATCCCTTTAGAATTTGAGTGATTTTAACTGACCGTGTTTCAGTCATAAACGTATGAACTCTGTGAACGAACACATATGTTTGTATCTTTAATTGTCTTTAAAAGAGCATTCTTGGAAGTAAAGGTGACACTTGGATCTGAGACTTCACATATTTGAATGGATGTTAAAAATAAGGCTACTTGAATGTCTAGCCAAAATACGTCCCTGCCATCTGCTGGCCTCCGGAATGCACCATGCACAATTAGCGTCGCTTAAATGTGTTTTGCTGCATAAGCAGCTCAATGCATTGGCCCCATTGCTTGTGATACAATCCGGGAAGCTTTCCTAAGGAGCATTAGCAGTAAATGCAGCAAGACCTTCGTTCTGTTTGCTCTTTGCGTAGTTAACTTCTTAGCATGGGTTTTCTTTGTTTATAGACTTGTCATCTTTGTAAGGGACTTTTATATAAGGGTAAGTAAAAAATATATTTGCTGCTTCTGCTCTTTGGGTATTGACGTAAATCCTACTCACTCCTGTTGTAATCTGTAGTTGATAAAACTCAAGATCAGTCTGCAGCGTAAAAATGAGCATAGCTGTGTTTGGTCCTGGTTTGGCAGGTTCATTCTGGACTTGAGTGAGGAGAGAGGAGTGAACAGAAGAGGTTACCTCAGATTAACACAAAACCTCTGTGCCAGTGTGAGGGATGCTCATACATTTTTTTTCCTCATATTAATTCCAAAACGATTTCCATCTTCAAGGCAGTGACTAGCATTAGTTACAAGACAGTAAAACCTCTCTGCCTGACTTCTGGGATGTTTATGCCATTTTTCTTGGATATGCAGGAAGGTAGAGAAGACATTTAACGGATGGACTGAAGGCATATTTCTACACAGAGTTTGCAAATATATGTTACCCCTTCTTGCTCTTTGCTCTTGTATTTGTAACTAAAGATGGAATTTTTTACCAGAGCATTTTATCTTGCAGCATTTTCTACTTAAATTTTGAGTATGAAGTATTAGTGTCATGTCTGCCACCTTTTAAAGTGGTAGAACTTTTAGGTCTAAGTCACATTTATTTCCAGTTAGGCAAAGTTAGCGTTCTCTTGATACCAGCATTGTTTCTTACTAAAGCTCCAAGTTAAGCAGCTCTGTCTTGAGTTTTGTGGAATCATAGCTTCTGCCTTTACTAAAGCACCTAGAAACTTGCAGCAAAACCAACAGCTTAAGTTATAGAAGATAGTTTTGAAAAATACTACTATGAAGAAAGAAATCTGATGTAATTTACTGGCAAGGAATAAATCTTCATAGTTTTAGCAATTTTTTGTGCTTTTGACTCTAGAGCAATGAAGTTGTGTTCATGTACGACAGAACTTATAAAGCTTTTGGGTATGGAAGAGCAAGTGAAAGGTTGATGCTTCATCATTTTTGTGTAATGACTCTGATCTTAAAAATTTCTCAGTACTGCCAAAGGCACAAATCGTAGAAATTGAGTGAACTGTGCCGAGTTTTTCTGATAATCTACATCTGAGATGGCTTCTAAGTGACTCACCTCCATGAAGCATTTTGAAAACTCATTTCTGTGTAGCTTGCCCTGTCTCCATGTAGTATGGCATTAAACATCTTCCAGCTACTTAGAGGAATGTTTTGAAATCTTCTAACAGATAGAAATGAAAGCTTCTTTGGCAGCTTTGGATACATTTGGAAAAGTGATCAATAACCCGCATCTCGCTAAGAAGGAAGATCAGAAAAATGTGAAAGGTAAGAGAAATCTGAGTAAGATGGCCATTGTTACCATTTTACACTGGTCATGCTCTTACAGTACCCAGGAGTGTGTGCAGACACGTGCTGCAAGCATTGGCAGAATTATTTGGATCACCGTGGTTTGTGAAGAATGGCATATATCCTTCTATGTCTTTCAAATATAATTCTGGCACTTGGGGATCCAGGTGCCAGATTTATTCAACTAGAGTAAATACAGCAGGGTTTCAGCAATGGACCAACGTTTAAAAAAAGTATTTAGCAGTGCAGATTACAAGTCTAGCATTGGGAATGGCAGGAGAGGTGTGTGCCAGTTTCTTCCTTTCCATCTCAGTAGAAACAAGTTGGCTGACACAACTGTATAAAATCCCACTCAATATAGAGAATGGTTGCTGGCATGGAATTCTTGTTGGAAGATCTTTTTCATGGGCTGTGCTAGTGTATGTGCAAGAAGTGTCTGAAGGGCTTCATCTCCCAGATAGACCTCAATCAGCCCTGAGAAATTCATAAACATGAGAGCTCTTTTCCAAAAAATTCTGCAATAAACTTCCGAGAGAAAGTCAGCAAAAGAGGAAATCTAATGTAAGTAGAAAGATGCGTTTAGATGCTTACTTTTCTCAAATGTGATGCTGCTACTTTATGGGATACTTATTTTTGACAAGGTAGTGAAAGTAGCCTTAAAATTAGAAGTGGTACTAATTACTGAAGTCTGTTTTCAGGATGTCTGAAAGAAACTTAGACTGTCTTGCTGCCATATACCTTAACTGGCAGAGCACAGATCTCATTTCAGGAAAAAAAATAATTAAAAAACCCTATATTTTCTGAAGATAATATGTTGGGTGAGAATGTTTTCTAGCTTTGCTGCCCAGTGACAGAACGGGCAGTCTTCAGGATCTTTAGAATTTAATGCAAGAATAGAGACATAATAACGACCAGTGTGAGCAGGGCTTACTGTGAGAAGTGTTTACCCAAGGCACACAAGCTGTGTGTCTGTAAGCTTTGCAGAATCGGTTGTTAACCAGGCACTGGATTAACCACATCCCTCTGTTCTTCAGCAGCCTGTTTGTAGTGTTGCACTAAGGAATGTTTGCTGCAGACCTCATCCAGCATGTTTCCAGCTCTGCATGCCGCTGTTTAAAAGCGGTCCTGCTGCCTTTATGAATGTGTTCTCAGGTTTTTCCCAAATGTGTTAAATGAAATGGCTTCATTGATTTAAGTTGTGTAATACTTGTGTTTTGCTTTATCTGAGTTACCCCATCCAGCTGTAATTATTTAGTTGAAAATGACCTTTGAGTTTGACAGTACAAAGCGATGACAACAACGGAAGCCAGTTTGACAGTAGTTGTTGCAGACCCTGTTTCTCTGAGACGTGAGATGGCGTGGCTAATGTGTTTCTGACAGACCTCTCTCCTCACAGCTACCTCAAAAGTACTTCCCCCTGCCCAGTCCTGCGACATTTGCTGCTCATCCTCTGAAATCTGGTGCTTGTTTCTAAACCTGAGAAGAACATCCAAAAGTAATGTGTGATACTTACGACTCCTCTTATGATTCCTTCTTGCTTGCCTACTAGTCCTGATAATGATTATAATGATTTCTGTATGCCTTCGTTACATATGTGTCACATGCTAGACTTATCGCTACTTTGAGCTATCTTGCAAAGTGACCAAGACACTGTAGATTCCAGCAATCAGAATCAAAACTCCTTGAAATACGCACTCAGATGAAGTGCACAGTCAGCTGATGGCACAAACAGAGCACTTCTCTGAAGTCATCTTGTGTTCTGTCTCTGGTATCCTTGTCTTTCTAGTAGTCCCCTTCAGTATGTCTGATAGCCCTTCTCCAGCTCTTTGGCTGGACTTTTCCATTGCTTCCATTCTCTTCCCCTTTGACAGCTTGTATCTGTCCAGTTTCATCCTTCAAATATAGTTTTAGCTGTTCAGCACCGACAAATCATTGCCTGGCACCTGAGCTCTAGGCTAAACTAAAGATTTTTTCCTCTCTCTGTGTGTGGGTATTTAGCTCTCAGCTTGAGGGCTCAACCAGGCTTGAGGAGACGAGCATAGCATGTTGTTCCATTTGGACCAGTTACTGTGAGCACACTCAGTTGGATTTTATCTGTGCAGCTTGTAGCTCAGTAATGCTATGTAGTTGTCCTTAGCAATGAAAAACGAGTGACACGTCAATTCTTTGCGAGTCATTAATGCAGGTAGAAATGTTATCAGAAATGTAATTTAACCCAAACTAGTGCGTGACATTCTGGGATGGCATATTCTTCTCAGTGTTAGGCCTGTAAGCTACACAGTGCCACCAAAGACTTGTGAGCAAACTAGTTTGTATTAAATCCACATCATTTCAATTGCAAAACGAAAGGCAACTTGTGCTCTGGGTAAGGAACGTAGACAGTTCTTGCAGTCATAATCGCAGTTGCTTGGAAAGTAGAATTTGTAGCGCTGGTGCCCATTTTTAGTCTTTTATTCCCTGTAAGAGGAACCGATTGTGAAGGTGGAAGAAGGTTGGGCAGTCTCACCCCCACACACGCTTCCTTTAAGGAAATGTCTAGTTCCTAGGCATTTTGCCAAGTGGGGTTTAACACAACGTATCTTCTGTTTATAATGCTGATACTAATAAATAAATTAAGATGACATGGAAAAGGGATCTGCAAATGTCATTCATACTAGTGTGAGAAGTATTCTGCTCTGCTACTGTTTTTTTCATGAAGAATTGCAGTATTGGAGTATGATGACAGCTGCACCAAAATGAATAATCAGCATGTCAGATTTATTTGAAGATGGAGAAGCTTTGGGTGCCAGCCATTACTTTAAAGATGTTTTTTTTTTCCCTAAAAAGTATGTATACATTTTAGGAAATGTAGTTTGCCCAATTATGTTTAATAAATTGTTCTCTAGCATATTTTGGATGACTGTAATTAATTTACATACCCCAAAACTTTCAGCTCAAATCACTTGAGTTTCACTGTTTCACCTGGGAGTTAAAATGAAACATTGAATGCTTTGCTCAGTAAGAGATCATTTTTCTCTTATCATACAGGATTTTAACTTAAATAGGTCAATATACTGGTATATAAATTGTATAAGGCAACATCTAAGTTTAGTCATCTGCAGACTAGTCATCTTTATGGGACCTGGTTGGACGTCCTTACACCAAGAGGAATGGAAGGTGATTTTTTTTCATGGAGGGTGGAAGAATTAAAACAGAGTAGCTGAGGTACAGATATGTCAGATTCTTTTTCATCAGGTATCAAGGAAGACTTTCCACCTTGATGACCCTAGATGTAGATGTTTACATACAGCCTTCTAAACCTGCATGGTTGAATTCATCTAAATTTCTTCTTAAGGTATGAAAAAATCCTGCAGAAAGTAAACTGTCTAGGTGCAGTGATTGCCATCAGTAAGCAGCTCTGTAAATGTAAACAAAGAAGCCCTTGTCTTAAAATGCAGCATCATGTGCTGAAATGTGTTAGGGCAAAGGAGGAGGCATGAAATTTAGGTTTGCTAGCATTGCTTACATGGTGCTTGGTATCCAGGTGGTGTCTTACAAGTTCTGAACTACACATTTCTTCAAAAACATGCGACTTAGATGGCCTACGGTGATGGTCGTTCCCCTCTGTCCATTCCTGAATATCAAGCTCTGAGGTTGAACTACTGTTGACATCTCCCTGCCGAATGAATAGGACATTCTGATGGCAGTTGGACACTGAGCTCTGCAAAACAATAATTTAGTGGGAAACAGAACTCACCTGGCTATGTCCGACTCTGGTTTTAGCCCATCCCGTTTTCCTGAACTTCTCATTCAGAATTTTGCAGTCTTGTATCTCAAAGCTGAGAAGGTAGGCAGAGGCCCCATCATCCTAGTTACTGGGAAGAACCCTCACCATTAACTAGATTTATTCCCAGTGAAGTGAATAGCTGTTCTTGATCCCTCCTGCTCTGGGAAGAGCAGCAGTGACCTTGTACTCTGACAGATTTGAATATGTTTACTGTTGTGCAGTCTACCTCTTTCCACCGTTAACTGTCTGATCTTGGGATTTATCAAAACCTCCTGTTTTTTTCTTTGCTAATCTGTTACTTTTTGTCAACCTCAAGTACAGGTTCTCTAAACACAATCCATAATATTCTCTGTGCAGACTAGTTGCTTTCTGTACCCTGTATCTTGCCGTATGCTTTGTGCCCTAAAATGAGTATCTGTCTTTATTTAATGCAAATAAAACTTGGTTTTCTTACATAATTTTCTATAAGCTTGTTTGGTGATAAAAAAAATGCTCGAGTTGCAGCCAGTACATTATTGTAAACTTGTTTCTGGGCTTGCTTTCTTCTTGCTGTCCTCTTGCGCTTCTACTTGAGAAGCGTATTCAACATAAAACTTTGAGGTGTGGAAGTGATGGAAGGTGTAAGGCTGGGTTAGGTGTGACCCATAGCACTTCATACTGGGGGGGTAGAATTCTTGTTAATGGGAAGTCAAATCTGATGCATTTCGCTATTATTTTAATGCAGATTTAGTAATCTTTTCAGATGCTGGCAATCCACTTTAATCTTGACGTACTGGGGAAATCAGTCTCAATGTGTAGCTCTTTTGAGAATATGCCATATTTTATCCAGGAGCTATTTTTCTGAAAAAAAGGAAAAGGTACTGTCTGTCCCTGCAGAGAAACTCCATGTCCCTTTCCTACTAGGTTCTGCTGTTTGGTGTGAAGAAGAGAATGCCTAGACTCCCTTTAGTTCTTAGACA
This sequence comes from Athene cunicularia, assembly GCF_003259725.1. NCBI lineage: Eukaryota > Metazoa > Chordata > Aves > Strigiformes > Strigidae > Athene > Athene cunicularia. Next base: position 6,494,019 of record NW_020799127.1, on the reverse strand, counting down.
GATTTACAAGTTGTTCTGAAGACCATCTTTAGTTTCCTAAAAAGTTGGCTTCTGAAATAGAACTCGAAACAACTGCTGTTCTTGAATATGGCTAAACAGCAGAGTGAGTGTATTAACAGGCATAGATGGGGAGATAGGGCTAACCTTTGAGTCATTAAAAAGAATTAATTGCACAATTAGTGATTTCTATGTAACTCTATGAGCATATTCAGTACAACTTTAATGGTTTCAAAAATAAAGACCAGACCCTGGAAAACCTAATTAGGAGAGAGTGTAAATATGCAAGACCACGTGCTTGAGCGTTGGGGGGTTTTGGTACTTTCCATAGTACCTGAATAGAATAACATGTAGCATCTGTAGGAGAAATTTTTGTTGTCATCCTTGTTCTAAGTCTGCCCATCACTTTTTTTTTTTTTTAAACATGTTTTACCCAGCTCACCTCTGACATATTAATCATACAGTGTTAGGGGTTGACTGATGTTGAAAAAAGCCACGTGCGTTGTTTTTTCCCCACTAGCCTTTTTTTCTCTTAATGAATTTCCGACAATATATTTCCAACACGGAATTAAAGCCACAAATATCTTTTAGGTTTGCAAGGATCCAATTTCCTAACAAACCCAGCAATCTACATTTTATTGAATTTTATAGTCTAGTAACCACCAAATCTTGGCCACTCTCTTCAACTACACAAGAAACACAATCAGCAGAACAGGAAGTTGGACACTTGGCGCAAGCAATGCGATTGTTACAGTTATTTTACAACGTGGGAGTGGTGTATATGGACACTGAGAAATAGTATTTTGGGGTAGGGAAAAATTAATTTAGCCTCGTAGGTTTTATGACATACTGTGCAGGTTTGTGGAGGGGAGAGCAAGGGATTAATCATAATCAGTGTGTGAAGATGATAATGAGAATATATTGAACCAGAAAAAACACTTCTGCTTCTCAGGATTATCTACGTTATTCTGTGCATGTTCTCTCATCTGCCAGTTTCACTTTAACAAAAGCTCTTCACAGTTTCTACCAAGACTTACTCATATTTTGTGAACTGGACCTATTAAAGTTACCCATCTTCCACTGCTGCCCTGAAGTAAAACCAGCAAATAGCCTTTTAGTTCTGTAAAACTTCTTCTGACTATTGCTTAGTGTTTGGGGAGACTGGTTTATACAGTATCTTTAATTGAGATTGCTTTCAGTAGAGGCTTTTGGAGGGAATGCGACAAACTCAGACACATTTTGGTGGGTTAGAACTTTTCACCTGCCTGGGAGGGGTGGGGAAAGGGGTTTAGAAGAGGTTATTGCGGATCCGTGATATTTTAAGTTGCACTGGATGACTTCCTGTGTCCATCCTTTTGCCATATAATACTGGCCAGAGGTTTTGAAAATTTGAAGTGTCTTGGCTGGAGGCATTGTTCAGTTAGTGCTCACAGCTGACGGTATTTTTGGGTCCCGTCAGTGAACAAATCACTGATAAACTGCTGAGAGGGGGAAGGGATGGTTAGCCATGGGGATTGGGCAGAGACCTATCGGGTGGATGGTAAAAGGCATTTCTGGTGTCTGGGACAGGAATTTAAATTTGGGTAGCAGAAACTATAAAAGCTGTAGGGGTTTAAACACTCACACACATAATTTACTAATTTTTTTAAAAATACATGTATATCTTCATCAATACATTACTATGGGGTATCCTTAAGTAAATGGAGATAATGCAGAGTCAGTGACAATAGAAATAGCTGGGTATAGGTATCTCCATAAGAACAAGCAACGATGCTGTGTCTGTTGGAAAAAAACTCAACTTGAACTGCAACATTTATTTTTTTTTTTTAATATCAAGTCTTCCCATTACGGAGTTGTCAAGCATAAATTTTATTATATTGTGGCTCTGTTTAGCATAGTTATTCCAATAAAGGTGATATCTGAATTGGACTCACTGTAAAAATGTGATGGCTTTACTATACCAATAGTTTGTAGTAGGTGAAGGCCTCTTTAGATAAATGTGTGCTTGTTTTGTTGACTTTCTGAACATGATAGTGTTAAGAGGGCTGCTATGGCCAGACAGCAGCACTGAAAGCCAGGTAAAAAATTCTGTGAGTACCTTCCAAAGAAGTGATTGCTGAAAAAAACGAGCCAGCATGCATAGGACAGGGAGCATGGAGTTGAAATCTGGTGAAAGGAAAGAGTCTGACTTAAATGATTCCACATCTGGCAGCATAGTGGAAATCATTAATAAGCCGTAATGACTTTGCATTTGCCTAAGCTCATACAGAAGCTGGGTTATGATTTTGCACTGAAAACAATCATGCAGATCACATCCCCCTGCTTGCTGAAAGGATGGCATGCTGTTTCTTTCCAGGTGAAAAAATTCAGACAACCGCATATGAAAGTGTCATGAATCTTAACTGCTTATTTCAGCCTCCTTTTATAGGCAGATGGACCCTTGGAAAAAAAATAGCTGTAAGTTGGCAGCAGAAAGCTCAACTGTGTGAAGCAGAAAGCTTGACTGTGTGGGTTTTTTGAATATGCGTAATTCTGTCTCCAAGCTCAGTCAGGAAAGCTAGGGGACAGATGCCAGCAACATTTTATCCTAGAAAGGGAAAAAAAAGAACCCAAAAAAAGTGTGTGGGTGGTTGTGGATTTTTTTTTTTTTTTCCTTGAACTGCGTGATATAGAAATGAGGACTGTAGAGCCCAGAAAGAGCTCACCTTCAACCTCAACAAAGCAATGCAACCAGATGTTTACGGGTATTTTGAAAATGGCTGTTGCAGTCACTTCCATGCTTTGCAAATAACCAGAGGTCTGAAATGGCGACATTGAAGTGGATTTTTTTTTTTTTTTTTTTTTAATCCCAAGCATAACAAACCCAAGGAGAGTTTACAGGGGTGCTGTGAGGAAGCAGTGGGTGCTGGTGTACAGGAGCTGCTTGTGAGACAGCTTTGGGCTGTCAGTGATATAGGGAGAAATCATTTGGGAGAGAAGAGGGGTAAAAGGCTTGGGGGGTGACCTGAAGAAAAGAAATGCCGTAGAAGTCAGTTGGCTGAGAGAGAATCGACAACATGTATTTGTGATAACGTATCATTCAGTTCATGATTCAAAATCGAAATTTTCTTTAGTCAAGTAGATAAAGAGCAATGATGCAGACACATGAGGGAACTGAACATATTTTCCATATAAAGGAGACTCTTATAGGTAGAAAGGTGGGTTTAATTTTTAATAGAGCTTAAACAACTTGAAAGACTTAAAAGCTTTGGGCGCCATTTGCTTGAAAACCGTTCAAGAACACTTTCTAATTTATTTAGGAGGTGCAGATCTGGCTGCCTAGGGCAATAGAACTTGAGATACCAGAGGGCAACTGCAGAAAGGCAGACAGAAAATTGTTGGTCTTTCGGTATGAAAGATCAGTGCTGGTCTCTGAAAAGAACTAAGATACCTGCTGAGTATGTATATGACCTTTTCAACATGGAAATAAACCAAGATGACCTCTTACTTGCTACTAATGATGGAAATTTTTTTTCTCAGAATCCTTCTCATCTCAAAAAATAGACTGTTACTCTTATTTTAAATTAAAATGTATATGCTTAGATGGCTAAAAATACTGCTGCTTCAAAGCAAGGACGAGATGCATCAAATTCCAGGCTTTCTTACTTCAAACCTTTCCTGGCATTCCTAATTTACCTATAAAACTTTGCCTTCAGAGGGAGTTTGGGTTTAGTTAAGTGAACAGATTTATGTGACAGTCAACCCTGGTATGCTCATAATGAAATTGCGTGTCCCCGAAGGCTGAGAAGACAGTGGGATTAGTGAGTCCTGTCTGAAAGGGGAATACGGGATGTAAATTTGAGCCTCAAGGTTACAGTACCAGCATAAATATAGCTACCAAGCAGCATAACAGATTCCTTTCACACAGTGACTGAAGTTCTGACAGGCATAAAGTCAGTGTTCTTCTTCATTCCCATTTATATATCTTGGGATATTTTTAAGGGATTATGCTTCTGTGATTTATTTAACTTTCTCTGGAAGTTCGGTTGCATAAACCCGAGGCCTGAGTTGGGACTTCACGCAGATGTGCGGTTGACACTAGAAACACCACGTCATTAACTTCCAAGGTAGAGGCTCCTGGAGTGAGGGGCGCTGACTTAAGTGAATGTAGGACGTTCTGCTCACACAAACAGCGAAGCCCATGTGTTCTAAGCATTATGGATATAAAAATAGTTGCCCAAGAAAAGTTGTCCTTCTGAGGAACTCGTCTCTTATGAGTCCCTTTTAAAGCTGTCTCTGCCGTTGTATTGACAGCGATAGTTCTCTAGAAACCAGAACCTGCTTGAATTACCCTGATGGGTGTCGTGCTGCCACCTTAGGGATCTGTTTAGTGGTCACTGATCTTTATGTTTGCGAACAAAGAATCTTATTTTAAAGATACAGTAATGATTGTACTGGTCATTTGCTCAAAAACATGACTTTTCTTAAAGTAAAGGTACTTAACTCAAGCAACTTCAGATACACACAGAATGGGATTTTACACATGTTGGACAGAAATAAGAGAATCAAGCCACGACCAGAAAGATTCCAGAACTGCAAAGATGTTTTTGATTTGATCCTAACGTGTGAAGAAAGAGTCTATGATCAAGTAGTAGAAGGTAAGGAGCTTGAACTGATAAACCAAGTTAATTTTGAGTGCTTTTTTTCCCCCCCCCTCTCCTCCCTGAAGTCCTTTACAAATCTGGAAACATCTCTGTCTCTTCTGCTGCTGGAACACCAGCAGGGACAAGAGCTCACAGTCCATTAGTCTAGACTTTTATGTACCAGAGAGGTATTCAGCCATCACTTATTTCTAAAAGATGCTGGTGTTGGCAGCTACAGAGAATGTGTATGTATAGCAATTTTAAGGGCTGACATGAGGAAATACCGTGCATTTGGAGAAACTCAAATGCATGTTTGGTTGGAAAACACTCATGGATCTAGAAAACTAGCAAGTTTTATGTGATGAGCGTTTTTATCACCCTGGGTTGATGGAGAAACAATTGTCTTCCTTAGGCAGCTTCCCTTCCCTTCCCTGCAGAAGACTTCCTGTGACCTACCAAGCAGTTTATCCACAATAAATACCTCCTGTGCAGGTGGAGAAACTGGTTTTGAGTGTGGTTAACGCTCTGCAAGCATGGTACAGCTTTGCCCTTCAGTGAGTCAAAGTGAGATATGCCAAAAGAGTCTGAGCTGGGATTTGGGTTGTGCATGAAGACAGTGCAGCAAGCCTGGTGGGAGCTCACTGGAAGTCACGGGGTTTCAGTGGTGACTCTGTTAGCTCCTGGGCTGAGAACCTTGCCTCTCTCTGGAGATGCTGGCTACAGGCTTATGTGAGCTTTAAAGTGTTCCCCTTTCATTGAAAGACCAGCCAGCTGAGTTAGTATCGTGCACAGAATTTAAAAGGCTGTTGCCTTGCCTTTTCAGTCCTCCGTGGTCACAAGCAATACAGAGCACGATACATTTGGGCTTCTGCAAGCTGAGCCATCAGTGTCCTGAATTTAAGTGTTATTGAAATGTGTTGGTAAATTCTGAGCACAACTGCCACTTGAGCGGACCTGCAGCAAGTTCAGCGTGTCTCACACAGAAAGCAGCTTTCGCTCTGATGTTTTAGGTACCCTGAGGAAGGGAGGGGAAGAGCAACCACTCGCTAATTTTCCAGTTGTGCGTGTCTCTAACTTCATGGTAACGCCCTCCATAACTGAGCAATGAAGGGCTTGAGTGCTACCGAATGGCTCTAGATGTGAAAGATGAAATTTTTAAATGGAGATTTGCCAAACTGAACTTGCAGAATGGGGTTCGGAGAGAACAACTTACAGCTTAAAAACTGTAACAGGAAGGTTATGTTAGAGAAGCGTAACAATAATACATGAGTGGAAAAGAATGTTTTATTTTTTCCCCCCTCCACCCCTTGTTAACCGGCAGAACACAAAGCTAGAATTTTCTAATGTGACTATCAGTGCTTAAATTGTAGGAGTTCGCCTTGCAGTTTAGTTTTCAGAGTGTTGTATATGCGGTGCTTTTTTAAAACTCCAGGAAAGGAAGCCCAAAATCACTCTTGACTTTTGAGACACTTGATCTTGGTCTTTAAAGACTGTCAGAGTAAGGTGAGCTGTAACTTTTCTTGACCAGGGCAAATAAACTGTCATGACCCTTCCACCAAACTGAATTCTTTTGTTTCCAAAATCCACCACTCTTTTTTTCCAAGTCAGAGGGACTGTTGTTTAAGACAATATTAAATAAACATGTTTGGAGAAGGCAGAGATGGACAATGTCTATGTATTTTTAAAAATGTTATGAACTCTCTGTGTAAAATATGATACCGTTCCACCCAAAGTTTTGCTGTTACGTGTGTTTTGTTTTCAAATAGATTTAAATTCCAGAGAGCAGGAGACATGTCAGCCAGTACATGTGATCAATGTGGACATTCAGGATAACCATGAGGAGGCAACTCTGGGTGCTTTCCTTATCTGTGAGCTCTGCCAGTGTGTAAGTAGAGAGGGCTCCCTGCCTGTGGGTACCTTGGACCCGGCTGACTGCCCAGGGGTTGGGGTTTGCTTAGTACTCCTTGAAGGTGCTGCCTATTGCAAAAGTTCTTTAAGGAAAATCCACGTCAAGAGGCACAAATTTCCCAATTCTTGTGATTATTTTTGGAGCTGTTGCGCAAAGAGATGAATTGTAACTTGAGCTCGTGGTTTCCAAAGCGGACTCTGTGTGCGCTCAAAGCTTCCCTGAAAAGCAGTATCCCAGAGCCCTGCACGTAACCATTACACATGTTGAGCCCAAACTCAAACCACTTTATGGCAAACACATCTATTTCAAAAGCAGTTGTAATACGTGGGTTTCAAACCCCAGAGTTGCATTCTGAATCACCGTACGCTTGGAAAACATCCTATGTAGGTGTATTTCGTAGTACCACCCTGTTGTGTGTATGATGTGGAAGAAAGGAATGGTGCCTTCTGTCATCCATATTCAGGGACCCTCACCCTTGAAGTAGCACTGAAATAAGCTCCACTCAGAGCAGTCGATGTAGCGGTGAAGACAACAGAGGAAGGATCTGTGTCCTTCACAGTGTGCAAGTTGATGAGTTCACCGATTCCAGTGTGGCAACAGGCTATTTTTTTTTTTTTTTTTTTTTTTTTTTTTTTTTTTTACGCCAGCCTGCGTGATCTACTCTGGTCTGAAATCCTTCCCAGATTCAAAAGCCTGAGAGGGTTCAAGGACTTGAAATTTTCGCCATCTGTTCAGTGTGCTTGTAGCTATTCTGAAGCTTCCATTTGTTATCTAGTGGGGATGGATGTTGCCTACTCAACAAAGTACTAGTTAAGTGCCAGATCAGTGGGTTGGAGAAGGAAGGATATGCAGATAAACACGATGCGGGATACATGTACATTTGGGAATGCTGGGAATCTCAGTAAAGCCCCCAGTGCTGCACTGTTTGGTACAGCCTGCTGGTTTAGACTTCACAGTAAGCCAAAAGCATTGAATTATTACAGTTTTCTAAACTGCATCGTATCCTTGGAGTCTGGTTGCTTAGTGTTTTTTCTCTTCTAGATACAGCACACAGAAGACATGGAAAATGAAATAGATGAGCTGTTACAGGAATTTGAAGAGAAAAGTGGAAGGACTTTTCTTCATACTGTCTGCTTTTATTAAAGCACATCTGTCTCTTAGGCCTTAATACAGATGAGGGAAGCATGTGTTTAAAGTTCTGATTATACTGTATTTTCCTGGAAAATGAATATTGATTTTTTTTTGTTTAAAAACTCCTTTTCAGTGTCTTTTTGTTTCGTTTCAGGTATTCTGTCACAGGTAGGCAGAGATACTGCTTGGGGTTGTACATATGAGATGATTAAAAAGTATACACAAAGGCCACCTATTTAAAAATGAAAATCAAGTTTTTCTTTAAATCCTACTTTAATTATTGCAAGTAGGTTTTTAATTATAAAGAGAATGTTTCTTGAATATAAGTTTATAATGTATTTTTCCAGCTTACAAATTTATTTTATTTCAGTTGTGCTTTTTTTTTTTTTTTTATTATTATTTTAATGTGACAGAATGGCTGAACTACGTGAGGATATGAGTGGAACAATGGAAAACGAGTATCTGTATATTATTAGATATAAAGTTGGAAGCCTCCAATAAAAATGAAAAACCTGTAAGTTTGTCTGTTTTCAAAATAGAAGCTGAATAAGCGTGACTCTTCTCTGTGAGGTAAAACACAAAGGTATCTGAAGTAGCACAAGAATGCACATTCCTCCAGAGTGGCTTGGAGAGGGTAGTGACAGCAAGATGTGGATAGGATTCAGAAGACCTGGACGGTGTCCCCTGTATTTGGGCAGCTCATCATGATTTTTGATCCCGCACTGAACTGAAGTGAACTGCTTGCTTTGCATGAATCGGGGCACTACCAGGAAATCTTTTGAGATCTTAATTGCTTTTGAATTATTGTATCTGAGATTAATAAGACTGTGAAGCAGTCGGGGCCAATTGTCTGTATGTCTTCTGTAAGGATAGATGGGGAGAAATGGCAAACTCCATTGTCAATAGAAATAGTTTAAAGCTTTTTTTTTTTTTTTCACTGAAGTAGTTTTTGACTAGAAGCATTTTCCTCCCATACAGCAGCAATAAACATGCTGATCATGGCTCAGATTCCAGAAACTGAATATGTGTATACAAACAGAGCAAAACCTTAGACTTCTGTTTGTTCAAACTGATAAAAAATTATTTGTCATTCAAAATGTGAACGGTAAAGAGTTGCTGCTTACAGGCAAGAGAAGACTGAAAGTTGTTTTGTGAAAGGAACCTGTAAATGATTTGGAGCAAATGAGGACTGTATGTTCTTTAATACTCGGATACGTGGGGACAACTTCTTAAAACATCGTGTTAAAAATGTCGTGTGAATTGGGATTTGAGTTCCTGACTTCTCTCTCTCTCATTCTCTGACCTCTGACAGCTTGCATGAATCCCCTGATTTTCCTTAACTTTAAATGTTAGTAACAGTTGTTAGTAGTTACAATTAGTAAAGTGTTAAGTACTTTCTCTCAATTTAGGGCCACGGTACCCATCTGCGCAGACAGCTTCGGCTGTGTGTGTCCTAAGTCCTATGGCAATGCTACTTAACCTCACGCAGAAACACACTCATAAACCGCAAGTCCCTACCTGAAAACACTTCTTTGCAGTCGCAAATCTTGGTCTGTTGAGTCAGGCCCCCAAAGAAATCGTAGACCTCTCTCTACTCCTGGGATCTGGGGGTTGGCTGTGGTTTCAACTGCCTTGTGGGAAAACGCAGACCTCTGCCAGCTCAATCTGTGTCCTGGACAGTGTCCAAATGGGTCACTGCATCACACTCGGGTCCCAGGAACGTTTAATATCCCTGAATTACCTGCGCCGTTTTTCTTGTCTGTTAAAAATACTTAAAGCAAAAAACTTTTGCGGAGAGTGGATGAAGAGATCGGAACAATTAGGGGGTGGGGAGTTCAAGCAGCAGTTGCGATAAGGTTTGCCGAGTTTCCCGATTGGCTTGTCCTAACCCATTTTGTTTCTGGAGACCCTGTGTTTGAAGGATTTCAGTCAGCCTCCTCTGCTTCTGCTCATTTGTCTGATACCATCGCCTGTTACCATGGGGATATTTACAGCCAAAGGAAGAAGATGATTCTGTAAGGACTGAACTGCTTTAGCTGATCTCTTTAAAAAGACATTTCAAGCAAGCACGATACTGAGTATTTTGAGCAGAGTTTTCCCTCCCTATACAGTATCAGTACTGAAGTCTACTCTGGGGCAAGGTAAAACTTGGAGAGTGTTTGGAAATGTTTTCTACTTTCAACTTAATTCACCCTAAGCAAAGTTCTTGTTGTTATTTTAGAGAAAGACAGTACAAACCCAAACAGGATGCTTTAACCCGTGTTTTGTGTGTATGTAGAGATGGATGGCAGTCTTATTACATAAAGATTATGCTTTTCTTGTGCGTAATAGGCGGAGAATTCTGTCTGCTGTAGTGCTAAGTATGGATTAATCAGTGGAGCTTCAGTTCACTGCATCTCTTTAACTGAAACGAGAAGCCTTGGTCTAAACCCATGACAGTATATAGGATGTTAGAGAATTGTTCTTTCCATCCTGAACGTTCTGTTCATAAGCAGAAGCAACACTGGGAGCTGGTTGTTTGTCCTCTCTTTATTTACCAGTGTGCAGCAGGATGTTTGACCTGGATGGACAGGCAAGTATTCTGAACAATCCACAGTCCACTTCAAAGTATTTCGGATTTTTGTGAGCAAAACCTGTTCTTCAGCTAAAGCTGTTCTTACTCTGACACATTACTTGTCTTTTAACTTACAGGTTTGTGAAAAATGTGCACCTTTATATAGTTACTTTGTCTCCATATCCTTCATTTGCATTGAAATCCAGGAATTTTACGGGGTCCTAGTCTTGTTTGAGACACACATATATTTATACACATACAAATACATACCTGGGTATAACACAGACTGGCTAAACACAAGGTCAAAGTTATTTTTGGTGTCAAAAAGAAATTTCAAGAGAAACTTCTGTTTAAAGTCAGTGGGGAAAAAAATAATTTATTTTTCCTGTATGAGTCGGGTGGCATGTATGTGCTGATGGTGTGCTCTTCCCTGCCTTGTAGATACCTTGGTACTCCTGCTCATCAGTGCTGAAAGGTGGCCCATTTCTTTTTTTACGTCCTGTAGTCGGCCGCCTTCCTGTTTAATGAAGGAAAGCAACGAGGGGTTAACACCTTGTGAGCACAGGCTGTGAGTATTTGGAATTTGGCTGTGATGGGAGATTTCTGCTGTAAATGAGAGTTTTCAGCTGTCTAGGCTGTTCTTCCAGTTCCCATAAGGCCAGCAGAGGTGGCTTTTAAAATGCAGATTCCTCCTAGAGGTTCCCCCCCCCTTTCTAAATGTAGTGATTTATGTTTTGTCAGCACTCCTCTCACTTTTTGGACTTTCTGGGAAAGGCCGTATTGATCAAAGAGCAGAATCTATCGAGGTGTGTTTATAAGATCTTGTTCTTGATGCTGTGAAGTTGACGTTACGTCCTGTGTGGGCAGATCTTTGCCAAGACCTTCCTGAGGTTTCCATCTCCCATCTCAGCCCTCTGCAGATCCTCTCCGTAAGGCACAGAGCACTTTGCTTCCAGTTTGCAGTCTGTTCTCTGTCACACAAGTCACTCTAGATTTTGTGTCTGGTTTCTGTGGTTTGTGTCTTGCTCAAGACCGTAACGTTCATGAACATTCTGCCTCCTGTCGGGCCTCGGCATGTCTTTCGAATAGGTTTATGTCAATAAAATCTGGTGATTAAAGAGCAGTGCCTTTTCTCCCCCTGCACTGCTGGTGTCTTAGCCCCAAAAATTCTCTTGCTTTTTGGCTTCCTTCACCTGCCTGTAAGGCTCAGGGCACAAGTCATGCAGCTAACGCCATCAGGCTGCCTGTGGTGGGGAAGAGCATTCTGCCCTGGGCTTCCCGATTGCTGGATCTGACTCTGCAAAGATCAGTGATCCTAGCGAGGCTTCCCCAGTGCAGCAACCTAATGAATTTGTTGCTAGGCAGATTATCCAGCTTCAACTTCTATTTCTTATACATGTAGGAGCTTTGGAGAATAAAGACAAACACGAATGCTTGTACCAGCACAGGAGCTGTGCAAAGAACAGGGGAATAAAAAAGTCAGCAGAGTATAGGGAGGGTGTGGGACAGCCTCCTCTTAGGGAAGAGAAAAAATTAATAAAGGAGAAAGGAGGGAAGTGCTAGCTCTAGTTGTTGTTAGACTCTTCTTTAAATTCTGTTTGGTGTGAGCACTGCAGAACGCCAGCTGAGGTCTGTGCTCCCTTCGAGAGGAACGTAGAGGGAGTCAGTTCCTGGGAACTCGGCTTGTGACAATATTCCTGCCTGGGGCTGCATATTCACAAGGGAAAAAAAAAAAACAAAACCTGAGGTGGTTCCCATACAGATCTGTCTGGTCTTTTTTGTCATCTTAGCCAGTACTGCTGGGGGTTAAAAGAAATTTTATAAGGAGGGAAGGATACGCTCACCCTATGCCCTCAAGGGCTGAGAAATAAAGGAGGCTGGGTGGCAGGACCGGGTTGTGCAGCGGGGTTGGGTTAAAACAAAGGAAAAGGTGGTCCCTTGGGTAGGGAATGGCCAAACGCCGTGGAGATTTGTAATGCGGACTGTGGCCTTGTCTGCGTGAGGGTGGTGGTGACAGTACAGCGTGAGCCTCGAAGCTGAACCAGGAGCCAGAGGTAGTGTGGATGTTTGCTCTCAAAGAGGAGCAGCTTACTCCTAGAAATAGTTTAACAAACCCTCTGTAAACTGTTGTGGTGGCAACCTGGAACTGTGGAAGCACCTGTCAGCGCCCATGCTAAGAAGTCAGTCATTGCTCATACAAATGTAATGTCCCTTTGCTCAAATACAGTCGGTCCCTGCTGCCTGTTGGCATTCGGTGGAAATCACTAGAGAAACGACTCTTGGCCTTATTTCCCCTGGACATGCAGCTGGAAGGCTGGACTGGGGGGGTGGTGGGTCTCCAGCTAATGAGGCTCTGAGCAGCCGAGAGTTCAACGTGTGCTCGTGATGCCGGGGGCACAAATGCTGCTGATGGTTTGGTTCTGCGAGAACAGGCGCTCAGCTCACGTTGGCCCAGGTTGGTCTCCAGTCTGATCACGGCCGTGGCGGTGCAGAACTCATCGCTTCCACCACGGCTTGGTGAAGAGCTGCCGCTCGGAAACCCAAGGCTGGACTGGGGCTGGGGAGCAAAGCTAGGTGTCGTGGTGTCCGGCGGATGGGACGAGACAAGCTTTGCAGGGTCCAGCCAAGTCTGGATGTGTTGCAAACGGGCCAGCAAGAACAAGGAGGAAACCTGTTTGACTGCCACGCTGCACTGAAGCGATGTGAGATGTTCCTGGCTGCAGAATGGCAGATGTCGCTTGGTACTCCTGCCACCTGAAGGAGGATGAAGTGGAGGAGAGGAGAGGAAATTCCTGATGGAATTCAGTGCCACAGAAGATCGTTGACTCAAACGTTCTGCGTGGCAACTGGATTTGGTGAAGGCACTGATAATTTCATGGCTGCTATTCGCATTTCCAGCCCCGCCAGATTTAGTAAATCCTGCTCTCTGGGCAGTGCTGGTGGGTGCAAGAGAGGACCTTCCCCCTACCCTGTATGTTATTTTGCCCAGGATTAGGCTGAGGTTTGTGGGCTGTCAGGCAGCTGTACTGCCCTGTAGCTGAAGGTGGGAGGTAAAGGTGCGGCCAGGACTGCCACGTTCACAGACCAGGGATGTTTGGAGTCCCCGTCAGCCAGGACTTCAGCTCCAAAAGCACAGCGAGGAGCTGTGCTGAGAAACCCGGCTTACCCCGAGTCCCTGACAACGTCTTTGCTCAGCGCCTTAAGCCCAGCTGAGAGCTGAGCCAGCCTAGTCTGTGGGGATGGCTGGGAGGTCGGAAGCGTTGGCTGGTGGCCAGGCAAAACTTCAGTTGCGCACAATTCCTTGAGACTTGTCTTCAAACTGTCTGTTCTCTCCTGTGATTTTAGTTGGCTGTTACTTTAAAAATGCCTGTGTTTTCTACAACTAGCAGAGTAACTAGCTGCATTCTCTCTGCATTACTTTTTCTGAGGTCTGCATAGAGATGGTGGAAACAGTCAGAGGTGGAAGCAGCTCGGGGCAGAGGATTGCTGAGGAGGGAACCCTGATGGGTTGGGCAGGATTGTGGCACGAGCCACCTTCCCAGCCGTGCTGCTCTTTGGCGTGAAGTGCCTGGCTTCTCCAATGTTTCATGTATGTGGTTTAATTAAAAAAAAAAAAAAAAAATCTGCAATGCAATCTGTGCTCTAATTTGAGGACACCATTTAGTGATTTTAATTGTGTGACAGTATTTTGGTATTTTCAATACCCAGTAGTAGGTTAATGACTGTTCCTTGAAGAATGGAGTTTATATAACACAAGTCATTACATAAGGAGGCTGATTGTGGCCTGAGGAACAGAAGGAAAACAAATATGCAAGAATGCAAAACCCAGAACAAGAAAACTCTACTTTGATGCTCCTGAGAAGCCTGAGATAGAAACGATACTTGGGTTCCAGCAAGGTGAAACTAACCTTGAGGACGTGGAGGTGAAGGCTCTGCACGACACGACGTGAGGAGCGTCAAACTGTGTGTTACCACGCATTTCCCACGTGGTGGCTGTAATCTCCTCTGCTCCTCTGGATCGCACGCTTTAACGTTCGAAAGAACAGCAAACAAACAAGCAAAAAGTTATTGGCTGGTCACTTGGTTTCTTTTATTTTCCCCAGAAGCTCCTAAATGTGGCCTGCGTTGGACTGACCCAATATCTCGGTGGAATTAAAACCGCGGGAGAACCCGAAGCACGACCTTTTGCTCGGACCTTAGATCTCAGACGGGACAGAGTCGCACGTGGTAATTCTCATTTTTCTCACAAGGAGTGAGCGGGTCTCCCGCCTCTGCATCACCCCGGCTTTTCTTAGGGGGCTGAGGCCGGGTAGGGGGGGGACTTGGCAGAGGTGGGGATTGCTCCCAGCTCAAAGATGGGCCGAGTGGCCCCCCCCCTGCCTGCATCCCTTGGGTGCTGCCCCCCCCCCGCCCGCCTC
>NW_020799127.1:6421478-6479338 GCF_003259725.1 Athene cunicularia | reverse complement strand
CCCCTCCCCGCACTGCCCCTCAGCCTGTGCACCCCGGTGTGTGTATGCGTGTGTGTGCATGTGTGTGCGCCCCGTGAAACACCAAAGATTATTTTCTTTGTGACTGCTTCAGTCTTTGGCAATCAAACTAGAGTCAATGTTTTATTCCATCATCCAGAGTTGACCAGATGCCTTGGTTATGGGCTCTTACAGGCAATAGCTTGCTTGATGGACATGAATGCGTTGTTGGACAGATTTCACAATTACATCTTACCGCATCTGAGAGGGGAAGACCGAGTTTGTCACTGCAACTGTGGAAGGTAAGTTACCTGCATCCGATCTCTCTCACCTCTTCCCCCCCAACCCCTTCCCACCTCATCGCACTGGAAAGGCGCAGAGAGGTGGTGGCCAGCGGCAGGGTGCTGCTGGCTGGGCTACCATTTTTGCATTCTGGCTGTGTCTCACCTTCCTCAGCAGCTCCTGCATGAACACAGGGGGGGTTTTGGTTTTCCGGAAGAAGAGTTTTCTGTGGGCCTGGAAGTCTATTCTCCTTTGTGTGCATGCTTGTGTATGTGCATCTGCGAGCCCCGGGAAAGTGAGTAACTTTCATTTCAACGCTTGTCGTTTTGCCTTTGCTGTCACTGGGCTGTGTTGTTTCTCGCTGTGTTTGTGGTCTGGGTGTTGCAGTTGGTGGTTGCGTGGCTTAAACGAAACGGGGTTTGGAGAACCGAGCGGATCTGGGTCCAGGAAGGAGTGTTGCTGTCTAGGACAGCGTCGCTTTGAGGCTTCGTAACCTTTGATCAGCGTTTAATGCTCTGTGACTTTTCTCCCGGGAGTTGTAACGATGCTGGACGGAGCACCCTGAGGTAGCTGGTCTGTGCTTTTGTGAAGCCCTTTAGTAAGCTGAGAGCGTCGGGATGGATTCTGTGCCAGGACTAACACCTTTGCTGTGTACAAGTTTATGACTGGACAAACACCTGCCTCTCTCCATGGCTGTCTGGCAGAGCTTAATTCTCCTACACAACGTCGCGCTTCTCGTGTCCTGTGTGATCTCTGAGGTGCTCAGCTCACAGCTGGGCTTCGGCTGCTTGCTGTGTTAGAGCCTGGGGACTGAGATTTGGGGAGGTGAATTTCTCTCTTCTCTCCGGGACTGCTGTCAGGAATCCTTATCCTGCACTTCTAGAGGCCTTGTTCCCCTCCCGGGCCTGGTTACTCCCTGCCTGCTGGAGAGTTTCTTGTCTGGGGGGGGGAGTAAAGCAGCATGAGGCTGTGCCAGCTGAAGGGTGTGCTGGGGGGGCCTTCCCCTGCCACAGCCAACATTTAGATTGAGCTTTGCTCCTCTCTGAGCTGCCCCCGGAACCAGCTGCCCCCAGGCATCGCATCTCTCTGGTGTCCCTGGGGTGGGAGCTAAGCTGAAACCGGGATGTGCACAGCGGGATGAAGGGAAACTGCTTCGCCCTCCTGCTCTGCTCCATTCACCAAAGGTGATCGTTACCTTTCTCCCCACGGTTCCTCCTCGGAGTCCTGTGGCAGAACAGGGAAGAATCCTCAAGCAGCACCTCTAGGGCCAAATGGAGCCAGGCCTTTGGAGTAAGCAGACCCTAAATACCCGGCACCTCGGGCACCTCTCTGTTAAGGTCATTTGGGAAGACTGTGAACAAGAAACATCCACAGTTCTCTTTTGCTTTTTTGGCAGAGATTAGCTTTCTCTTGGGTAATTTTTTTTTTGAGTCGTCTTGATGTTTTTCACTAGTTTAAGAGTTTTCCTCTGCCCCTTCAACCGATTTTTCTTTTTTACTTGTCAGAGCTGTGTTCAGTGGTGGTGAAAATTGGCTGCCAGTAATAGACTTTAACATCGTCTGGAGCGACTGAGGAGTGTCAGCTCTCACTGGTGGTGTTGGCAATGTCCCTTCTGCCCAAGTCTGAGGAGGTGGCAGGGGCCCTCCTCTCTTTTCTAACTGTATGTCTGCAGAGATGCTGTTGAGGCAGATAAATTAGCCATGGCACTCTCCCCAGACATAGTTAGGTCATTTCTTAGAAAGTGCACAAAACAGCTTCCAAATTGTCAAGCACGGATCTGAGAGGAAGCAAAAAAGCAGAAGCTTACCAGTTCCCTTTGGTGTGTAGCAGCAATGACTCCTTGCCAACAGAAGTAGCGTACCAGTTTCCACTCCTGGGCATGGGCACTGGTTTCAACGTGTTCATGCTCTGCAGTGGGAGACGCTTGCACAAACCATCTCTACGCTATGGCACTTCGGCCTGATGCTAAGGTTTGGTCTGTGATCCTCACCGTGAGCTCTGACCTGCTGCCTGAATGCTGGTGTTCCGAGTTCTCTGGTATTTAAAAGGCAGGTGATGCTGAATGTGCCTCGGCTTTTTTTTTTTTTTTTTTTTTTTTCTCTGAGTGCAGGCCTTCAGAGCACGAGCCGTACGCAGTTCTGCCTCGCGCGAGGCAAGGCCGCATCCTGGAGCGTGTTGTGAACAGTGGCACCAGGGATTGATAAAGGACTTAATTTGCCGATAACCAGAAGGAGTCCTTGGAGGAGGGAACTGAGTGCAGCGTTGCAGGGAGGAATGGGGAAAATCAGTAAATGTTGCAGAAATGGAAGGGAAGGAGGAAATGGAATGAATTCTGTGCAATAGGCTGAGCTGCTGTGATGACTTTTTCCCCCCTGCCCTAGCCTCGGTTGTAGTGTAGTCACACCAGCTAATTAATTCTGAAATGTTTTCCTTCCACTCTCCTATCCTGGTTGCATCCTTCCTCGGGGTATCAGAGTGGACTCCTTCCCCAGGAATGGTTTACCCTGTCCAAGCACCCCAGGCTGGACTGTGAGTACGTGGCCTTGGGCATCCAGCGCAGAGCAGGCTGTGCTCTCCAGCAGGAATCGGAACTTATGTCAGCGCGAGGGGCTGGGGACCGTTGCCTTGCTGGTGGGGGCTGCGGGTGGCGAGGGCTGACCGTGTGTGTCTCGGGTGCCAGGGGATCTGGAGCTCTGTGCTCTGCCCCTCCCAGGCCTCTGTCCCACCTCGTCCCTGCACGGCTCCAGGGAAAAAGCCCAGACTTCAGCCCTTGGCTGTCCCTGCCGCTCTTTGGTGCTCAGTTGCCCTTCCCAGCCAGAAGCCCTGGGCATTTGGCTCCCGGCTCAGGCCGCAGCAGGCAGATGTGTGTCATTCTCCACAGCCCAGATCCCTGCTCCCTTGGCAGTGGGACGGGGCCCTGGCCATGTTTCCAGCTCCCTCTCCTCACTGGTTTCTGGCCACGCTTTCTGGGCAAGGGCATGAGCTGTAGCCAGGGGTGCCCCAGGCTCTGTCCACACTTTGGTGGCTCCAGGATCGTCAGCATCGCCTGGGTGCGTGGCCAGGAGGGCAGACTGTGCTGGCTCAAAGAGCTCTTCAGGCTGCGTGGAGGCTCTCGCTGGGGTCTCTCCTCATGGGCCGTGACGTGTCTTTCCCCGGACTCTGCCCTGTTCCCCTCTCCATGGGGGACTGGGCCAAGCTAGAAGGTCCCAGGACAAGTGAAAGGGAGTGCTAGCGTATGGCACCCCGCCTGCTCCTTCCTGAAATGCCTTTGCCTTCTGGAAAGGGCCTCATTTCCTGCAGCTGGGGACTATACTTGTTTTTTTTCCCCATGTCCCGAAGCGCTCGCTGCGTTAGCAGTGACTGGGGAGAGTCACTGGGGTCAAGACATCTGGGGAAGAAAACCAGCCCCGTCTTCAGACGCTGCTGAACGCTGGGCACTTGGCACTGCTGGGGCCGATCTTGCTGTGCACATCCCGGGGGGGGTCAGGGTTACCGGGGCTATTTGGGGCTGAAGCTGATGCTTATCACTTTGTCAGGAGCAAGGCAGCAATCTGTTGAGGTGAGAGTGACCCTGGCAGGGGCTTTTTGGCTGGTGTCAGAAGGGAGCTTGGGGTCTCTTGCTGGACACGGGAGAACGGAGAGGGGGTTCGTGAAGGTTGGGCTGTGCAAAGGCTTCAGCCACTGCCTGTGGGGCAGGGACCGGAGCCCACGGCTGGTCTGGAGGTGCTCAAGCAAGCTGTCCTCCTCTCCCGCCCAGTGTGAAGAAACAGGTTGTCAAGGCTGATGTGTATTTGTGGCAACACCCACCGAGACACTTCTTTCAGTCTGAGCGAGCCTGGGCTGGACAGACCCTTCGCTGCAGGAGGGGTCCTGCTCTGAGAGCGCACACGGACGGTCCTGTGGGCTGGGGGGGAGCAGGCAGACGTACCCATCTGTGCTGCCAGGCTGGGCTGGTGCTTTCCCACTCGCTGCCCTGCTGGAGCCAAGGAGGGCAAAGCTGCCAGAGCCCCTGAGGCCACTCAAAGTGCATCTACAGCTGTTCAGTGGGAAAACAGCCCTGCCAGTAGCTGGGGAAGGGAAGCTGGTGTAGCGGTGGTGCACGGAGGGAGAACAGCAGCAGAGAGACAGGGCTGGCCCTGGCACCTGGCGCTGATACTGAGCCTGCACCCGCACGCCTGCTCTGACAGGGACTGTTCCTCTCTTAACATCTGCCTTCTTGCTGGAGGAAGGAGGGGTGACAGCCACATTTACACTCCTGCTGGCTCCTGTCGATGCTGTGCAGGAATGTGCCTGCTGGAGCAGATTCCTGGGGGAGCTTGGCACTCTGTCCTCGGCGTGTGGAGATACTCAGGCTCTCCAAATCACTGTGTTGGGGCCTGTTGGCATGCAGGCAGCCCAGCCCCTCTGGTCCTACCTCCCTGGGAGGTACCTGTGCCCGCGGGAGAGCAGGGCTGTGGGGGACAGCAGAAGTGCAGCGCTGCCCTGGCCCGAATGTCTCTGTCCCAGCCAGTAAAGGGTCCTCTCTGGAAGCAGAGCTGGCAGCAGATCAGGAGCTGGGTGATGTCATGCAAAGGAAAAACACCAAAGGGCGTCGGTGGAGGCAGGGTGTGTTGGAGAGAACAGATGACACCTGCATGGAGCAAGGACCCGTCAAAACAGCCTGGGGGGGGTGGGGTGTGGAAAAGCCCCCGTCTGGGAAAGGACAGGGACCTCAGGCGCTCTGGCATGAATTCTTCTTGCCACTGACCTTCTGAGTGACCTTGGGTGAGTCTGTCCCTCCCAGGCAAAGTCTCCCCCCATGAGCAGGGTTAGAAGGGACTGTCAGCCTCACCTGGATGCCAGTACCCTGCAGCAGAGCTGGGGGCCTGGCCAACCCTCAAGTCAGCTCTTCCTGTCCGAGGGATGCGTGCTTTCACTGGGCGCTGATCCAGGAGGGAAAGGCTCGTGGCAGGGCGATGCCAGAGCTCTCCTGACGCGTGGAGACCCTGCAGCACGATGGGCTGCTTCCTGGGAGAGCGGCTGGGCACGGGGTGGGCATGGGTGAGGTGGCTGCTGGCTGGGGCTCTGCCCCGGTGCTGGGGTCGCTGCCAGCACCAGTCACCAGGGGGGACGGCTGGTGGTGCTGGAGCAGGGTTGTCTTGTGGCAGCGAGGGTTTGAATAATGCTGCTCGCTGGGTTCTGTTTGTGAGGGGCCAAATGCTTCTCTCTGCGCTCAGAGGAGGGACGGGCCAACGTCCCACGTTAGAGCACTGCTGTCAGGAGGTACGCAGAGAATACATTTTTTGCTGTTTCCTCCTTTCCCAGCCACTCTGGAAAATACCATTAAACTCCTCCGTCCCCAGATCCTCTGTGGCTGTGCTGGGACCCGGCTGGGAGTGCTCATCGCCCAGTGCCGGAGACCACGGGGCCTTTCTCGGGCTTCTGGTAGCTGCTACAGCATGAAGGAGCCCGGGGAGATGTTTTCACCCGAGCAGTGGTGCCACCCACACCAGTCTGCAGACTGGCTTTGCTGGGAATGCCTCTGAGAGGCGCTGGGCTGTTTGGGGAGAGGCTGCAAGGTCAGACGGGTGCAGAACGCGGAGGCTCTGCTGCAGCCCCTGTGCAGGGTGAGCCTGGCGGGGCTGTGCCGGGGGGCTGGCCGGCAAGGCAGACTCAGCCATGCTCCCCCAAATCCTGCTGGAGATGGGGAATGGGCCGCTCCAACCAGGTTGTGAGAGCTGCAGCGTGAGCCTGGGAGATGTGACATGTCTGCCACCGACTGAGACCGACACCTGCTCTAAGGAAGCCGAGCCGGTGCAGACATCCCCGGCCAAGGGGGAAGGGGAAAGTGTAGCGGCAGTGACGGGCTCTGTGCATGTCAAACGACAGCTCCGTGGTGCTTTTTTAAAAGCTCCCGTGCTGTGCTTTGGCTGCAGCAGCCAGCACACACGCAAGGTCACTGGAAGGGACAATAGCGCTTTGGGCAGCTCTGTAGCAAAACTTGCTAGCCGTGCTGGCACTGCTTGCCCTGGGAGGGAGGAGAGGAGGGCTTCCCCCTTTGCCACAGAGCCTGGGAGGGGGGACAGGGGTGCCCACAGCTCCAGCACACAGACGCTGTGCTCCCTTTGCCCAGCAGCTTCAGCTTCTCACCTGAGCCAGGAGCTGTCTAGCTGGGGGTGGACCAGCAAATCCAGTCTCTCCTTTGCGTCAGGAGAACAGCTGCTGGTGATCTCCAGACCCTCCCGCTTTTGAGGGTGTTTTTGGCCTGAAGCATGGTTACTTTTCCTACAATTACATCTGCTTCCCCTAGAAGCTCTGCCATGTCAAGGAGGGCCATGGCTGTTGAATGTGGCTGGAAGCGCAGGGCACACCAAGGGAGGTGGCGCGTGGTTATCCTAGTAGGTACATGTTGTGACAACTGATACCAGCTTGAACTGCGCAGGATTTGGCCCTCGGGTTCTTCGGTAGATCTTTTTTCTTGTAAAGAAATAACGGTCAGGACATGGGTTTACCTTTTGAGGACCACATGGACTTTGTGACAGCTCTCCCAGCTGAGGGTGCTGTGAAGCCCCGAGTCCTCACACCCACGTCAGCCTCTGACTGCTGGCTGAGGTGGTGCAAGGCTGAAGGTGATTTTCATCTCTTCTCACAGGTCCTTGGTGAAACAGGCCCTGCCTGGGGGGTTATGTCAGCCTCCGGATGGCCACATTTCTGAAAACAAGGTTTGGCCAAAAGCATTTGCTCTGAGGAGCTGCCCCACCAGAGCCTGCTCTCCAGCACTGTCTGTCCTCCCTGGAAGTGGCCTGGCGTGGAGCTGGTGGTGCCTTGCTGCACCCACGTTACGCTCAGCTTAGAGGTGATACGTTCCCTCACTGGATCCAGCCCCCAGAGCCATCCAGGCCACGTTCCAGTTTCCAATTCCCTCGATACGCGGTGGGGACCCTGGACCTTTGCACACTATTAATAACGTGCTGTGCTGATGTGCCCGTGTCTCTGAATCCGTCCTGTAACATCCCCAAGGACTTGAGCAGCAACAGGAAACTTCTGGGGGTCTGTCCCTGTTCTCCTCCCCATCTCAGTGCCACTACTCAATGTGGTTAAGCCAAAACAAAGCATAAAAATCCTCGCGGCCCAGATCTCCCAACTGTTGCACTAGCAGGAAAAAATTAATCTTCCTTGAGCTTTGCTAAACCCTTTCCAGAAAACTCTGCAGAGTGGAAACCTAGTGCTGGCATCTCCACTGCGTAGAAGTACTCTGAGAACTCGGGGTTCCCAAAAGCTGCCTGGAAGGTGGTGGTGCAGGGCCCCAAGTGCTTTCCGGGGGGGGCATTAGAGACAGCAGGCTTTTCTTTTAAGGAAATTTGCACTTGGGATCCAACTTTGATACTTGGGAAATGAAGTTGCCATATCCAGAGAGGTAAAAGTTTTTTGCTTTCTGTTGAATTTTGCCTCGCGTGAATCGTCTTTGGACGATTTGGTGGCTCACAGGACCGCCTGACGCCTTTCTCCCCGGGGCACAGCTGTCCTGCGGTGCTCCAGGCTGTGCAGCCAAAGGGCTGGCACGGGGATGCTGCGGGGCCCGAATCCCTCCTTATGGAATGCTGGAGGCCAGTGGTCCCTTTGTGTGCCTGGCCCATACACGTGAGAAAAGGTTCCACCAGCCATCCTTTCCTGGAGCTTCCCCGCTCCGTTATCTGTCTGAGAGGCGCCTTGTGGCTCTGCAGAGGTGTTGGTGCAGCCACATTAGAGCTGTTGCATTGAAAATAGTTGTTGACAACTTCACTTGCACCCCAGAGCTGGTAACGTTGCGTTTCTGTCTGTTCCACTCCATCTGCAGCCTCGAGATCTGTGTGACCTACAGAGGTCTTGACTCATTGTGCTGTGGAGCCTGGAGAAAAGAAGGCTCAGGGGGGACCTACATACAGTAAATACACGAAGGGAGGGTGTAAAGGCAGAGCCGGGCTCTTTGCAGCGGGGCCAGCGACAGGACCAGAGGCAACGGGCACAAACGGAAACCCAGGAGGTTCTGCTTGAACAGCAGGAAACACTTTTTCCCTGCGAGGGTGACGGAGCCCTGGCACAGGTTGCTGAGGGAGGTTGTGGTCTCCCTCCTTGGCGATGTTTCGGTGCCACATGAACGTGGTCCTGGGCAACTGGCCCTGGGTGGCCCTGCTCGAGCTGGGGGTGGACCAGATGACCTCCAGAGGTCCTTTCCAACCTCAACCCTTCTGCGATTCTGTGATTTTATGGAAGCTACAGGGCAGAAACAGGGACTTCACCTCTGAGTCTGGACTCTGGGGACAGTCCCCTGCACGCGGAAAGGGAGCTGCAAGCACCGAAGGAGTGTCAGACCCTTACTGCTGCCCCCAAGGTGCCACTCAGCCCAGTGATGACTACAGGGAGCTGGGAGAGCTGGAGGAGATCCCACTGCAGTGTGCAGAGTCAGCCTGCGCTGAGCAGAGGGACAAGGCAGGGAAGAGGTGACTGTGTCCCTTCCCTCAAGGCCCTGCAAGCGGAGAACAAGAGCTGTGAAGAGAGCAGCCTGTGCGGTGGGGAAAACCTCTTGTGAAGCGTGTGAGGAGAGTGCTGTGTCCCGTGGTACTGCAGTGCTGGCTGTGCTGCACGGGGAGGGGGGTGTGTGTGTGTGTGCGCACACGTGTGAGTGCTACGGGCACGTCCCTGCTCCTGGGAGAAGTTTGGCAGCGGGAGGAGTGGACTCCAGGACTCTCTTCTGGTACAGGGCTGAGACCCTGTGTGAAAACCAGCTCGTGTGTGGAGGGAGCTCTGCGCTTGCTTCCTCAGAACGGGTCTGTCCTTGACGTGTCTGTGAAGTTTTGCTTCTCTCAGCCCCAGAGATGGCTGCGTGCTAGTGGTGCTCTGCAGGGGGAGGCTTTCGCCCCGTGGTTGTGACACGATGCAGAGGCGGCAGGTACATACCAGCTCCTGCTGAGGCACTCCAGTTCTTGGTCATTTCAAGGAGTCTAGGTCTCTGAAGGTGTTGGTGGACTCAGCCCTTAGGCCGTGTCTGTACTGCAAGAAGCAAAAGGAAGTAAGTTAAGGGCCAGGTAGCCCTGGCGGTGGCTGGGGAAGCATGGCAGCTATGTGTGAGGCTTGCTTTTCCCCTTCTGCAGAGCTGCTGGGCAGTGCTCATAAAATTCACGGGAGCCTTCCCATTCTTGATTGAGAGCTCCCTGTTTGGGAGCCCTCCCTCGCACGCCCTCTGCCCCATCGATTTTCCCTAGCCAAACTAGGGAAAAAAATCTCTGGTTACAAACCCACCAGCAAGAGGAGGCACGAGCGGGGCCTGCCCTCAGCCTCGCGTCGCGCTGAGCTGCCAGCAGAGCTGGCCTGGGTGTTGTTACTGGCCCGGTGTGGTCCCTAGGACTGGGACCTTTGCTGAGTGGGACTGGGGAGCGGCGCTGGGCAGCCGGAGCCTGCCTGGACGGGCTTCCCATCCGGGCAGCCTTTTCCACCCGCCACGCGCCACGGCGCCGGGTTGTACCCCAGCCCTGCGTGCCTTGATCCGCCGGGAGCTGGTGCCTCTGGTGCAGGTGGCCTCCATTAAGTCATTGCTGAGATTAGGGCTGTTTTCAGTAGGTTCCTTTGAGTGGAGGTTTGTTTGTGTAAATATTTGGACGTTTCTCAGGCATGATTATTGAGCAACCTGCACCTCATGCATATTCAGAGGCCTCCAGCGATTGCCTCCTCTCCTGCTGGTGGGAGCAGGGCTGGGTCCGTGGATGTGGGAGGCCGTGAGTGTCGGTGATGCTGCTGGGGGTGGGCGATGCTGGGGGGACCCCATGCAACTGTGCCCTGACCTTGAGCTGGGGGCACCGGGGCTGCGTTGGTGCTGCAGAGCCAGGGCTGTCGCGGGGGGTGATGCGGGCACCTGGGGCTGCTGAGCACACCTCGCCCTGCCTGCCTGCCCCTTCCTGGGCTCCCCGGCAGCGGCGACAGCACCTGCCCGAGCAGCGGGAGGAGGCAGCATGGCTAAGCACGGAGCCCGGGCAGCCTCCTGGCTGCTCTCGGGGAAGGTTAAGAGCCGTTTAAAGCTGGTGCAGAGGCTCCAGAGCCACTTGCTTCCAGTTTTACTTTGCATCCTGCATCCCCTGTCAGCTGGGATCCTCCTATCCCACCTGCTCCCCAAGCCTGTCACAGCCGGTCCCCTCCCATTCAGCCCCCACAGCCTTGCCTTATTTTTTTTCTACTTACAACTCCCTCGCTCCATCCCCGCCATTTTCCTGCTTTTCCCAAGTTAACCAGGGTCTTGCGAGCAGTTCAGCATCATCCCAAGCTGGGGCTCCAGCATCTCGTGGCACAAATGAACCTACTTGTCCTTCTGGCACAAGGTATGGGGCCAGCCTCTCCAGGACCCCTGAGGGAGAAGTGCCCGAGGGCTCCAGGGCCCTGCATCCCTTTCCATCCCCTCCATCCCGTGGCACAGCAGCCCTCCCCGCTGCACGCCGCCGTGCATGGCAGCAGGCAGCGCATCTGCTGCGCTCCTGTGCTGGGCTCTTCGGGGACAGCACTAAGCTGATGGCTCTGGTTTTTGTTTTTTTTTTTTTCATTTTTGGAGACTGGCTATAATGCAAGGTCAGGCCAAGCCTCTGGCCGCGTCCCCAGGAAGAGATGGAGGGTGGGATGAGGTGGGAGGCAGGCTGCAGCACAGGCTGGGAGACTTTTCTGAGGCAGAGTGCTGCAGGAGGGAGCTCTGAGTCACCCCAGGTGGCATTCGGGGTGCTGGGGGGAGGCTTCTGCCCGCTCCTCTGCTCGGAGAGGCTTCTTGCCATCTGCCACGGGCAGTAACTGCTGCCTGGTCCTTGAGGAGGGTGAGGTGCTGCTCCCCAACTCACCCCAGTCATGCGGTAGGAGAACTTGAGATGGTTTTAGAGGTTGCAGGACTTGTCCAGGGGTGATACTCTGCAGGGTCTCAGCCACCTCCTGAGGATGAATTCAAGGCGTGCTTTCAGGTGCTTCCTCGGGGGCTGTAAACACGCGCTGCTCTAATCTGTGAACGAGACGATTCTCATTCTACTCCGAGAGATGGGATGTTAAGCAGAACATCACACCTCCAGAGAAGTGCCACTAAGCTGGTGGCACTGGCAGAGAGAACTTCTCCGGCTCCTGTGAGGCAGGAGGTTACGGCTGCACTTGGCAGGGCCACCCGGGCGCACTCTGAGCCTCTGT
Organism: Athene cunicularia; assembly: GCF_003259725.1. Lineage (NCBI taxonomy): Eukaryota > Metazoa > Chordata > Aves > Strigiformes > Strigidae > Athene > Athene cunicularia. Next base: position 6,467,893 of record NW_020799127.1, on the reverse strand, counting down.
GCGCTCCCAGGAGCTGTGGTATTGCCTCTGCCTGCGGCAGTGCGGCCACTCCAGCCTCATGCTGCCCTTAATATTATCTTCCGTTTTACAGATGCTGAATTTAGGCACAGAGGGCCTGTGTCAGGAACGCGACACGAGCTCCAGGCTTGGGTTCAGGTTTCTACACTTTTCTACCTCGCTCTCTGCCAACTCCTCTGCTGACATAAGCACAAAAAGCCCAGACAGCACTCCTGCTCCCAGGGGTGTTGGTAGAAACTCGAAGGAATGGTGTTAAACCAGCCCCAGGCCACAAGAGCAGGTTTTGGACGGAAAAGGTACTCTGCTCTTCTCCACTGATGCTTTTCCCTGTTTCTGTTCCCTGCAACAGGCATCATGTCCATTATGTTATTCCGTATGATGGGGATCAGTCAGTGGTGGACTCCTCGGAGAATTACTTTGTGACTGACAATGTAACCAAGCAAGAGATTGATCTGATGCTGGGACTTTTGCTGGGCTTTTGTATAAGCTGGTTTCTGGTGTGGATGGATGGGGTTCTCCATTATGCAGTGCGAGCCTGGAGAACTAGCCGACGGTATGGTAAGTGCAGCCCCACGGGCTCCCTTCTCTTCCCTCAATCCCTCGCCCTGTCCTCTGAGGCTGGTGGGGAGGGAGGAGGCCAGCAGCCTCGCAGCGTTTGTCCCGCGTGGATTTGGCACCGGCCTGACCAGCCGTGGCCCAGCTCTCTTTACCCCAGCGGGAATGTTTGTGTGGAAGGAGCCAGCCGAGGAGCCTGGGCTGGAGGGCTCTGCTTTGGAAAGTGTAAAGTATGTGTTGGTGCAAAGGGGTGTTTGATGGAAAGCAACATGTTTACCCGTAGGCAGGCTGGCAGATGGTGGTTGTATGTCTGCACATGTGGGCAGACTATTTTCAGGCCAGACAAAACTTCCCTGAAATCTGGATTTTTCTGTGCATATAATTTGCAGCCAGGCACATGCTGATGGAGTGCAGCCTCTCGTTGTTTGTGTAAACTTGTGTCAGTGTGATGACAATGACAGACACCTCTGTGTTGTGTCAGGGATGCGTCGGCTGAAGTTTTCCCCATCCTCGTTGCTGTTCCAGATGTGTCAAGTCTTTTCCAGTAGCCCCACAGGGAAAAGTGTTAGCCGTACGAGTGAGTCTTTGGACCAGTTAGCTTAGCATCCCGGACTAACAGATCTCCTTCAGAGAGCCTCTCTTGCCCCTCTTTGCTCTCTCAGCGTGGATTATTCCATGGAATTTAAGTGTTGGAGGGGAATAAAGACAGGAAAACTATTAAAATAGCGAATGACCTGAAATTCCATATCACTGTACCTACACGTCTCAGTCTCTCTAACTCTTGCTGATGGAGTCTGTTAAATTACAGCTTGGAGGGAAAGGAGAGCGAGCAAGATAAAGATTTATCTGTAAACCTGTAAGAAATTCTAATTAGGGAAGTGGACTGTCTCTTTCTAAAAACTCAGATCAAAACGATATTAATTTCTCATTAGTCTTCCCAAATCCCCAGCAGCCTGCTTGAGCAGTTCCTGACTCAGGAGTCTCCTGAGGCTGTGCGCTGTCGTTTCCCAAGCAGAAGGCTGACTGACTGTCAAGAGTTTCCAGGGAGCTCGAGGGTAGCAAGCCAGGCTGGAGGCCGTGAGACCCGGCTTTGATCAGAGCAGCGGTGGCCGTGATCTCCTCCACGCTCGGGGGGTCGGCAGGGCTGGCAGGAGCCGTCCTTGGGGCAGATGCTGCAGGGAGTACGGCAATGTTGAGCTGTTGCCTTTCGTTATGGAGCCGTGAGCTCCATAACGTGGTACTGCCGTCGAACCTGCCTTCTTGGGAATGTATTTGTAGTAATTTAGGTTAGCGCTAGAAATTAATTTAGTATTTAAGCTGAACAATCTTTTCTCTGTTGTTTCTCTTCTCCCTGTTTATACGTATTCTAAGGCTTTAGGAAGGGCTTGGCCCGTGGTGCAACACACTGCGCAGATACATCTTTTCTGAAAATGAACGCAGAATGACTTTGCACCCGGGTTTTTCTGCCCTTAGGAGGCCCTGGCAGTGCCCCTGTCAGGATGCAGACGGCTGACACCGCCTCTGCCCCGAGACATTGTCTCTTAGTGCTGTCTTCGTGGCGTTGCACCGGCGACACGGGAGCCAGGTTGGGTGTTCCACAGCTGTGTGCTCGCACTGCTCTGTTAACAACCACCCTGTGTCCTCACAATCAAACGTGTGGTAGAAGACACCCTGCCAGCCCTCCTTGTCTGATCTAGAGGTGAGGTTTCCAGCATCTACTGTGCCACAGGACGTGATCTTCCCAGGAAAGGTTTTTTTTTTTTTACATGCATCGAACTGGTTTCGCTGAAGACAGGCTGAAAAATCACTGGGGGATTTGGAGCAAAAACCATCGGATGTTGAACTTTTAGGTATTTCCAATTCATTCAAATCTATGCAAATCCAGTCATTTCAAAGGCAATGAGCGGAAAGGAGACCTATTTCTTTGTTGAATGAGTAGCTAAGCTAAAATTTCCTGCTGAAGAAAGAAATGGTGCCTGTGCCTGTGAGAGCTAGGGGTAGGGGTAATACAGAATACTGGACTGGTATGGAATGTAGAGCCCTCCCTGAAATAACACGAGCACCACTTAGCAATGACTCAGTGTCACACTGTGGCCTGATCAGCTTAAATTTTGGCCTATTAGAATAACCTATAGCTCCTTCCTCATGGAAGAGATTTCTTAAAATAGAAAATATTCTACAGAAACTCAAGACATCAGATTGTGCTTCAGAGTAGCTGCAGTGCTGGTCAGAGGAGTCACGTACCACCTCATGCTAGTTGCAATAGTTCGGTTTATACAAGGTATTGTTCTTTGGGACTTCCAAATTCTCCTTTGCGGGGTTGGGCTGGGTGTATTTCTGGGTGGAATGACCCAAAGTTCTCCTGAAACTGCATGGCAGCCAAACCACTGCTACAGGGACAGGTTCATGGGCTGAGAGCTGAAACACCGGTTAAAAAAAAATGGTGCTGCGGGGCAGAGAGGGGAAAGAGGGGCTTGTGCTGATGTTGTGTGAAACTGGCCCATGTTTCAGAAGAGAGGATAAAAGAGCCGGGATGGAACGGGGCTGGCCGCAGCCCTGTGTGCTGCTTGGTCCCCATCGCAGGTCCTGGCCAGCTGTGGAGATGAGCAGAGATCTGTGTGAGGTTCCTGCCTTTGCTGGGTCTCGCCCATAGCGCTGGCCCGACATTTGGAGTGTGACAGAGGCACAGGGCGGGCTGGAGGATAGGGTTCATCCCGAGGAGCTGGTTCCTACCCAGAGCAGAAAGCTGGAGTTTGCCTCTCCTAACTCCCCCCCTGTCCGCGTGGCGGGTCTGTGCCTCGCTGCCCACAAGCCATTCCTCAGGGCTGCCGGAGGGGTGGGGGGCTGCTGTGGGTCTGGGGGAGGAGGGGGCAGCACTGGGGGGCATGAAGGAGCTGGGGAGCAAGGGTGGCCTTGCCAGGGCTGTACCTAGCACCCCAATTCTGTGGGGCAGGGTGGGAACAGGGCTAGGCAAGGCAGGAGAACGTGGGTCTCACCCTTCCTGTAATATCTTCCTTCTCCTTTCTGCCTTCCAGACAATTCCTGGTCATGGATTCCAAAATTTTGTAACTTAAAGGAGTTCAGAAAACGTCACCACAGGCAGTACGAGGAGGCGACTGGGAACATGGTGCACATCAAACAGAAGCTGTACCATAACGGGCACCCTAGCCCACGGCACCTCTGAGGAATGTCTTCCCCTCCAAGAGACTGCAGTGAGGTTTTAAAAAGGACTTTGCTCTTCTTCCAGGGGAACAGCTACTAGTTTGCTCCTCTGTGGAAGCCAGCCGAGGACACAATTTTACTTACCCATCCTGTGTGTCCCTGTGGCACACCACGATGCACAACTAAGCCAGTCCTGGATGCTACGCAGCCAAGACTTTGCACTGTGTTCCACATTTTATTGTCAGACTTGTGTATATATGTAAAAAAGCAGACAAACAAAAACGAGAAAAAAGAGATTTGCATTATACTTTCAACCCCCCCCTTTTCCTGGCATTCACGGCTGTCCTGCACATCCAGCTGCCCTACGGGGAATGTTGGCCAAGGGTATGGAGGTGGGACAACATGAAGAAGTTGCAGAGTTGTTCATCCAAGAGCTCAAGTCCCCCGTTTCTTTGGTCCGTTGGCTTGGTCTTGCTCTGCTCTGTTCCTTCCGTTGCTAGAATGGCTTGGCTGGTCACAGGTTTGGATGGGGACTGCTGCCAGCTGGTTTTGGAGGCACAGTGTCCCTTTTGCTTTGGTTCATGTCTTTGGGAGTTGCTGTGGGGGAAGGAAGACCTGGGAGTAGATAACTGATTTGTTGTTTGCATTGCTATACACTGAAACCTGCCTTAAGCAAGCCAAGAAATCTCAGTACCAGGGGAACAGCACAAGAAGGGATCAGTCCCAGTAACAGGGCTGGTGCTGGCTGGTGTTCGCCACTTTTATACTGGTGGGACCTTGCTGAAGCCAGTGCTGTTACTCTTCACTAATGCCGGGGAGTTGCTCCTGATAGGAGAGGAGAAGTGTATCGAGTTGACCGGTGTTAGATCTGACTTGTACCCTGATCATACCCCCCTGCTGCATCAACCCCACCCTCGCCTGGCAGGAAAGGAGCTGCTCTCCCCTTCTTCTCAGAGGGTGAGCCCGACCCCCTGATTAATACCCCCTAGAAACACCGACGAGGCAGCGAGAGGCTCCTGGTAACAGTCCCGCTCCTCCTGCACGTGCACAGCCACCTCGCTCCTTGTGTTACTGCTCTGAGCTGAGCACCTCAGCAGCAGCCTGGGCTTGGCTTGAGGAACACAGAGAGATGTGGGCCTGAAGCCAAACTCATCGACAGAGTCAAACGTCCTAATGATGGGTTGAACCAAGGTACGAGGATGCTCTAACGTGGTTTTTTTTTTCCCTTCGCTTCCCCTGGTCACAGCTCAGCTGTGGGTTTCGAGACAGCTCTCAGGTGTCTGCAACCAACCTCCAGAGGCAGAGCCCTCCTTCACTTCCAGAGCTGCCCGAAGGGCTTGATAAAGCCCGTGTGCACCCAGGCAGCACAGTGGTATCCAATTCCAGTAGAAGTCATTTTTTTTTTTGGCTGCGGGAGTGAAGCAAATGGGCCCAGAGCGCTCTGCTTTTGCACGTGCTGGGCTGTGGTCAGCAGCAGCCCTGCCAGCTGCAGCGGGGAGAGAGCGATTTTTGTTGAGAGGAATAAGGCAGGGAGACACGAGCTAGCCCCAAGAATTTAAGGTGGTAGCCCTGTATCCTAATCATTTCTCCTTCATTCATCATTTTGTATTGAGTGGGCTTGTGCTTAAATGGGAAAAAAACCATCCAGAACAAAGGGACAATGAATATTATCAGAAACTGCTGTTTTCTTCTATGGATTCCTTGACGCTGCCAGTGGCCTCCTCTTGTTTGATTGCAATGTCTGTGAAGGGAAAAGGACACCATGACTCCCTGCTCTTTTCCTCCCTGGTTCAGCTTTTGTGTCTTTTTTTTTTTTTTTTCCTTTTATCCCCCCTATTGTTTCCCATGCCCAGGATCAGTTCAGTTATTCACAAGCCCAAGAGCCACACCCCCCCGTTTCCCTGCCATTCCTACCTTTGCTATTCCCTAGTGCCTCTTGTCTTGGAGCCCCAGTTTCTGTCTGGGCCTAAATAATTGCCTGGTCTATCCTTCTGTCTGCTTGACTGTCTGTCATTCCGGACTTCCTCTGGTTGGAATGTCTTCAGCCACCTGTTAGTAACTAAAGAAGGACTTTTCCTTAAGCAGCTCCTTTCCAAGGCACGCGGCTTCGCACGCTCCCTCACTGTATGAGCTTTGTGCGTTTGACCATGCGGACTCATCCTCGAGCGGTGTAAGATGCTCACTTCAGTGGAGTGTTCCTCAGCCTGGGCCAGCTGAGAGCTGGCCAAACAGCTGTTCTGGTTGCCCTTGGGGGACGGCACATGCTTAACTGACAGCCAAGAATAGGTACTGTGAAACAGGGACACGTCACGGACGTGTCTTCAGATGGGACAACATTTTGTAGGGGAGAAAATTCCATCATGATAGGGACAAATACTGAGTCGCTGGAACTAGTTATGGGGGGAAAAAAAGCACTTTAAATAATCTTTCCACTTGGAGCCTCTCGCAAGAGCGACTTAAGGCAGTGACTAAACTCAGACTGACTTAAAAGTCTGGTTCTGCCCTGCCTGAGCAACTGACCTTAGTTGAAATATCATTAAATATGAAACTTAGACCTGGAAAGAGTGGAGTGATGGCTCACACTGATTAAGTCTGATCCCCACCAGAATTTCAGAAGAATATGAGCCTCTGGAAGAAGAAAAAAAAAAAAAAAAAAAAAAAAAAAAGTCCTACATGGTTCATAGACCCATTAAGAACAGACTTTTTTTTTTTTTTTTTTAATCTGCTGTGTTTGCAGCTATTACCTTGTGAGCCTATCTCCTGTTTACACTTAGCTAAAAAATAAAACAATACTCTCAGTGCAATTAAATTTCCTGGGAAAAATTCACTGGTCTTAAAACCAAGGAAACCAGAAATACCCTCATAGAGCAAGGTTTGTCCCAGCACACACTAAACCAGTGGGATTAATCCTAGGCCTTTGATGCTCATCCTTAACAAACAAGGGACAAAGTTCCTTCCCATGGGGTAATTCCAGGTCCTATTGCTGACCCGTGAGATCTGGTGCACCTTCTGTGCAGGGGCGATTTCAGAGAGAGATGCGAGGTCAGCCTGCTGGTGTGAGATGCCTTTTTTCCTCCGAGCCTAAGAAGCTCCTGTAGATTTGACCCTACGTAACAGAGCTCAGAACGTGCCTGTTGCTGAGCCTCACACACCAAGGAACCTGCAGTGGGGAGACCCCCCTGCGCAGCAGCAGCCCAGGTCCCGCGTGCCGTTTAACCCACGGGGGTGTGCGAATACCGACTGTTGTTCCCAACAGCCAAGTGTCTGCCACGTCTCCTCTCTGGGGAACACACTTACGAGCCCCCCAGTACCCCGAGAAGCAGCAGGTAGAAGAGGCAGCTGTGTGTTGAGTATTGCAGAACCCCAGTACCAGCCTATCGCCCCACGCAGCACCTGCGCGCTCTGCCTGACATCAGCACTTTCGTCCCTGTCCTGTCGCCTCAGCGGGCTCTGCTCCAGGCAGGAGCCTTACCAACAGTGTCTGACTTCGTGGTCTCTCGTTCCTCTGTCCAAGTGAGGTTGCTACTGTTGCTCGCAGCTCAGTTGTCTGTAAAGTCTGCAAAGTCCGCCGTTGCGCTGTCGTCTTCTCCCGTGCATGTGTTCGTTCTGCTTTTGTCTGGTTGTGGGGGTGTTTTCTCCTTGTTTAATTGTCTGAGATGTACTAGTGTTGACTTGTTTGTTGTTCTCTTGCCTCTGATCCAGTCTCCACAACCCCCCCCCTCAAAAAAAAACAAAAACCCACAACCAAAAAAACCCACAGATTGAAACAACACAACCCAAACCCAGCAACAACCCCAAACAAAAAAAAAGGGTTCAGTTGGGAGAAAGCGACTTTGGCATCAGGGAGTTGACACAACAAGGTCAGGGCTAGGCAAGATACCGCTCAGAACCTGTGGAAGAGAAAACACGGGGTGGCAAAGCTTGCAGCTGGCAGCTGTGTCTGCAGTGGCAGCGCTGTAGGGACAAAGGAGTGGGAAGTGTGCACCGTGTCTTAACGCTCATCCACCAGATGCTTTGAGGGAGGCTTCTGCAGGATTAAGATAGTGGGGGGAATTTTGTGCTGCCTCAGGAGGGGCTATTTTTAGAGCAGACACAGAGCTTAAAACTCTTAGGTGCCAATTCTTCAAAGCTGGGGTTGGCACTGCAAACGTTCGCCCCCATTTTTGGTGTGAGGGGCTCAGGCTTGGCTGGGTGCTGGTGCCCGGGATCTGCTGCAAAGGAGAGGTGTGGAAAGACAGCTGGAGAAAAGCAGAGGCTTGGGAAATCCTTTGTAACAACCAATAGCTCCTTAAATTCAAGCAGCCACTCACCAACGCTGCTGAATAAACCCCGCGCCACTCAGCGAGATCCCTGAAGGCAGCGTAAAGCTGAACGCATTCTCTGCCAACCTTCTTTCTGTTCTTACCACCTTCCTGCTTCTCAAGGGAGCCACACATTAAAGAGCAGCCCTGTCAAACTGGTTGTCTCCTCCACTTTGCTTCCTAGCTGGCATCTGTTGTTCCACCACATTCAGTGGCTCGCAGCAGGATGGGCACAGGGAAGGAAGAAGCGAGAGGAGGCCAAATTCACCGTAGGTGGAAGTGGTGCTGTGCCAGGGAGGGGCTGGCAGAGCTGCACATGGCCTCAGCATTGAGAGGAAAGGAAGAGCCCAGATTTCAGGATTTCAGGAGTAGCCCAGAGCAGACGCAGGTACTGCACATGCCTTCCTCGGCCTGCTGCTCTGACACAACGAGGAGGACCCTTCCCCTTCGAGGAACAGTTTGGGAAGGTGTTTCCTGGGATGCACTCCATCCATCCATCCTGCCCTCCTACCACTCAGCTAGCCCTTGGGCCAGCCAGGGGCACATCAACTGGCCCATCCTGACTGAAGTATCTGGCAGCGCCGCCCAACAAGCAGTAAAAGCCCAGAAGGGAGCCCAGCAGGCAGGTCCCAGGCGCTCACAGCAGGATGGGCTGGGTTTAGTTACTCTCACTGCTACTCTACCTCATTTTCCAGCTGCACTCAGCTGGGAGAAGAGAATCCCTGATAAAAAAAAAAAAAAAAAAAACACTAAAAAGAGCCACTAAGATGATTAAGGAAGGAAAGGCCAAGAAATCTGGGCCTATTCAGCCTAGAGAAGGGAAAGCTCAGGGGAATTAATGTATATAAATACCTGCAGGAAGGGTGCAAAGAAGATGGAGCCGGGCTCTTTTCAGTGATGTCCAGTGACAGGACCAGAGGCAATGGGCACAAACTGAAACACAGGAGGTTCTGCTTGAACATCAGGAAACACTTTTTTTTTTTTTACTGTGAGAGAGACCAAGCACTTGGACAGGTTGCCAGAGGAGGTGTGGAATTGCCATCTTTAGAGACAGTCAAAAGCCAGCTGGACACGGTCTTGGGCAGCCTGCTCTGGGTGGCCATGCTTGAGCAAAGGGACCAGATGAACTCCAGCAGCCCTTTCCAATCTCAAATATGCCGTGGGGGGAAAAAAAAAAAAAAAAAAAAAAAAGTCATGCAACTGGTGTTAAGTAAGCTGAAGCCCCCTGGCTTTGGAAAAGACCAAGAGCTGATGCTCCAAGACTGCAGCAGCCAGTGCAAACACAAACATCAATAGCCTTTGCTTACCTTGGGTAAGGTGTAGGTGAGCCCAGGCTGGAGAAAGCCCTGGGGGAGCCAGTGAGGGAGTCCTGCTCCAAGGTCATTCCCTAGCCTGGGAGAAGCCACATTGTGAAGGGGAACTTTTCATGTGCACAGAGTCCCCTGGAAAAGGGAGGGCAACGTTTCCCCTTCACATGCCCGTGCGTGAAGGCTGGAGACGTGCAGGTGGTAAACACCACAGGGAACTTCAGTCTCAGACGTCACTTTGAGCTGTTTCACAGCGGCAGTGTAACGCTGAGTGTGGCGGGGGGAACAGGGAGGTGACGGAGGCCTCGTCCACATTCGGGGGGCTTTGAAGGGAGAAATAGCCAAAGAAGCTTCCAGAGCACCTCTAGATGTGAAAGAACGGAAGCACTTCCCTTACTAGAGCGTAAGTACCGATAGAAAGAGGTTTGGATCAAATGCTTTGCCACCTGGCTACCCCAGCGGACTAGATGTGTAAGTGACAGGCAACGGGATGTCGAGCAGGGGACAGATAGGCTGTTAGGGGTTAGGCGGGGACACGGCCGGCTGCTTCTGCCTTAGGATGGAGCGAAGGTGGGCTTGTCCTCTTAGGCCAGCCTGGCTCACCGCGGTGCCCAAAAGAGCATGAAGAAACGAGTGAACTTACTGAAGTAAAAAATAAAACACAAACACCAAGCCTGCAGCCTCCATGCAGGTGGGCTGTTGGGGCACGAGAGAAGGAAGCAGAGGAGTTGGAAAACATGAGCAGGAGTAAGGAGGAGCTCTACAGTGAGTCTGGGCTGCCAGTTCGCTGCGTCCTGGCGAGGCTCTCGGGACACCCTTCCAGTCGTGTGTGTGTGTCAGTGCGTGTCTGTGTGTTTATCGCGGTGCGTGTCATCACGTGGTCGCTGCATGAAGCCCTATTCCTCTTCTTTAGCACCTCCCAGTCATCTGCACGCGTTTCTTTTCCAGCGGGGTTGCTAGTTTTAGTCCCCTCTTCAAGCCGAGCCCCGGGATTTCATGGAGGGGTGACACCAGGAGGATGGCTCAGTCCTGCGAGGCACCAAGCACTAAGGCACTGGAAACCCTTGCAGGCCAGAGCACACCGTTTAGGAAGATTATTTTTTTTTTCCAGTAGTGCTCTGCAGTGAGAACACAAGAACAAAACTTGGGAGTGCTGTTTTCTCTGATTGTTAATCCTTTTTTTTTTTTTTTTTTTTTTTCCCTGCACTCAAACCAATTTTGCATGCATCAGACAGGAAGAGGTACAGCACACATTGATACTAACAGAGAGAGAGAGATTATACTCTGCTCTGGGTCTAATCGTAGAATAATCTCTACTGTGGTTGAAAAGCAATAATGGCTAATTTTTTTATTAAATACACTTGCACAGGCAAATGTCACCGACAGTTTGTGTTCTCCCGCGGCCGTGCTGGGAGCGGTGACAACGCTTGTGCTCAAGCTAAGGGGAGCAGCTGAAGGCCGCAGAGAGCTTGGCGGTGGGGGGAGGCAATAGAAAAAGCACACTGTGATTTTATTTGGGTCAACGAGTGAGTGTATTTCAGCCATTCCTTCCCTTTCAATAAGATGTTTGTATAATAGATAACCAGTTCAGCTCCCGAAAAAACTAAGCCCGTCCTTTGCTGTTTGTCAGTAAAATAGTTTTTTGCATGTTTTGCATCTGAGTGGTTTTTTCCAACCCTTTGAAGCGAATGATACTCCTGGGGTCAGAGGCTGGGGGCCTGCTAGGGGCACCACAGGGCACCAGCGTAGGGGCAAGGGGTTAAGAGAGGAGGAGGTACAAGCGTGGCCTGAATGGGGGGGGAAAGCTGCACCCAGCCTCGCTCTCTGAAGGAGGGCTGTGCGTTCCCCCCAGGTTATGTGACATCATAGGACACTGTCCCAGATTTTAGCCTGCTTGTCTCCCAACTCCCTGGGAACACAGGGAAGCTCTAAGGTCCAAAACTGATTTAAAAAGAAGATAAATATTTTTCCTGTTAAAACCAAATTCTGAGTGCAAGCAACCTCCAGAGAGGAGCGTGGGCCTCTCCCGCCTATTGCTGGCAAGGGCAAGGCACAAAAGGCAGGGCATAGGAAACCTGGGACTGGCATGGCCAAGAACTGTCCTCATTTCCCATTCTAGCAGTACTGAACGCTGCCACCGTGAACCAGTCCTTTATAACGGTCTTCATTCTGCTCTTTTCTCTCCTGGAACAGGACCACACATACACAAACAGAGCAAGTCTGACACTGAGTGGGACTTCAGTCCTTATGCGCAAAGATGCTGATGCACGAGTTGTTCTACAAGTCTGGGCAAATCTGGGCACATCTTAGTCAGGCTTGGTGGAGACGTTACGTGACAGCAGAGCAGCAAGAAAAAAAAAAAAAACAACCCAACCCAACACCCAAGCAAAGAAACCCCCACAACAAGAATAAAACCCACAGCAGCAGGAGAAAGAGGGGAAAAAAACACCCAGGCAGCAAAAAGCAGGGAGCTGTTGTCATGGAACTGACTGACAGTTGCAGGCACCGGCATCTCAAATGATGTCTGGGGGTAAAAAATGGCCAGCAACAGAGACAGGTGTCTGAGTTCTGGTGCGGTGAGAATAATTAGAGATAGGGCAAGAGCTGGAGGACTGCCTGGGGACTTCTCTGAGCTACCCATGCGCTGCTGCCCTTTGCACATCTTATAAAAATAACGTCATGTAGCCTGGCAATGCTGCCAGAGCTTCATTCCAGGAGATGCCGTATATCAGAAGCTATCACTGAGATTTGGTAAGGCTGTGCTACCTCAAGGAATCAGGGAAAAGGAAAGCCAGCCAGCAAGGATGTCCCAGGCCATTCAAAGCAAGATCTAACCCACACCTGTCCTTCACCAGGCACCCAATCTCTGCTGGCAGTGCTTGGCAGGAGGAAATGAGGAGTAAAGCAGCCTGGTGGCACTTACGGAGTATCCCGTTGTTTGAAGTCCTTTGGTTCCTCTTCCACTGGAGCTCAGATGGGCAAACGCTGCCTTATCCCGAAGCCCGAGCAGTTGAGGTCTGTGGGAGAGACGCTGGCTCAGTCCCAAGGTCCAGCAGAGCACCAGGAGTCTGTGAAAGCACCGACTCAGGGATGCACACCATGAACGGCCTGGAGGTTGCAAGAGAAGCAGGGTGGAGAGGTAACCATTGGAGAAAAGATTTTCTATTGTCATTTTTGACTGGAGAAATTGCTGTGGGACAGCTGACCTACAGTTAGCCCTCAAACTGGATCCTTGCTCCCCAAGTGATGCAGTGACAGGGTCGTGCTGCCTCTCCATCGCCTGCCAGAAGCCAACCCACAGCCGCCGTACAGCCCACACGTGTCTGTCTGCTGCTGCAACACCCCTTTGCTTGTGCAGGGGTCACCAGTAACCCCTGCTCTTGTTGCAGCCACGTTGGCTTCCAGCTCTCCACCTGCAGTTGGGTTTGCTACGTACAAACTCCCGTGTTTGCTTTGGCTTCTTTTGTGTGTGTCGAGGCCTTGGAGCTGCCCTGGCACCGAAGGGCTGTGCATGACTAAGGCCCAAGGGAGGAGAACCCCCCCCCCCGGCAGACAAAGCGCAGACCCAGCAGGTTTCACACCAGGTGAACATAGAGACAAGCCAGAAGTTGCAAACTCTGGCATGTTTTTGTCAGGATCCCTCCAACAGATCCCCATTACTTACATCCGTGTGCCAACAGCACTCAGTCGCTGGCTGCAGAGGATGGGCTGCCTTCCACAAGCAAAGAACCTCCCGCAGCAGCAAGGCTGCCCAGGGCAGGCCAGCGACTCGCATTACAAGGCTGGACAAATTAATGAGGTTTGCCACTTTTTTTTTTTTTTTTTTTTTTAAAATAAAACCCAAACAAACAAACATAAAGGGAAAATAATAATGTTGAGATAAAATGGAAGCAGCCACAGACAATGGACTGTAAGAGAATCTGAGTGTTTCTTCTCCAAAATGCAAACAGAGGTTGGCAGAGAAATAATCCCTGGGGAGGCTCCTGGCCCCCAAAGCCCTACAGCACAGGGCACACACTGGTGAGAAAGCACGTGGCACTCACACCCTTGTGCTTGCACAATGGAACTTTCCTCCCGGTGTGACACGTTCAAAGGTAAATAATTTAATGGATGGCAACTGAGAATTGACAGATGACCACGTTATAAATCTGTCTCCCAGCTGCAATGCTGAAGCACAGAGAAGGCGTTTTAGCTGGCAGTGGAGGAGATGGGGAGTGATGGATTGCTTGCTAATCCATCTGCTCTTAGATTTGCTCTCCAATACAAAATACTATTTTAATAAAGTGCTATTAGCTCATAACTCACTCAGTGTCACAGAGAGGAGATAACCTCAGCCTGGGGTTGCCATCCTATATCCCTACATGGAGCGTTAACAAATAGCCAGCTGGGTGCCACCTCCACAGGGACATCACTCATCCTGCGAGCTGACAGCGTGACAGCAAACCCAACCTACTGATGAGGCTGACAGAGGTGACAGAGGCCCTGCATTTAAATCTTTGATGAGGCAGGAGTTGAACAACAGCTTTTTTTTTTTTTTTCTCCTTTCCCGTTGCATTCCACATGAGTGACAGCGGCGACGGGCACAGCTATTCAGCAGGCAGGAGGGCATGCAATCACCTAGCTGGCGGCTGGGAGCGACGTGCATAGCAAGAGGGACACGTAATCTCTGTTCCAAGGCAGGATTTAGAGAGCTGGTAGGGATAATGCCTGGGACACATCAAGAGAGCTGGCTTCGTGCATCCAACAGCCCCTGGCACGTGATGGGAAGGAAGAGTAGTGTGCAAGTGTGAGAGAATGGATGGAGAACTTTTATTTCCTGTGGGAAAAAAAAAAAAAAAAAAAAAAGCAGCAAAGCTGCACTTTCCAACCCAACAGCTACGGATCCAGGTTGTGCTGACCAAGTGCAGATCTGCAGGGCGCATCAGCTACCCGCGTTCCCGGCACTCCCCACGCTACTGCCCAGAACACAAATGTGCTGAGCTCAAACAAAGGGATCAGTTGGGTGGAACCCACTCCTGTCAGGGAAGTACAAACGGCATCAGCTTGTACGAGTGGAAGCTCACATCACTCTTTCAATGCAGTGGGAAGAGATGAAAACAACTGGGTTGGAAGCTTGTACCTAAGCAAAACAAACCCACACCACCTCTGCCACTTCTTACCCACTTGACCTGGCAGCTTTGGCACCCCGAGCCTCCTCAACCCTCTTGAATCAGGCTCACCTTGGGCTTTTCTGCTCCACCTCCTCTGTTTTTCCCAGCTTGGGTGCCACCTCCCTCTCTCCTTCACCGGTGGGAAGTCAGACATCCACCATCCAGCAAGAGCTCCGTAAGTGATGTACCCACAGTCGGGCTGGGTGTACTCAGCCCTGCTGCTGCCACGGGTTGAAGTGATCGTGGACTTTCAGGCATCATGCTAATAGGGGTCTCTCAGAAGGGGATAGGGGGGAACCTGCCTGCTCTGCCCAGAGCCACAAGCTTCTCTGGAAAGGAGGATGAGAACTCACTGAATTTCACACACACAGATGCTGCCACAACCGACCCGGTAAGGGCTGTGGAGGGAGATTGTGAACAGAGAGAAGCGAGCCCTGAAGTGCTCCACTAGCACCAGGGTTGCACAGGAGCCTGCAACACTTGGCTAATAAAGCACGAAGAGCACAGATGTGCAAAACTCTGACCAGCTGACTGACCGAGGACTTTTAAAGGGTGAAGGGATGTTGAGACACACGCGACAAGTTCTGTGTATTAAAAAGTGCTGTTTCTGCATCAAGTATAGAAATGTCTCTACTAACCCCTCCCTGACCTTTTAAAGGAAAACAAACTAAAGAAAACAGATTTCATTTAGCAGAGAGCGCACCATCCTCCAGGCTGCCCAAGAGAGGAAAGAACTTTGCCCCTTAGGATGCAAGCAGCACCAAGCTGTGAGTCACACGAGAGCAACATCTCCGTGCACGCCAGAAATGCCAGGGCACCCACATGTTCTCCAACACCCTGTGTCTGTCTTCAAGCCAGACAGTCTGTTCCGTCCATATAGCCCATGCAGCAAAGCTCAGGGGCATCCATCCTTAAGAGTGGTCATTAAAACCCCTTAAAAACTGAGAAGTACTTCTGTACTCAGGCAAACCTGAGAACCCTCAGGTCAGCCTCGGCTTCCTGCTGCCTTCCCTGCCCCAGCAAGAGGCTACTGCTAGCTAATTGTTCTCCCAAACTGCAATTAATCACTGTTGCACAGCACAGAGGCACGGATCATCGCTGCATTACAAGCGCTGTGCTCCCTCCATGTAGGACCTGATGCAATCTGAAGGAGGAATCGCACAAAACAGCTGAGACAGCAACTGCTGTGCCTTTCACGCAGCTTTACAGAAGGAGCCTCTTCCCAGCTGCGGGTATCAGCAAAAGCCCGGTCAGACAGCATAAGGACAAGGCTGAGCACCTTCCCCCTTCCCCCAGCTCCTTCTGTGCTTCATGGAGATGGTTATGGAAGAGAGGGGAAAAGTATCAAAGCTGTATGTCACAATTGGAGATTTTAATGACACAGCATCAGACTGTTCCCTCACATAACTCATTAGCAAGGTTTTTTTAACAGAGCGGCTCTGCTTAGCTCCTTTCCATCTCTTGGGGCTCAACAGAACTCTAATTCTAGCAAAATCTAAATAGGAAATGGAAAGCCCCAGAATAGCTAATCCTCTAGTAAATCAGTGGACTAAAGGACAAAAGAGCAGCTTCTAAAATGCATCTTCACATTCTCCCTTGGCATCTGGGGAAAACATCAGAGAACTATTTTGAGAAGGCGGCAGCCTGAGACAGCTTGCAGCCTCCAGAAGCGTTTCTTTCCTGGTGTCCCACAAGGCTGCCTGTTCCGAGGGCCCTGGTGCCCAGCCCTGTCCCGCTCCCCTGCTCCCAAGCTCTTGTCAGGGTGCATCTCGCACAGCTCAGCAACAACCACCAGCGAAGTGGGCAAAGCAGAGAGTGCTGTCAGTTCCTGTCGGAGGAGAACGTCTCAGCAAGGTACTCAAGGGCACGGATTTAGGTCAGGCAAATGTGCTTGCATAGTGTAGTTACAGAAGGGGACTCAGAGCACAGCGCAGAGTTCAAATCCAGTTCAAGCTCAGAAACAAATCAAGAGATTTTTTTCCAACCTGTCTCTTGTATGCGCACAGACAGAACAAATGTCATCTGATTGAGACAGGCTTGTGTTCATGACTTGACAATGAAATATTTCTCAATTGTTCCAGAAATGCAGCAAAAAACCTGCGGAGCAAGAGCAGGTTGATGGCAGCAGCCAGTGGCAAAGAGGCCCCATGCATCTCTCTCTTCAGACCACGCTGGACACCTGTACACCAGACAGACTTACTGAGCCTTGCCTACTCACCTCCTTAAAGATTTACTTGGAGAGGGGAAAAAAACCCCAAACTAAATACCTAGAGCTGCTCTCAGACTGGCTGTAGCAGCAAGTACCTGGCTGGAGAAAGCAAACAAAGCACCGTGGGCACCAGAGTCACATCAGACACGTGGGAAGCTGGGAAGCAGCATGTCCAAAGGGCTACCCAGCCCCTGAGCACTGCCCGCCAGGCTCTGCTTGAGGAAGTGCCAGTTGCTCCCAGTTCAAACCACCTTGTGCGATCCAGGGAGTGGGTGCAGTTATTCTACAGCGCTGCACCGGAGGGGCCTAAAAGCTGTCACACACGGAGCACTCAGCACTTCAGCTCCAGAGCTTCTGGTCCCTTGCAGGGTACCACTGTGGGCTGGCTCTGCCTCCAAGCACAGAAAAGACAAAAGGCAGCAGCCAGGGCACTAGTGGGTGTCGCTACATCACAGGGAAAGTCCCAAGGCTTATCAGCCAACCCACTGCACAGCTGTAGTTTCTCCTCAGGTTAAGCAGGTGCAGCTGTGAACCACACCAAATACACCTCTAACACAAAGTCTACCCTGAGTCTGTGACAAGGTGACAATAAGAGCAAGGAGTGGTGCCAGAGGTGAGCAAGGAGGTATGTCATGCACAGGATCTGTGAAAAAAAAAAAAAAAAAAAAAAGTACCTCTGTGGGAGCATAAACCCTACAAAGTTAAATATCTGGGAGCAGCAGGCTTGGACAGGCCCTGGGTTCCCAGAGGCCCATGTCACTGGGACACCCCAGAGCAGTGTCAATTGGCTGAAAAAGGTTTGGAGTTTGGGCCTCTCCAGCAGGACAGGCCATACAGACTAACAGAGTCAACAGTATTTCAGCAAGGGGGTCCTTTAATACAGTTGCTTCTGCCTTATTTAAAACATCGTGTTTTCTGGTGCACTTTAAAAACATGAAATCAAAGGCAGACTGAGGCAGTGCCCCCTCCCTTGCACCAATGGACACATTTCTCTCAACACAGGATTCCACCAAACATTTACCCCAAAAGACCCTCCCAGCTTTCTGCTACACCCGCTTCCCCACATGCTGGTCTGAAGCCTGCAGACTTCTCACACTGCTGTTCCTTTGGGGAAAGGCAGGAGGGGGTTTCTGCCAGTCCCTTTGCTTGCTTCAGCACCCTCCGTCTGCAGCCACTCCATCTTCTGTTGGTGTTGCTGCACAGCATCAGCCACCCGGGCATCCATCATGGCCTCTGTAAGAACACCATCCTCTGAGGCGTAAGCTGCAGCCTGGAGAGGCAAAGGCAGAGGAGACAGAAGTTAGTGATGATAATTCCTGGGATCAGTGAAGATCTGAGACTACTGGGCCCTCTCTTCTGTTTTCTTCTCCATGCACTACCTAACGCAACATCCAGTCTCGTTCTAAGCCAGCGGCGGTACGCAGAACAAACTGGAGTATCACTGTCAGCAAGGTTTTCCTTGAGGACTGAAATACATCAACTGCCCAAGCACAGAGAAACATTCACAGCTACACTAAAGTCTTTGTCTCTGAGCTACTTTGCCTACCTGCCTCGGGATTTCCTGGGAGGCAAGATCTCTGCATTCGGAAGAGCCAAGGCCACAGGTTCCTAATGCTGAGCATAGCCAGTATGGTTAGGCTGCAGTCACACTTGGCTTGTTTAAATTTCCTCTCCTGCTTTAAAAGCCCTGCATGTGTGAAGCCAATAAAGAGTAATAGGTGCACATGGTGATTGAATGACTCCATCCAAGACAAAAGAAAATGTTTTAAACACACAGGAGAACTAACATCAGTGCTACGGTGAATATGGGCAATGTGGCACCTCTAAAACGGATGTTTTATGTGCGCTAATCCTGATTTCCTCCTGTGTTCTGCTAGGAATGTCCCCTGCATCACTTCTGTGCTGCGTCAGCTCCCACCCCATACTCATCTGCCCATGGGACCATCCCTTTCCTCCCCCTTTCCTTCATATCCTGAATTCCCGTCTCCAATTCTGCTGGGTAAATTAACACTTGATCCTGTTGCTACTTCAACAGGCAGTACAAATTTGATCACAGTTCCTTGCAGAAAGGGCTGAAAACTCTTGACATCCTTGCCAAACAGCCCACAGTATTTCCCGTGGCAGCTACGGGGGAAGAGGACTGCGTGCCATTTCGGCTGCAGCACAGGGATTGTCACTTCTGTCCCAACAGGCAGGACAGCTAGAGCTCTGCTGATGGACATTCTGCAGATGCCAACACGAGCAGCCCGACCCTCCGAGGAAGGGAAGGCTGCTTAGGCTGCTAGCTGTACCCATCTCCAAGGTAACAAAGCAACTCCGAGCTACAGATTTCTAAATCTGGTTATTCCCTCTGCAAGCGCTCCCGCAAGCAACCCGGCACGGCGGTTCCCGGTACAGCTGCACTGGGAGCCTGACACCAGGCTGGGACCTCTCCCAGCTTCTCACATCCATGCTGCCTGCCCCAAATAGCCCCAAATTCTGTCCACGCCTCTCTCCTTCCACAGAGCTATCACGTCATGGATTGACACATGCCAACCCTTCTGTCTTCAGGGTGCTCCCCAAGATCCCAGTTAGAAATATAAAGTCTGGCTTTCATGACAGGCTGAAGCGTGTTTCTAAGGCGTTACATACAGGCTCCAGAAGTCCTTAACATCAATTATATCAAGCAACGAAGTTTACTGCAAAAGCACCACAGAAAGAAATTATAGCGTGACCATTTTATACACACACTGTCCAGTGATGTAGACGGGAGAGAAGACAAACCCCAGCACAGTAGATTACTGCCTACCAGATTACTGCTACCTCACTGCAGGAGGAATATTATTTCAAGAAATGAACAAAAGGTTACCCAAGTTGGTTTTCAGCCTGCCCTAGCCTATCTCCCAGCCCTCACTCGGTAGCCCTTTTTGGGGAACTGGTGAGATCACAAAAGGTCTCACTGCATAAGCCTCATGTAACCACAGAGCTGGCAGGAGCTGGTTTTTACTGCAAGAAACATCAAAACAGATTCTTCCCTGTGTAAAACCCTTGTAATCCTTCCTTAAGGCAGAAGTGACAAGTTTGGCTTATGCTCATCCTTCAGGTTAGGAGTAAACACTGGCTGCAGGCAAGGAGTGCAGAGAGATAGAAGGTCTGCAAATCGAAAATTCACTTTGCATAAAGGCACTTGTCCTCTGTTCTCAGCGAGAGCAGGAGGCACCCCGAGCACGGCCAGGCAGTCACCTCCCACAAGCACCAGAAGAGCACCGCTTCCAGAAACCACCTGCTGCCACAAATATTTATACAACATCTATCACAACATGACCCGTCTTCCCTCCCCACCCTAACAGGGGCACAGTGGAAACATTCTGTTCAGCTGAAATATCCTGACTCACCCCCATAACCCCTCTACTCCCCCCCGCTTTTAGCTTGAAGTGCCCAGTCATGTCCTGCAATTAACAAAAATAAAAAATAAAAAGGAGCCAGCACCCTTTTGTCAATGCAGCCCTCCAGCCAGGAGGATTTGGTGTTTTAAAATGGAATAAGTGCTTTCCTGGGATGTGCGGTATGTGCCTCCACAGAACAGAGAGGATGTCTTCCCTTCCTCCCTGCCACTGCATAGACCATAAATTCAACTGTGGAAACTCCTGCAAAGCTGTGCAGTTCACGCTCTGTTGATTTTCTCAATGACTTTCTATTTATAGAAAGCCTCAGGCCCTAGCTGTCAAGAAAGCAAATGGGAGAAGCAGCTGTCCCTTCTGGGAGTAGCTTGCACACACACAAAAATGGTACTGAGCTTCATTTGTATTCATACCTCTGCCTTCTGCATGGACAAATTTTAACCCATTTTCTCCAGTGCCACTATTCATTTGTTATAACTGAAATCCAATTATGATATAATCTGAAAACAAAGTATTTGGGGAAGAAGTAGAAGGATGGAGCACAGGTGTCAAGTCCAGCCTAGATGACCTAATGTTTCATTTCAGCCAAGAAACATGGCTTATTTTAATGCGGCCAAACGAATCTGTATCCTTTGAATTACATTTATAACAAAACCAGCCTACCTAAAAAACCCCCAAAACACAGCCATCATGATCCGTGCCTCCCTGCTTACTTACAATGTCCTTCAGCTCAGACCACTATAGAAACATTAAATTCTTCCCATAACTTGGTCAGGCAGATGATTTTTTATTTTTTAAAAAATATAAACAAGGTTCAGGGAGCAAAAAGGCAATTATATCAGTGGCACAAAAGCAAAGGAAATGACAGGAAGCTCACCTTTATCCTTAACACCGGGACATAAAGCTCCTAGGAATTCTCTTGAAGTGTTGCCAAACAATTTTCCAGGGATTATGGCTTGGAATAGTGAAAGGTTGCTATTTTGACATTTTATCTAAAGCATACCAATAGGTTTAAGTACAGGGTGCAGAACTAGAAAGTCTGCACATTACTATAAACAGATCTGAAGGGAATTTTTAAGTGTACAAATGCATCTAATCCATGCTATAGTCATAAAGGATTAGATATGGGGAATGGAAAAGCACAAGGACAAAAGGGAATGCTCAGTCTTCTGTAGAAGAGATTAAAATGGATTTCTAGCATGCAGACTATTAGCTGTGCCAGACAGCAATATTTTTTCCAGCGCTAGAGGTTACACCCTCTGCTTTTCTGCATCTTATTTTTTTCTGTTTGGTAAATTCAGGACAAACTGAGCCAGATTGAAACAATGGTGAACTAGAACCTCACGTAAATGACAGTCAACCAGTTTCAAGTCCAGTTTATAGTGAAAGATTCAGCTATTGCTCGGGCTTGTTGTTTAACTGAGATGTTTTTGTTAAAAGCAATATTGGCAGAGCACTCCAAAAACATCTTCACGGGAAATGACTGTGAGGCCACGGGGTAGCAGAGTGGCCACAAGCTGCCGTTCTAGGTTACTCTCTGGAAGAGCCAACGGATCCAATTGTTTCTCCTCCTGCTGCTTCAGAACTTCACTCTTCCCCAAACCATCTCTCAGGTTCAGTCTGGCCATGAGAGATGACCCCAGGCAAGCTAAGTAGAGCTGATGGGGATCCCAGCACCTCAAAACTCCATCAAGTCCACGATAAATACCTTCCTGTGCTCCCCGTCCATTTTCTCCAGCACTCCGGCAGACTCAGGAATGGAAGCAGGAGTAGCAGTGCAGATTCCTCACTGCCTTCTGTAGTACTACCTGTGCTCCATGGGTGATTTGGTTAGGTTTCATCACATAGACATTAGGATTAGAATTGCAAGCAACAAGGCTTCAGTCAGCTTGAGGTAGCAGGACAGACCCTGTGGAACAGAGCAACACCTCACCATCGATGAAGCCTGGCACTCTGCTCCCTCTGCATTTTTATCTGTTGCCTGAACTCTGGTTAAAGTTTTGTTCCAAGACATGTCTACAGAGGTATAACGCATACAGGCAGCAACGCTGCAAATGAGTGTTGGAGGAAGAAACTAATTAAGAAAATATATATATACACATAAAGCTGAGGTGAATTAAGTGACAGGCATGTTGAAATTAAGCCTACACTTCGAGGATTAGCTCCAAGTCACATCAGGGCACTATGCAAAACAGCTGAAAACAAAAAGCTCCAGCATTCACAATGAGCAGTTTTCACTAGTGCTCTGTGCTAGAATCTTCCCCAGAATGGGTCAGTTGAAGTTATTTATTAAACAGAGACCTTTGGCACATTACATTGCTGTTGTGATGAGCCTACGTAGAAAAGAACTGGAAGCGTAAATGTCTTGAGACAAAGTTGTTTCACGTCTGCTTTGAGGACTTCTCAAGAGCACCAGGCTCACAACATCCACTTACCAGCTCTGTACGGTGTTACTAAGATCAGAAACAGAACTGTTAAGAGAAATACCTTGGTTTTCCCTTTTCTTGCTTCTTCCTGCCCTTCATCTTCTCAACTTGTACATCATCTCAAGCTCTTCCTGCCTGTGCTGTTCACTCGACATAATGCTCAGATACACCAGGACAGCAGTGTAGCTACGCAGTTAACTCGTCTTGCCAAGCTATTTTTAATTCTGATCAACTCCCTGACCCAGTTCATAGCACAGCCATACAAAGAGGTGTACCAGCACAACGGAAAGGGGAGCAGAACAGCAGGAATATGAGGCAGGACCAACACTGCCAGAAATGCTTGTCAAAATGCAGCTGTAATCCTTCCCTGATGGGAGAGAGCATTGATTCAGCTACAGAGCTGCCTGTAACAAGGTTACAGGTAGGAAGAGATCTGTTAGTGCTGACCCAGGCCCCAAAACACTGATACTGTTGAAGAGATCAACCTGGTTAAGAGTACTAACACACCTGCTCACTGAGAGGCTTCTAACCACAGCCACTGAAGTGCCATACCCTTAATACTTTACACAGGCAAAACCAAAGGTGTTTAACTTGTTTACAAGGTGTTAACAAGTCTTGCCGCAGTCAAAAGTCAGTGCGCCAGAGCTGGTATAAATACAGCCTTCTGTAAAGCTCTACTCAAGCTCCAGTCAGTTCCAGCTCCAAATTCCTTGCCCCGGTGACTGAACGAGAAGCCTGTGGTAGCTCTTTGGATCAGCAGCTCTGGCAGGCAGCTCCCAGTGCAGGGTTCAATACAGAAATTTTACCCCTTTTTGGGTGCCCTCACAAACCTGCTAGTGGATGGGATCCACCCAGACACCTCCTGAGGAAAGAAGTCCTCATGTCTAGCCACTAGCTGCAAAAAGCCTCTGCCATTTTAACAGTGACCCCTGACACATCACACCACCTCTCTTCATCAACGAGGGATAAGATATGAAGTTCCTTGTTCCAGAACACTAACAGCTTTGGTTCTGACACACATGAAGCTTCTTGCAGCTTCTACGCCAAAAAATTTGTATCTTTCTGCCCACCCTCTCCTGAATTTTTTTTTTTTAAGCCCTTTGAGTGTTTTATGACAGCAGAGAGGAACATAACCTCCTCCTGCAATTTTACCTAGAACCTTGTTAATAGATCTGGTGCTATGAGGTACATTTTAAAAAAAGTGATGAGGGCCACAACTCTAAGGAACAGGTCACCCCCACCTTTCCCTTCCTTCATCACTTAAAGGATAAAGGATAAAACCTGAGGTTATTCCTGGGGAGTAATGACAAGCTAGGAGATAAAGTGTGATAAAAAGTGAAGCTGATTAAAAAGCAAAGGATCATTTATCACAACATTTTATTACAGGAGATGCCAGGCAGCAAAGCCTTTTACATACATGGGTAAGGGGGTTCTCTTCTAAATGAAGAGAAATAAAGAAATTCCACAACAATTAGTAGTCTGCTTTCTCTCCTGCACCGCTGTCATTCAGTTTAAAACAAACACCCTACATCTTTATCCTGGAAGTCAAAATCAGAAGCCCACGAAAGCACAGCTGTACTTGGAAAAAAAGTGAAGCCGTGACCTGCAGGCTCTGTGAAAGGCAGAACGGCCCGAGATTCTTCTGGTCTTTCCTTCCACCTGTCAGTCCTCCAGAACAGTGTCTGAACACACACTAATTGGACAGCAGGCAGCCCACCTAGCACCCATCAATACGCACCACTTCTCTCAAACACTTGTCAAGCATCTTGTTAAGCTTCTTGACTGAACTGGTAACAATACTAGGCTGGTATGTTTTCAGGCAGTTAGAAACAAATTTAAAATATTTATATGTATTTTCAGATGAGAGCACCCATTTTAAAGCATGTTTCAATAATACAAAACTCACATGGTAAAAATTAACCAGCTGTGTTCTGACACACAAGGAATAAAATAAGGACTAGCAGCACTCAAATGGCTGCTTTGGACCTCAGCTCAGACTACTGCAGTTAAATGGATTAGAAAGGATAAATACTTTCTGTACCTTAAAAGATGGAAAAACAAGTAGCAGGAGGAATGAAATGCACAAACTGTGTAAAATGTTTGTGAACTGCTGAACTAAATTTAAAAAAACAACGTTGTTTTTACGATACCTGAAAGGAAGTTGACATTAGCATGTTCCATGACATATAGTTTGAAACATATTCCTTAAATTGGTATTACTAGGTTAGTTTATAAAAATACACAACCCAGTAAAACTGGCAGCTGTGACAAAACAAGGTGAAAGCCAGATTAAAAGAATAGCTTAAGGTTGTTGAGCATGTGAACAATTGAACTCAAAGTGCCTGCATTTCTTATTTCTACATAGGTACCACACAGGTAGAAGTACCTAGTCTTTTCAGCTCCATTTTCCAGTTAGTTTTGTTCCTTCAATTACTTAAGTTGCAATAAAAATGTGTTTAGAACGATGTAGAAGGATGTTTTAGTGTCCTAATGCTGTCATACCTACGGGCACCAGCATTAGGCACCTCTTCTGCTGAGCTGCTTGAGCTGGAACGTGACTGACAGCCAGTGTGATTTGCCCAAACCCATGCCTAACTTGCTTTATTTAAATTCAGTAAGGGATTTCCCATCAGTGTTTATAAAAACTGTGCCTATTTATGAGGTGAAAAATTACACCGATATTCTGACACCCTCCCCAGAGACAGCAGCACTCTAGTACTACTGTACGGACATAATGAAACTTCCAAGGTGAGACAAGATCTGAGACTCCAACATCAAACACTCAAACCTTCCAGAAAGGGAAAACTAAGCAGCCCAGTGGTAAAAGCCCTACTTACCTGCCATGCCACAGCAAGCTGAGAGATCTCTCGGCCAGACATGCCCTCTGTCAACCTGGCAATCTCTGAGCACTTCTTTCCGTAGTCAAACTGGGCCAGCTTCAAACGTCTAAAAAGCAGAACAACAAGGATTAGTTTGCATGTAGCCACAGGACAGGACGGGAGGGTGAGGGAGTCAGAGGTAGGCTTTGTAAAGAGCAACACTTACAATGAAATCAAAGATCAGATCAATCTTTCTACAAAGATCCAGCCTGAGCACAGAAGTTGGTCTCCTGGGCCCAGAAAGGCCGATTTTGTGGCACAAACATGCGTACCTGGATTAAGACCAAAAAAGTGCAAGAACTGCACAGCACACAAGGAAACGAGTCGCTTGGTCCAATTTGTCTCTGCTAAGCCAAAGACAAGGGCTTGGATATGAGGAGTTCCAACAGTGTTCCTACTTGCATTATTGCCTCCAGTGCAGTTACTGGTCTCCTAAATTTTAAGGGCACAACAAACCATGGCATGAAGTTCTAGGATGGCATCTCATCCCATAACAGGATAGCAAGAGGCATCTCTCCAGTCCTTCTGTGCTACTTGTTTAAAGTGGGTTTATAGATAGTGTCACAGAATACACTGGAAAGCAGATTACAAAAAAACAACCAAAGCAAGGGAATCCTATAGGATGGGAGAGTTGTGCAGGGATACTCACTGTTTACCCTCTGTGGCTGGTTTCAAGACATGCCTATCAAAATACATTCTCACAAGCCGCTCCCGTTCTTCTAGCTGGGGCAGATCAAAGTTCACCATTTCATCTATTCGGTCATTGATAGCCCAATCAAATTGCTCAGGCTGGTTGCTTGCTAAAACAAGCATAAACCTGGAAGCACAAAGTGAGAGAGGAAAGACTGAAAACCCCACAGAAGTACAAATTCATGAACCAGTCTGAACGTTGGGAACCGTCATGGCCAGTATCAAAGACATTTCATCACCTGACACGTCTGAAACAGCTTTGTAACAGCATCTCAAGCAACATACTAAAATTCAGTGCAGTTTAAGCTATTTGGAACCAAAATGCGTTTAATTCAGTACTCAGCCTTCCAATACGAGTCTGTCCCAGTCTGCCTTTGCCACTGGAGCCTAATTTATTACTTTACCCCCAATCTCCCTCAAGATAGGGATATCACAAACATTTAGCCAGAGTACAGCCTCCCAGGGACCTCTAAGTCTGAAACCTTGGAACAAAGGTGGACAACACGGAGAGCTGTTCTCTGGCACATACGTATCTCCAGTTTAAATCCCAGTTTGGGGAACTGACTTCAAGCTCACTGTGCAGCACCCTAGAACCATGAGGGGCTGTCTTAGTCCAGCTCTGAAGGGATGAACAGCAGCCAAACTGAAAGCAAAGAGCGTTCCTGAAGGCTCGGGCAGCTCAGGGAGCTGCAGAATGGACCCACCCTGGCCCGAGGGGAGCGTACCACTGCCGGGTCTGCCTGTGGGCAGCTGGTAAAAGCTGACTTAGTGCTCGAAGCAAGTCTGACATCACACTCCTGCTACCGAGTCCAATGCGTGCAGAGAGACATTCACAATGGGTACCACAAAACAACGGTGGTTTGGTTTTACCAAGCTTTGCTCCACAGTACAGAAGTGCCAGCTTCCAGGTCCTGCTCTTTCCTCACACATTTTGAAGCCAGAAGCCCTTTCTTTTGCTCTGTGATATTTCTTCCCCATGCCAATTCTACTTTAATGCTTTAATTGACGTTACCAGCTTAACAGTGCATTACAATTGGAAACGGGCTTTTAACCACAGCTATTGGAATATTGACATTCTTGCAGTCTGTTTAAATCTTAGTCTACAGGGGGCTGTGTTCTCTGCTGTCATTTCTGACGATAACTGCACCAACCCAAGAGCCACACAGGCATGAAACCTTTCCTTTTCTACCAACAAGGAGTTCCCCCAAGACCCTACAGAAACGCAGCTTGGATAAAGGATTGACATGCAACCTGACATTCAGGCCCTGCTCATTTCTGTGGCAAAAAGAGCAAGAGATGCAGGCACTGTCAGCTATTCAGCAAGGAGATGCAGGAAGTTCTTTGGGAAATTTAAGCCAGCAATTCACAATACTTAGTTACGCTGGTGACAAATCACTGGTAAAGTAACAGTACTCCTCAGGGTCTCACCAAAACAGCTAGATTTACATGCACTATTAGACTTATTCAAGTGAACTCCCATTCATGGATAGAGGACTCCTCGTTGCCCAAAGCAGCAATAAGGCTGTTCAGAAGGAAAAAGCAGCGCATGAATCACAAGGACATGTTCAGTCTCCTCGAATGGCTCACAGTTTATTGAATTCAACGTCTGACAAAATGACAGCCCAATTGTTTTGAACAGAGGCACAGCACCCACCAGCACCAAACAAGCACGCCCAGAGCTCTGCTAAGGCAATTCAACATCAGGAGAAAAAAACTGTCCCCTTACCAGCCCCTGGCTCGCAGTGCAATTATAAATCTGGGCAATAAAAGAACACTTTGCTGGATCTACAGGGATTAGCCACCACAAGTGTGAACAGGACTATTTCCTAGGAAAAGGGGGACTATCTGAAGCTAAAACATACACGCTATTATTCTTAAAAGTTCTGCAGTTCCATCTAAACATCTTTATCACCTCTGCAGGTACAGGGCAAAAGACATTTCTACAGATAACCCAGGAACTCAGGATATCCACAGTTTTCACCTTGGAAAATTGCGTTTCTATCTTAAGCACCATTTGCTCTTGGTCCTGTGGAACACGCATATTTTGCCAATATATATGTATTCTATTTTTTCTTGCAAAAGGCAAGTACATTGTTTAATAATAATTACACTCAAGTCAGCATTTACAAAGCAATTCTACATATCATTTCAAAAAAGAGACACACTATTCTCCCAGAGAAGAAACCAAGGATCTTGCAGAGTTCTTGCAGGCTCAACACCTTCCCTTCTAGCAATCCACTCAGTTTGGAAAGGCTGCAATGTGAGAGAGAAGGGTACAGAGGACCTACATACAAGCAGCTATCAGTTAAAATTGCATTGATTTTAACAAGCTCAAGAGACACCCCAAGGACAGAAAATGCCCTGCTGTTGTCCTGAAACAATGACCTTCTAGAATATTTATTTCAGTGTCATGAGGTTACTATAACAGGTGTTTCACTACAACCTTACTAAGGGAGCAGTTCGCTGAGAAACTCACCTTCCCAATCAGACAACTTTTCTTTGTAAGAGAAGCTTAACAACTACATAAAGTTCACACAGAGAAAAAAAATAAATGACAAAGATTATTTGAAAAAGGTCAAGGAAAGACCATCTCTCTCATGACAGCCAGGATATGGCTCTTGTTTAAGCAGTGCTCTGCAAGGAAGCTAGCATTAGTGTGACACAGTGAGCACGGATGGATCAGCAATAAAATTCACACACATGCACGCATCTGTTAAGTCAGCCCTGCAATCATCTGTGTTTAGCAAATCTATTAGCAGCCATGAAGGAAACCGCTCTGGGATTCCTACATTTACGTGCAACGCTGCACCCAGACATACTGAGCAAACAGCTCAAAAGAACCGGGGTCAGATTTAAGCTCGTTTGCCTGGAAGTTTCAACCCACTCCTGGCGCACACACACACACGTGAGCAGCACGGAAAGAGGCCACCAAAGCACTGGAGAGGAACAGCAGCTCAAACAAGCACGAGCTGAAGCATTTCTGGAGAGATGAGGAAACATTGAGCCAGTATCACACCCTGCATTCTCCTTTGTGGTATTGATATTCATGGGCCCAATACTGTCCTTGTTTAAACAGCAGGTACTGATCGAGAAAGAGAATCTTCTCATTAAGACCATCAAGATGTTCTAATACCACCCGGTTTGGGAAAGAATTTCCCTGCAGTGCTGGGAGCCACACACAGTAAGGACAACACACAAAAAGGAACTGCTCACCACTACGTACCACATGCAGGGGAAGCGTGTTGCCCTGACAGGCAGTTCAAGATCCCTTTTGCACATCTGCTACCCTCTTTTTTGCACCGATCTCTACCCTGTGTACAGCCCTTCTGAGTTCTAATTTCCAGGTCCAAGGGATAAAGGAAGAGCAAGGTACATTCAGTCTATAAGCTGACAAGGGGATATTCTATGCAGATATTCTCAAGTCCTTAGTAGCACAGAACATACATTTCCAACTTCCATTTGCACACCACAGACTCTTTCCAGAATTTCCTTAATTCATGGAACTATCAAACTGCTGTAAGGGCTGAAACTGGATACTTACTTGTTGCTGTGCTGCCCTGTTCTGTGCAGGAATGCATTTAAAGTTGCTCTGAGATCTTCACTGATTTTCTCCTGCAAAGATGAAATCCAAAGGAAGATCAACTGCTTGGGGACTCAAGACAGGTCACAGTTTTAAGCAGCATTATTGACAAAGTGAGTACTGGTATCGTCAGGATTTGCATTACAGTAGAATCCAAAGCACTGTAATACCTTAGAAAAAAAGGATCAATTTATATACCCAGGAAAAAGGTTAGGAATTAAAGCTTCCAGCAGAGAGATTAAAAATTTACCCACAGACATTCAGTGATTCTCTTGACTTCAAACCCAAGGCTCTAACTATTGGCCCAGGTGCCTTTCCCTGCTGAACACTATTTTAACTGGGAATTCCAATAAGATACTTACGAGGAAAATCAGCCACTGTAAAGAATTCACTTACACATTCTAAGTAATCTTCTAGGGATAGCTCTTTTAAATAGACTGCTGGGGTTCAAGCAGCAGGTCCAGATTAACTGTGCAATATGGTGACTTACTTTGAAAACACAAATCATTTGTACAGGAGAAGCTGCTAGTGTAGCTTTGTTAATGTAGGGAAGAGCAGTGCTGTTATGAAAACCTCCCAAGACAAATATCTGTTGGGACAAAACCCAGACCCTGCAGGGTACCAGCTCTGCAGTATGAATAATCTTCTCTTGTTTTCAAGATACACCTCTTTCTTTCCTACTGCCCAGTCACCTGCAAAGCCTCCAAAAAGATGATGTTACCCATCTTTTGCAGAGAGGAATTCTCAAGTCAGTCTTCAGATGCTCATTCCATTCAGCTGCCAGACACTAATTCCTTGTCTCCGCATCACTTAATTAGGTGAGGAGTAAGGCACCTGCCAGTTTTAATCTTTTGCCTGTTGAAGCTAGCTAATCAGGTTAAACAAGGCAGCTGTTGGCTGACTAACTCTGCAGCATACACAGATAACAGATAAGTACTTACTGTTGCCCTCTTCCGCAGAAACGCGTCCGCTTCATCCACAAATAGCAAGAGGCTGCAAAAGGAAAGCACTACACAGTAACAGGAGACAGGTAAGTGAGGCTCAAATGGCTCAAGAGTTCTCCTCTCCCACTACCAGGCACCCACAACTAACCAGCTGGAAGCCCGAGGGATTACAAAGAGCCAATTCACTACTTAAGGACACATTTCTCAGCGAAGCTACAGCAACATTTCCATCCCATACACTTGGCCCATCCCAACAGTTAAGAAAGAGGCATTAGCCTAAGATGCCTTAGGCCATAAATCTGACTCCAAGCCTTGCGTTTTGTTTCCTACTGTTCAGAAGCAGACTGAACAGAAGAAATTCTAGGGCCCACAACCTCAACCTCCTCCAAATTTTTAAATATAGATGGGAGTTTTCATGGGCTTGGTTTGGCAACGGGCTTGTAGCTAGCAGTGCTGGTACATTACTGCCATGTTGGGGTAGATCTTCGAAATTTAGACCTTACTCCCAAAGGATTTTCAAGGGCTCATTTCAGCATTCCCTCCTATTCAGAGTAAAGTGTGCAAGGGTACAAGACAGGTACACAAGCATACAAGAAACCACGGGTGCCAATGGCATCTTCCTGCCGTTCTTCTTCCTTGTACCCTTCTGAAAACCTGAAACCAGTCCTCCCCTGCAACCTGCTTTGTTATTTTATGGACTTGTTCCTTTCCAAACCACACTAGCAATAATATAATGGTTTTATTACCTATGGAGAAGTGAATTAATAAAGTCAATGAATAATTCACAAAAATAAATTCACTTATAACCCAAGGGTAGTGCTCTTCCCAAGAGACAAAGCACATGAAGATGTTTATCAATAACAGAGCCAAGCTGCTCATAAAGCTGTCACAGCTTGTATTACCTTCTTGCCTAGCTTCAAAACCAGCTTGCTTTCAAGGGATTTCAGGGCCTATTAACATCTTTTACTCCACTGCAGTTTTTCTGAAAATGTTCTCAGCTACAGTCTCTGCAGAGGAGTGTCTCCTATCACAACGGCGTTCAGCTAACAAAGGCAAGACAATACTAACAGCTAACACTGTTGGATATCTGGAATAAAATCTGCTTAAATGCTTGAACGTTGCTGGACACGTGTAACTTTTGATCACAACTGTCACAAGATGGCCTCTGAAGTGTAGGACGTTCAAATGCACAGAAGTTTTTATCAGGACAGAGAATAAGACCCAGGCCATGCTGTGAAAGAGAATCTTTAGCAAAAGCATCCATCAGTCTTCATCCAGTTGAGTATCCTCATATCTCCTCCAAATTATTTTTCTGATTTCACTTAAATTCTTACACCTTTCCTTCTATAGCTCCTCAGAGTAGGAGAAGCTGAAAGAGTTTAAATCCTCAGGACTTTTACTCTGTAAGTTTTTTGGTTTTTTTTTTAAGGGGAAATAGAAACATTTAGATGATGAATGCAGCAAGGATTAATACAGACACTGCAAGATAACGTCCAGCTAAAGCAATCAGAGAACACATAAATCACTGGTTAGCCACATTTACAGAAAACCTGCAATCAAAACAGCACAAAAAAAAAACCCCTAAACTGACACCCACTGCAAGTTTTCTATTGAATTTTAATATTTTGACTGGACAAGCAACTTCTCAGCTACCTCTGGACTGCAAAAATCCATTTACACTAGTATGAACAAATTAACTACATACTCTTAGAAAATCAGGGAGTCAAGATTTAGCCTCAACATGAATGCTTTTCCGCAGGTAAGTTTTCTTTCAAAGGTGACCAAAAAAGCACAGCAGCTTGTGACCTTTACACCTAACATCAATGCCTTTGGCATGTCTCCCCCTTATCCTCTTTTCTTTCTCGTAATTTGCTACTTCTGCTTGAGACTCAAAAGTAAACAAGAAGCTGATCCAAACATTATCAGAGTCTAAAATCTGATCAATTGCAGCAGGGTACATAGTATCCAGAGAGTGTAAACATCTGGTTATACCTCCATTTGTGCTAAGACTTCAAACTACTGTCAGAGAACCAATCACTCTGAAGGACACGTGTCCCAGCCTGCCAGTGGGCAGTGTCTCTCCACCTGCCTCATGAGATCAGCAGATATGACTGGTCTGGAAAATCTGATGTAAACAAGAAGGGTCTCAGGGAGCAGAAGAGCAAAAGCTTTCAGCCTTTGAAATATCACTAAGCAGCAGGAATTCACTCATTCTAGGAAAACTTTAGGAGATGTTATTTCTGGTCAGTGTTACCTCATCTGTGCAAGAGCAGCATTCAACAACAAAGCAGGACTAGGGGTCTGAACTACATCGCTGCAGTGAGCTTCTCTGAACAAAAAAAACAAGTTTAGGATTCAGAGGAACCTCTACTTACCCCCTCCTACTGGTGTTTGCCCAGTCGAAGAGTTTATGCATGGCAGTAACTCCTTCTCGCCCCATGGGGGCAACATCGCCACCGGTCATGATGGCATAATCCATGCCTGAGTGCACAGCTAATTTCTGGAAGGAAACAAAACCAGTGAGTTAAGCACTCTCCTTCACTGCAAATCCACGGAAGATGAGGAGGGGAATAAAAGTAGTTTAGTCCTATCAGCAAGCTTATTTGCAGAGGATAAGCATGCTCTTAGAGAAGAGAGTACTACTTTAGTCCCTTAGGGGCAGCTTTTAGCATTGCTCTGAATGGGAATGAAAGATTAGTCTTCTGGCAATGCACAAAATTTGAATGCTAGAAGGCACTGCTGAGAGTTCGTAGACCTCCATCTTCACCTTGTGCATTGTTTATTTCTTCATGCTTTAGTTTATAACCTCCTCCGTGCAGCAGGAAAGGATTCTGTTCTCTACTAGACTCTTGCTTAACTGATACAACTCAATTTTAGCCATTCAAAAAAATTTTAAAACCCTGGAATTAAATGGTCAGTGGAGCCAATGAGTATTTAGGCAAAATAACAGAATTTTCCTTTTGCATTTTAAAGCCTGACAGAACTCACTGGTCTGGTGGCTACTGAAAAAGGGTTTTGCTATCTCCCTTAAGCCTGCAGGTTAAAAAAAAAAAACAAACAAAAAAAACCCCTCTGATTTTTTTCTAGGACAGAAAATGCAAGTCTATCCATGAAACAAGTTTGACAAGATGTAGCCAACGTTAACCAAGCACATCAGAAGAGCCTATGGCTTGCACCGACCAAAGCTTGCTCAGGCTGTCACGTCACTGCAGGGCACAATTACAGCTGTGGCAAAGCCTCCCTCTCCTTCAGCCCAGACAGGGCTGCCAGGAGCTATGTGACATTGTAATTAAACTCCAGCTTAAACCTGCTCTCCATCTGACTGGTGAATTAGCCCACAAACACCGGTGTCTGAAAGAACAGACTTCCCTAGGATTTGAAGACAGTAAATGGGAAGATGCCTCCCTCCCCTCCATTTCAGAAAGCAGTTCCAAAGCAGCCCCCAGCCGAGACCTGCCAGGGTGACGGACAGCAGGCTGAGTTCACACTCCACGAGCTACCCAGTTCTGCTGAGTCAAGGAAAGTCATCTGAAGGTTAAAATGAACAAGTCAACCTAAGGACATCAGCAACAGCCCCAGCAAAACCCACTTAGCTGAATCCAACCAATTATCTGCTGTGCAGCAGGAGTCTGAGGGGAAAAAAAAAGAAAAGCAAGCTTTGCTCTGCTCATTAAAATCACCCAGCTCCTGCTATTAATGTTTAGTATTTTCTATCAGTCCAAAGCTGGAAGCTATGACAGTTGCACTGAACTGTGTTTACATCTGAATCCTGTCACACAGCATTACTACTTACCACCACAGACCCATGGATGTCTTTGCCCTGCAGGAGTCA
Organism: Athene cunicularia; assembly: GCF_003259725.1. NCBI lineage: Eukaryota > Metazoa > Chordata > Aves > Strigiformes > Strigidae > Athene > Athene cunicularia. Next base: position 6,433,460 of record NW_020799127.1, on the reverse strand, counting down.
AAGGTGGCCACCACGCTACGACACGCCGTTACTGCTGTTCCAAAAAGGCAACAATCTCTGTTGTTGCTGACATTAACCCAAGTGCAAAAGTCACAGCTCAGGAAACAAGTCAGCTTCCCAGCACTGTATTCTCTCCTCTCCAGAGCACAGAGGTCTCACTATTACATCCATCCCCCCCCCCCCCCCTTTGGAGTTTCTATGCTTTTGGGGAAAAGTGTTAAGAATAAACTACTACTTCGTCTACTGCCAATCTCTTCTCAGCTCTTACACTTCTCCCTTCCTCTCCTTACGCCGCTGCTGCCATTTCCTAGACCTGTCTGTCTCCATTGGCTTTAGAAACCCAAACTAGGTGGCATACTGTCAGAGCAGGCAGCAAAATACTACCAGGATACGGGTTTAACGTATTGACAGAGAAAAAAATTCAACTCGCATCAGCACATCAAATCTGCCACTGTTAAACAAGTATATGAAACCTCAGATCTAGTGGACAAGCACTGAAGAACAAGTCAAATATCAAATCCTGAGTCAAATCCGTGCAAAACCCACCCTGATAGCGTGTGTACAGAGTGAAGCCATACCTAGCTCTGCCTTGGGATTGGCAAGCGACAACAGGAAAGACCCTATTTAGACAAGTACACAAAATTAACAGAGGTGGAAATGAGACAGCAGGCTGGTGTTGTGATTTCACAAGTCACAGTTGCCAAGTGCATTTTCCAGATGGAAGGGCTCTTCTGCCTACGCTTAGCACTAGAAACCAAGTGACTGTACTAATTTAGAGTTGAAGCAGGCTGGATGCCCTTTCCTCTCTTCCCAACAGAGACACAAGATTGTTCCCAATGTTGATGCAATACTACAGTAATAGATTTCAGATGAGGGAGGGTGCTTAGATCCTGAAGTTTTCAGAGCATCCGGCAACATGCAGGTTGTCACCATCTTGGCAGAGTTTTACCTTGGCAAAGAGCGTCTTTCCAGTGCCAGGGGGACCATACATAAGAATATTCCTGTAAAGGCTTTTGTTCTTTTTTGTATTTCTTGTTGCTATGGCAATGTCTCTCACACGTGCTTCTAACTGTGGCTGCAAGAGAAGGGTTAAAACTTAAGGAACATAAAGTACCAAGAGACCTGCATCTATCAGCTTCACAGAATAGTACCAGCAAGAAGTCGGCAGCGCTCCTACAGTCTCATGCTTTTAAGCCTTAACTTCAGTTGCTTCTTACTCAGGACCAGGGTCTTTTCCCCTTCTATGCCAGGATTTAGTTGATTTGATGTTCTGTCCACTTGGCTACAATTCTTTTATAAGAAAAAGCAGCCGTGCAGGAAGCACGTAGTAACTACTGTAAGAACTGGTAACACCTAAATATTAACTTCCTATTGGATGCCCTGGGAGGGATATATCAAAACATAAGCAACTCTCTGCAGCACTAACTCTTTCAAGTAAGTCGTAAACATGTTCATACTTATTACTGTGTTTGCAGAGATGCTGGGAGCAAGCTACTCCTGCAGGGAGCATGTTCTCTCAGCAGCTTCAAGCAGCACTTAAATTTGCCTGATACCCAGGAATCACATTCAGAAGCAAATATACAGAAGCAGCCCTAATTAGCAAGTTAATCATTCACAAGACGGGCAAATGCACACACTTCTTCGGCTTTTTGGTCTACAAGCAGATCTAGGTTCATCTAATCTGTTAAGAATTACTGAGACAAGTAGAATTCTGCATATTAATATGCTGACTACAGAGAAAAACTACAGCATGGCAAGGACTGAACTGAGACTTCCAACTGCTTTGCACAGGGGAAAAAAGGTTAACAGAGTGCTTAAAGCCTGTCACACTCAACACAGGAGCTTATTTACAGTCTCAGTGCCCCAAGGGTGCTATGTCTCCAGAATTACTGGAATTACAGCTTTTGAAGCGAGTGGAAGGAAACAGCCGTTCTTATTTAGATTCCAAAATCATCCTTCACAGACCAAGATAGCAAAATCGAGTACTCACGCTGAGAACAACTCCTTCAAGGGCATCGTGAGCCTTGCTGGCAAGACGCTTACCAACCTAGGGAGGGCAAATTCAATTACTGACGTGTAGAAATCAACCACAGTTTTCACAACTGGACAAAAAGATCACGGGAAATGACAACTGAGCTCGGCCCCCCTGTGCCATCTCAAACAGCACGTTTATTCACAAACCCATGGGCAGCTCCCTGCCTGACACAAAGAGCTGCAAAAGGAGTGCTGCATCCTCAAGGCTGAGCGCAACACAAAGATAAACTTTACCTTGATGGGATGCTTCAGTGCCTCCAGCACCGTAATGCGTGAGGTTTCTCTCACCAGGGAAGGTTTGCCCAAACGTGCTTCTATGTATCGCCCCGCTACTGCCGTGGCGTTCTTGGCAGAGTAAACACCCACTGCCAGCAGGGTTAGGCCGGCCACCTGCAAGGAAAAGGAGGAAGGATTAGGAAAAACACTTGGCAAGGCAGTGTTATTTTGTATGTAGCATGCCCTGTGGTGGGGAATTAAGATTCAGGACAAATGCTGACCAAGAGGAGTTTATTTATGGTAAGACATTTTATCCCTGTTCAGACAGTCAAGGTCTCACACTCCCTATTCATAAGGCATTTAGGGCTCTTACACCCCACAGCGTGAAAGGCAGAGGAAGCACAAGTAATGCACATAGTCACATATCCAGGAGTTATGTACTCCCTGCTCAAAACAGGGGTGGCTTTTCAGAATATGTATTAAGACCAACAGCCACGAGGCTTTGCTACAAAACCAGAGGTATAAACCTCCTGTGAGAAAACACCATCAGCCATAATGCTGAAGCTTTAAGCTTCCAGTGTTATGAACAAAAGCACATAGGGAAAGTGGCGTGGTTTGGGTTTTTTTCCAGGAAATCTGTGCAGGCAGTTAAGAACAGACCCATGTCAACCAGGTGCCGTCTGACAGACCATCCCCTATCACCACACAAGAACACGTATGCTGAATGAAAGATGCCAAGCCAAACATCTGAACTGTGGCTGCCACCAAGGCTGGATGCAGTAGGGAACAAAAAGGACTAGCCAGGGCACACTTGCTTAAGGTGATCAGTCATGCCAGACCCAACACAACAGGAAAATAAGTACTCAAGAGGAGCTGCAAAGCCAAAAGCACCATGGGAATTACCCTCACTGCATCAGAAATCCCAGAACACGAAACATCCCCATCGATTTGCCAGTGAAGCAGAAAGACTCCAGACCTCTCTGTGGTTTATGGCTGCTGCTCGGCTCAGCGCTGTGTTGGCTCATATTAAACCAAGAGCCCTGCAGGCAGCTTCTTCCACCATAGCTGGCTGTCACAACGGACAACGAGCTGTACTGACAGTGCTAAAGACACTCCAGGAGGCTGCTAAGAATAACGTTTCAGGACAGGATTTGAAATCAAGACTTTACAGAAATCTTCAGCATGTACAGGATTGTTTTCTTAATTCTCAAGTGACTGATAGCCCAGATAATTTTTGTAGAAGTTTTATGAAAATTTACTTAAGGTGCACAAACATAAGTCTCCGGTTCCATCTGTTTGTACATATGCAAGTGAGTCAGTTGATCTAACAGAAGTCCTATTCACCTGAAAATACAAGGGAACAAAGGGCACTACTTTTAAACTGCTTGGGAAGAGGCCAACTGTTCCACGCAGTCCTGAGTGCAAGTAAGCAGTTGTGTTCAGCTTGCAGCTAGATGTCAATAATCCACATCAGAGCAAGATCAGATAGACAAAAGAACAAGCTGCAGCATTGTAAAGCAAGCAGACTTTTACTACAAGTGCAGAACAAGGTCAAAAGCCTCAAGGCCAAGAAGGATGGCATTGTTCAATAAACCACGAGACACCATCTGTTCCGTTTCACTCCGCTTAAACGTGTGACATCACCTTTGCTTTGGATGGAAACATGAACGGTCCAGAACTGTGAGTTTTAAGATGCAAAGAGTAAGCTGACCTGATTCATCATAGTTTACAGGGACTTAAGAACACAAAAGAGGTTTCACCTTTTTAGCAGCCTCCCTCTAAAAACAAGGTACCACGACAAAACAACCTCATGCACTCCCACACCACCTGCTTTAGCAACTTCTGGTACTAAGCAAAGTTACAGGTTGATACATCAGATCCACACAGGCAGAGAAGTATTTCAGACTTTTAGACTTCACTGACATTCATGTTACAAGACAGAAATACAGCTTTAAGACTGACAGCTGTGTATCAAAACAGGAGAATTACTCGAGTCTCACATTCACAGAACCCCATTACTATGCCAGCTCCACAAACCAGTCTGATTACAGGGCTTATCTGTTTATCATGAAGTAGCTAGCAAATGAATGAATCTCTGACTGAGAAGCAAACTGAATTCCACTAAAAAAACCTCAAACTACCCAAAAAACCCCCACTTTTGAGCAGAACCTTTGGGGTTCTGCTTGGAGGAGAAGAGGCAGAAAAAGAGCAGCCTTTACAGCAGGCAGGAAGAGCTGAAAGCCCAGGGCTGATTTAGAGGAACCCTAAAATAACTGGTTAATTCTTACCTTATAGTCATTTTTCAAAGCAATAGAAAATATGAGTTCCAGCTGTGTTATTTCCTTTCCAAAAATATACTTACTTTTTTTTTTTTAAGCTAAATGTCCCAAATTCACAAGACAAGAGCTTGTCAGAAGCAAAAATGACCATAATGCAGGAAAACAGTATCTGGGTCAAGAGAATACGCAGCTAAAAGCACCAAGGACTAATCTGTAAAAGGCTCTGAATACTGCAGGCATTCCAGGAAGAGCCTACAGATCACAAAAGGATCCACTAAAAGCATGTCTTGTTCTCCCCAGGGCACTCAGGCAAAGTGTCTTTTGTATCAGGCTGTGTGTATAAAACCGGAGGGTGGAGCAGGTGGTGGTGACTGACTTAAAGCAAAACGTCCATTTTAACAAGCCATGCTACTAAAAATATATTTTCACTGTAAAGTTTGGGGTTTTTTTATAAGTAGTACACTGAGAAACAACTTTATGTCCATAAGAAGTCACTGCCAGTCCTGTGCAAAACGTTGGTCCACGTGTAACAGTTCTCTAAGTGCTTTCTAGGCTACATCAAAATTAGATACTAAGTTGTGAGATAAGCGGCAAAATGACTTTTAGATAAATGTCCTGCAGGGTCTTGAAGTTCCACAGACGAAGAGTGCTCTTTTATAGATGAAAACAGTACCCTCAGACTCCCTGGTCGCAGAGAGCTGACTGTCTGCTGTCCACCTGGGATGAGAGTAGGAGGCGAGTTCTTGGCAGCTCACTTGGTGGGAAGAAATTGCAGCTCAGGGACAGAATGCACACAAAAGGGGAATACTGAAGACTTTCTCTCTGTGAAATCCTTAAAATCATGTACCTTAATGTTATAATTTAAAAACAAAACAATCTTTAATGACGCTTCTCTTACTATTTTCTGGGGAAGCGTTCTCAGAATTTATTTTTTTTTTATTGTAAGGGGTACAGGATCAAAAAAATATTTGAGACCACTGGTTGAGAGGGAACAAACCCCTTTTGCGTCCCCCAGATCAACTACTACACATCTCCAATACTTTCCCTAATACTCCTAAAAAGACATTCCCAGTTTGGAGTTTAATTGCAAACACATAAAATACAATGGGGGTAGAGAGAAATGGGGATTAGATCCCTGCTCCCCAAACCCCACCCCTGGCAAAGAAATCCTCTAATAGGAGTGTTAAACATAACTCTCTGTTCACCTATAAACACCTATAGATGTTCATGCATCATGAAAGCACAGTGAACATCAATCATTAAAAAGCTGAATGAAAATCTGTCAGCTCAGAGCCTAGTCAAACATAAAAATTGCATTCAATGTCTCAAAGAAACAAATCTGCAGTTATCTCTAATTGGCTGTTAGATAAAACCCCTACTCCCCTACATACATAAGAGACAGCAAATTCGAAAACAATGAAAAAAAAAAAAATCTGTGAAAGAGACTCATCTACTTTTTTCACAGAATCTGCACCTATTACTTGTAATAACTGGTAAACTTTCAGGTTTGGAAGAGGTGATGGTGCCTCCAAAGATAAGACAATTATATGCTGTTGATCAAAACCAGAACTTTTGTGACCAATGAAAGTGAATTATCTGTACAGAGAAGACGAGAAATAGTTTGAATGCAAATCTGAAGCACAGTTACCTCCTTAAACGAGGACTGCAGAGAGCACTAAGTAAGCAGCAAATTCCTGCCGTGGTTTACAGTTTATAAATGTATCAGAGCAAGAAGTTAGTTTAACACACGTTTACAGACTTTACTGGAAGTTATTGATACATGTCACAATCTTACCGTGGCTGTAACTTTATCCCAGTCTGTTACAAAAGCACGGAATCCTTCTCCAAAGAGCATCCCAGCTGTCCTGTGGCAAGCAAACAGCAAGAAAGGTATTTCAAAGGCTGAACTGAAACCATTTCCATGACAACTTTATAACCATCATCTTCAGAGCAGTCAAAGCTAACTGAGGGCTCACCTGGGAACTGAAACGTGAACAAGCATGGCAAATACATTTCTAATCACCTGGTATCCACAGCTGATCTGGGGTTAAATCCAAAGTGTCTGGCATTAAGATGATATCAGTTTCTTTAATACATTATTGGTGCTGAACTGTAATAAAAGGTATCTAATTCTAAAGCTTTTTTTATTCAAAAATCCCAGAGGACCTAAGATTGACAAATTACAAACTTAAATGCTCACCCCTTCAAAGACAGACTGCTTTATACCTTCATGGCATACGTTCAGAAAGTGAAAAGAACTCAGATTTCAGAGTAATTGAGCCTCAACATTAGCAAATAAGGCTTGAAGTAATCTGTTAGAAAAATTGTATAAAATTCACAACTCTACAGTCTCTTTGGTTCACATTCAGATGACAATGCAGCAAGACAAGTAAAAGAGGCTGCTCTAATGTAATTCCTCTTGTTCAGAGGACAAGAGTGTACAAACTAATTTCTGATATTCCTCAGAGCTTAGAGGAATAAACAGCAAGGTTTCCTACATGGGAGAAATCTGCAAAAGCAGCAAGGCAACCCACTTCTCCTGACTCGCACATACTTGAGGGACTCCAACACCGTTTGGCGATGTTCAGCAGCTTTTAGGCGGATCTGCTCCCGAATGATGTCTGCGTTCTCCCGCTCGGCCTTGGCACGGGCTCTGGCCTCTGCCTCAACACGCAGCATTTCATTCTTATGCCGCAGCTCCATCTCTCGCTCTACGGTAGCTTTACCAAAAAAAAAAAAAAAAAAAAAAAAAAAAATTAGAGGACAATCTTTTGGGCTGCCTTAATCCCAGGTAGCAGGCAGGTGAAAGAGGTGCATTGCTTCAACCTGGCTTCATAAGAGCTGAGTGTGGTCCCATAGCAGCAGACTTGAAGATTATAATTCCCTCACACCCTCCCCCAAAAGGCAGCCGATCAGTACAGTATTACAAATACAGACAAGGAATTTTCCCTTTGTGCTCAAAATGATCACACACACAACAAATAGGTGGCCTGCTCCAGATGGCACGCTGTGAGAAAATAATCATGGTTCAGTTGTGGAAGTTCAGGGGAAAAAAAAATAATTATTCGGGGGAAACTTCAGTCAGAGATGAGCTAGACAATAAGGGATAAAGCAACAGAGGTGGAAAAACCACAGTGCTAGGCACTGCTGCTGCTCATCAACATCGTTTGAGAGGAAGGGTGACAGCTACAGACAGCGAAGGACCACCCTGGACAAGTAACTAAACACAGTGTAACGTACACTGCTTGTAAGGAAGAGAAGCAAAACGGAGTGGCCTGTCAAATGTTGCCCCAAACAGGATTTTGGGAGCTCAGTAACTTCAGCCACACAGAACTGTGACACACACAAGACTGACGTGAATGGAGAATGAATGAGAAACCTAAGAACAACCCAGGAGATGAGGACTTCACAGCCAACACCCTCTACCTTCACCATCACTGCAAGAAATCCTGACTGCACCACCCAGTTACTCGATACCTGAATGCTGGACAGGTTACCCTGACATTCCTGTCTTGGTGCCTAGGGGTATGTGGATACTACAAGAGTAAAATCACCCTCTCCTACAGGGTTTCACCACTGGGCTTTGTTATCTGGTTGTTACACTTCCCTCAAAGCTACCGACAACCACAGAGTACACTAGATGGCAGCAAGGAGCAGACAAAAAGCATTCCAGTGCTGTGTTGGGAGCAAACCAGCCCTTCCCGAGCCCATCTGGTCCTACACAAACTGCCTTATGCTTCTAAGGCTTGTGCCTAGTGGAGTCCCACTGGAGTTCTGCGAATCCAGTGATTCCGGTAACTCCACTACAACGAAAAGAAACAAAGCAAGTTTCAGACTCAAACTTCATTACTCAGCTTTTCTTTTCTACTGGAAACAGTGAATGGAGACTGAGTGACACAGATTCAACCGCTCCTCCCAGGAGCTATTTTGTTTCTCTTCTCTCCTCAAAACTAGTTCTATTTTAGATTGTTCAAGTATAAAATCAGAATTTCAGCTGCTATATCAGGAGATGCTGACAGTTCATTGGGAAATCCAAGTACCACAGGGCAGATGTTCAGGAGTGCAGCCACTTCAGAAACTAATCTGGGAAGCAATCGGTAGTTCTAGTACTACTGGGATTTACCCGTTAATTGCCAAGATGCCAATAACACATGACTCTAATGGAGCATCAACCAATATGGACACGAAATCAGACGAGCACAGAGAACTCATATGTCCATCACTCTGTCACTAACTGAAGAAAAATTACTGGCTTACCACGCCTCATGGCTTCCTGCTTCTGTACAGATTCTTCCTGCTTCCTCAGATTCTCTTCATTAGCAAGTTGCTACAGGCAGAGGACAGCAGAATACAAATTAAAATCACGAGAACACAGTCAAGTAGGTATTTGTGTAAGCTTAAGTGCCACAAATGTTTTCAAGCAGCTAGTGCTCAGGTTGAAGTGCATTCTTCCTCTCCTCATCTCCCAGATCCACACTCCTAGTCCCATGCTCCCAGCCACTTTGTCCTAATTCCTGACTTTTGATTTGCCTGGCCAGCACTGTCATTGCCAAGCAAGATGAAAGTAACTGTGCATCAGCCCTCTGGCCAGCACGAGGGGGCACAGTTCCAGATCACTGCTTTGACTTAAGAAAGCCACTACACAGTTGCCAGCTGGGCTAGAGAAGGAAGTTATCATACCTGCTGTCGCATCTGTTCATCATAGCGCTGCCTTGCCAATTTGTCCTGGTATTGGGCTCTTAAAAAAAAAAAAAAAAAAAAAAAAAAAAGAGTATTCAGAATATAAAGATTAGACATTTAAGAGAGAAGCTAGTCTTGAGGGCAATGAGGTTTGGAACATGCAGAGGGAAAAACAATTGACACCACAGAAACCAAAAATAATCCTGGGTTTGAATATGAACAGGGGTAAGTTTGGGGCAAAACATCCTCAGCCAGCACAAAAAACTCCTCTATGCTGAGGAATCTATATAGTCTGACTTCATTTTAAGGTATCACAGATATATCAACAAAGACCAAGCCTTCCTTGACCCAGCAAAAGAGACTTCCTTTATTGGGAAAAACATGTTTTTCATGTTTTAAAACACGTTAACTGGGCTGGCGATTGCAAGCAATAGAACTGTCAAAACATGCTGCCTGTCAGATGAGCTCTTTCTGATTGATTTTCTTGTTCCTCATTAATTTCTCATCAATTTTCCACTGCAACTGGCAAATAAACCCCTGTCATCTACACTCAACTGAGGGCCCATATCCTTTAGCAAGGAGGACTCTGTATAAGGGATGATAATATTCTCTATTCCAAGTACACAGACAGAACTGCCTGCAAGTTTTCTCCTCAACAGCTATAAAGCACAGCACTTCAGACATAAATTGTGCTCGAGTTTGCTTTCACTGCAAATGATGCCCTGTGAACTGCAAGAGTTCAAGAGCTAACTCATGAACAGAGCAGATAACTGTGAAGCTGCTTCCTGAGCCAGCCCCGTTCAAAGTCCGAACTCTGATGGGATAAAAAGCAACACGTGCCAAACAAGCAGTTTTAGCTATCTTCCCAAGCTAGATAATCAATTAGAATTAATCGATCCTCTACTTCCCGTGCTCTCCAAGTAAAATGTCACCACATGTGAGCTAGCTTTTATGCCAATAGCTCACATTTCCCTGATTTCAGTAGTACGTCTAAAACAGACCAGAAAGCACCAACATGGCTCCCAACAGCCTATGGTAACTCTCAGATTTGCACGACTTCTCCACTTAAGATAAGTTTTCCTGTCTAAAAGATCAAATTTGGAAGAAACAGGGTTTAAGGCTACTTAAGACTGAAATCCAAATAACTTAAGACATTTCATTATCCAGGCTAACACATACACTTGATAAGCCAGTAATCTTTGAGTTTTTAATGCCATCAGCTGTTAAGACACAAACAAGTGCATCTCAGCACGTTCAACAGCACTTCCCTGAAAGTTTCTTTAGGAAAATTTCAAAGAGCACACAATAAAGACTATTATACCGTTACTACTATTCTATTTATTCTACTATTACTACCATTTCCTTTGGACGTTCAAGAATTTGGTAACAAAAGTTCAAGTTGCATGTAACTACAAACCAAGTTTAACATTACAAAGCTATGGTAGAAGATAGGCTCAGTCTATGAATTGCCTCAAATCTATGGCTGCCTGTGACACCCTTTCCCCCACCCCCAAAAAGAGGCAATTAATGCATTGTTGCCTTTTTCGTAAAGGAGGACACAAACAAGGTCTCCCATCACTTGGCTTCCCCCTCATTCCCTTACTGCTTGATGCTGTTTTGTTTCTTCACTGAGTGTTTTTCGTCTCTCTTCTGCCTGTACCCGTATCTGCTCATTCTTCAGTTGTTCTATGGCAGCTTCATACTCCTATCGAGGCAAAGAAATAATCATCACAAATGATCCCAATACACCATCCTACAGAGAACTGCTAGCGACGATTACATTCTAAGAAATCTATCTGTAATCAGATTAGTACCCTGCAAAGCTGACGACACAAGAAAGTTAAAATATGATCACAAAATATGACCATACAAAATCTCACAATTGACCATTTCAGGATTAGATACAGGTTTATTTAAAAAAAAAAAACAAACCAACCAACAATTGATCAATCCCCAAGTTTGTTTATAAAAAACCCAGATGCCTGTTTTCCAGCTTTTACAGTTCCCTGCAGAAACCCTTTATCATTCCCTAAAAATGGTGGTGATAGGATGCTCAACACGTGCAAATTATAAACAAAACCATAAAAAACCTCTGAGAATAGGCCAAATCAGCTTGCACTTCACCTTCCAGAAAGTAACTATTATTTGCTGAAGCTGAGCAGCAACAAGAAAAACTCAGCAAGCTCTGCAGATTACTAGAAAAATGAAACTTCAACTTATGCCCCCCGCCGAGCTGGCGGTTGCCCGAGATGGGCTGGCTGTGCAACACATGACAAATTCCAGCATACCTTCAGTTTTGTCTGCTGTTCCAGCTGCAGGGTCTGCTCCTGCATCTGGGCAAGACTAAGAGCATCTTTCGCATGGCCTGCAATTGAAGCGGGAAGGGGTTATCGACAGTACAAAGGTCTCTTCTCAAGTGAGAAAAGGCTCAGCCCATTCAATCCAAGCTGGCGCTGGTGGAGGCTGCCCAGCGGGCGGCTCTGAAGCCGTCAGTTCAGCCCTTCCGGCACACGGACGGTCAGAATTCTTTGTACCACAAGCGTGACCTTAAATCCACAGGCTGACCCTGCTAGGAAGGTGCTCCAGCACCTTCCCAGGCCCCGGAGGAGGCGCTCAGAGGAAGCCGCCGGCCCGGAGGGTCGCCCTCGGGGCTCTACAGGCCCCTTGGCAAAGGGCAGCGGCACCGGGCGAGCCCTGCAGGAGCCCGAGGCTGCCGCGGCCCTGCCCACGCTCTGAGAAGGCGGGAGCTGACAGGACGCGAGGTACCGACTGT
>NW_020799127.1:6399127-6421428 GCF_003259725.1 Athene cunicularia | reverse complement strand
GGTCGCGCGAAGCGCGTCACCCGCGGGGCGGCCCCGCCCCCGTCACGCTGCGCGGGCCGAGTCTGCTGATTGACGGAACGAGGCGACGGGTTTGTCCAGGGACTGGAACGCGATTGGCTGTGGAGGAGGCGAGTGGGCGGGACAGCCGGGCTGGGGACAGGGAGCGGAGAGGGACAAATTAGGGCGGGCGGCGCTTCCCCATAGCAACGGGAGTGTGGCGGCGTTGCTAAGGGGAGTGCTGGGAATAAAATAAATCTGTGTGTTTATGCTTGGTGCGGAGGTGTGCTTCCCTCGCAGATCTGCTCCCAGTCAGATGGCTTGTACTGCGAAAACCAGCGTGAAAGCCGCTAGAAACGGGGAGCAGGGGAAAAAAGGGAAAATATCTGTAAAAGTCAGAAACGCCGCTAAAGCTCACGTGTGAAATCCTGCAGCCTGAAACGCTGTAAAATGTAGAATATAGCCTACACAAAATTCAGCATTCAGAAGCACCCCGGGGGGGGCAGGCATTCAGTTTGTCGTTTGTTTGGGTTTTTTAATTTTATTTTATTTTTTTAAATTTAAATGTTCATGTTTCTTCACAAACGCACACCGAAGCCTCTCAGAAAGTTCCTGCAGAATGCTTGATTTTTCTATCAGATTCATCTCGCTCTTTTTTTTTTTTTTTTTTTTTTTTTTTTTTTTTTTTTTACTGTTGGTGGTTCATTGCTTGTTCTAAAAAATCAAGGTTGTCTCTGCTGAGTGATTTTGGAACAACAATTTTTGGAACAACAATTTTTGGAACAACATTTTGGAACAACAATTTTTGGAACAATTTTTGGAACAACATTTTTGGAACAACAATCCAGGGGCAAAGTAGTTGATGTCTGTTACAGCGTAATATCCCAAACACTCCAGCCCCACTATTCCTCAAAATAATTAAACATTTTCTCTCTGCGGTTTTATAATTTACATGTTGAAGTTTTCGTCTTGGGTCAAAGAATATATATTTAACGTTTAATACAGATTTGATTGCAGTACTGCTTAGTACAGGAGAAGGAAGACAAGCACTAAACAAACATCTATAATTGCACTTGTAGGCTGTTTTCTAAGCACGCCGTGTCTAGGATGGAGGCTCCACACTCACCTTGTACAACCAGCACCGATTTTGTATTGGGTGGAATATTTTCCTTTGTCTTGGCGGTGGTAAAAACATCCCCCGAGCCATCATACCTTTGAGGGGTGTGCTGCATTTCTTAGCGAAGCTGTCAAAGTTAAACCTCTTTGTACCAGGCAGTCACCTACCACAATAAATTAAATGCCCTTCTGGCTGACAGTAGCCAAGTGCAGATGTAACCTCCATGTTGCTTTGAGAAATTAGCTAGTGCATCCTAATTATAGCTGTACTTTGACATCTCAGTGAGCCTGGGATTTTACAGGAGAAGGCTGCAAGCACTACACACCTAAGAGCAAGTTCCTTCCAAGTGAACACAAACATTCTAGCAAGATTCTGGAACGGGGAAAGTATGCTGGTTTTCTTCAGAAAACCGTTAGATGTCTGTCTAGATAAGAGATTGGCTGAGTGGGGTAACCACGCCAGTCCCTGGCAGATCAGCACCTTCCTGGAAGGTGGTGTTCAGAAAAACCGTGGTGTCTCCTTAGGGGATAGCGGGCATCTTTGTATTAGTGAAGAACATGGGAACTCCAGTTTAAATCTTTAGCAACAGCCAACACCACATGCATCAGAAGGTGCGAGGACCCTAAAGAAAACCTGGGAGTAGCTCATCGGCAAATGAAGCTCTTCATAGTCCATACGCACAGAATTTAGCTCCTACTGAGAGCCCTGATGGTTTGTGCTCTCATCCTGCGTCGCTGGCTGGGTGTCATACCCATCGTATCCGTACAGATGGGATTCTTAAACAGCCCTAGAAATCATTAGGCTTTAGGTTTTTTTAAAAAAAGTTTAGTTTAACTTACCCGTCCAACTTAGAATTTTCGTGAGTACTACCAGTTCTGCCAAGATTTAAGGGACATTTACTTTTTGGCTCCTTGTAAAACAATTCTTACTGAAGCCGAGACATTATCGAGACCGATATATTTCTGCTTGTATAATTCTGAGACATTTTGTGGGGGGATTGGGGGTAAAGTTTCATGTAAACCAGACTATGAAGTCGTGGGTGAGAATTGAGATTGAATACCAGCTTTTCAACCCATACCTCTCTTTAGAACAAAAGCTTCGCTTAACAGAACTGCCCTCAAGAACGAAGTAATCATTCAGTAGCTCTTGTATTGTACGTTTAATTGTCTTTTAAAGGATACGTTACAACTGGGAGGGGAGGGGGGGAATGACACGTTAATGTATTAGTAAACTATGCAGGAAGTTGTGCAAAATTAATTTCTGTTCTACAGCGAGAATTAACAAGATTATCTTATTGCATGAGAGATTCCAGAGGCTTTATCTTCCCTTCAGCACAGAGTCTCCATTAAGTTTAATCAGTCACAAAGGCACATTCCAAAGGAGAACACAAATCATGTGAAATCATCTTATCGAGTTAATGAATGACTCACCTCCCTCCTGTACGGAAAGACAGCCCAAGGCAAATGCACCATTAACCTGAACATGACAAATTCAGCACTCAGGAGACGAGCTCGGTGACAAGGTATCCTCCTGGCTCTGAAAGGAGCTCTTTTAAGGAGTCCGTAAGCAGAGCTAACGGAGGGTTTGTGGGATGAGCGACACTGCACAGGGGCTCTCCAACATACAGCACAGCTTTAAAAAAAAGTTCCACGTGTAGGACAAGTAAGCAATAAATTTAAAATAGAACAAGCATTACTGAGGGAAGGTGTTCCCACTGATGCTGGGTTTTGTTACCAAGGAAGTATATACATTTCTTTACAGCCCTAAGCCCTGAATTTTGGAACTATGCTTCTCCAACGGCTTTGTCACTAGGTATTAAAATTGGCCTTTTTTTTTTTTTTTTTCCCCCAGCTCCCCTTACCAAAGAGTAGCTTAGTGACAGTAAATTCAAGCCTAGGGCCAAAGGGAAGGAATCAGATTTAATCTTCTCCCCTAAAAACTTGATTTTTAAGTGTAGCTCAAGCTTAGGGCTGGGTGGAAGCCCAGGACAACAGGACAAGACATTAAAGATGTCCTTGCTATATGTCTCCGGAGGATAGAACCTGGAATGCTAGTGCTGAAGACTTACTGTCCATAATTAGTCACAGAACAGGTTAATTAATCTCCGTATAGCAGCTCTGATAGCAGGGCTTGCATCCAGTTTGGTGAAACTGTGGGGGTGCCACAGTGATTCGGTGGCCGAGATCCAGGCAGCGCTGCGCTGGGGTTTGGAGGTGTGTATTTGAAGAAGAAAAATAACTGGTTTAGGTGGTCTTGCTGTCTGGCTTTTCTTGACTCACTGCTGCTCCTTGAGCTCAGCTGAGGGCTGGGAGCTCAGAGTAACCTGCTGGGGAAGCAAATTGCCAAGTTTTTGAGTTTCCCGCTCTCTCGGACTGATACCAAATACCAAGGCAAATGACCTGGGGGCAACTGAGCCCTTCAAAGTCCATCTGGGGTCTGCATGTCACTGGAGCAGATGAATTGAATACCAGTGCCAGAGGGAGAGCGGAACATTGTTGATGAGACTCAAGAATTCAGCAGGCAGACAGGGAGAAAGAAAACTTTCCTGCTAGAGCACTCTGTCAGTGCCCATCAGCCCTGGCCCTATCGTTCCATTTCTCGGAGCTCACTGACCAAGCTCTGCCATAAACCAGAGACCATCTGGGAACACTAAATTGTCGCTGCACTTTATAAAAGGCAGGACGTCTTTTAATGAAGTGTCTCCATGTCCTGGTCAAAGGCCAAGGGGATTAACAACCTCTTTTTCTTCCTCTTCTCAGAAATCCTGGTGGCTTTGACCCGATCTCCTCTGCCTACTGTACATTTCTGTGTTACGTTATTCTTCTTTCTCTTAATGCTTTTCCCTTCCATCCCTGAGATGCTCTACTTTTGGGATGCCTGATTTGAGCTACCTGTTGAGTACACTGGATGAGTTGGAGGAAAGCTGCTCTTTGTCAAGTGGCTGCTGACAGCAGGAATGGATTTAGCCACGTGTAATCTTTCTCTGAGTGCAGGTGCCCAGAATGAAAGGCCAGGGGCAGTAAACAGCCGAGTCTTGAACAAGCTCATAAGCTGAAAAAATAAAACTGTATCAACATTTAATAAATAGAGAACAGGCGGTAAGCAAGCAAGAGTGAGGATTCATCACTTTGCCTTTCGTTTGTTATTTGTCAGGCATATTTATATAAAAGAGGGTACAGACTTGGGAGCTATTAGTCGAGTTGGTTGTTCCAGCCAAGCCAAACCTTTAAGCTTTGGGAGAACTTGGCTGAGGACAGCCTTTAGGCTTGACAACCAGGACACCTCAACGGACAGTGCAGGCTGGGAGATGATCTGTGAACTTGCCGGTTTCCTCCCCTGACCTCTCCTTTTTTTGGCCAAGTCTTTGTCCAAGCAAGATTCCTTGCTCTTCCGGGAATCAGTTCCCTCCAGAGTCTGTCACGCTCTCTGCCTGTGCTTATATCCTTGGGCCTCTGTAGCTGGGAAGAACACAAAAAGTACAATGTCAGCTTTATCCACCCATTCTCCAAACTTGACTCAGTCAGAGATCTCATCCCTGTGGCCATCTTCACTGTCACTCCAGCCTCTTGCTGGGAAAAAGTCTGTGCTTCTGCACTCTCACACAGCTTTGTTTTTAGCTCTTGCTTCACTTCAGCCTGTCAAGAATCCCTTTGTGCTTCGTGACAGCAAGTGGCTTCGTCGTGGAAGGAGGAAAGCAGATGTGTTGTGCCTTAGTAGCTGTGTTTAATAGTTAACTTGTCCCTGCCACGTTGAAAAGCGAAGGGTGGCCAAGAGTTTAAATTACTTTTAAATAGTGCTTCCAATGCCCGTGCCAGCTTTTAGCAGTCCTCCCACCCTTGTTATCCCAAAGTAGATGCAGGACTGTCTCCACTGCGCACTTTTTCTCCCGCCTGCAAACACAACGCCACTAGGAGGAGCATTGGTCTTAAAAATGGGGGGAAAAACCCATTTTTAGACAGCACCTTTTGGGCTGCTAGCTGTGATGAAGCCCTGTTGGCAAGCTAAGCTGATGAGCACAGAGGATTTCAGCCATGAGAGCTCCCCTGTGTTGGATCTCCAGCACCTCAGGGCCCTTCAGGACGCTTTCCCTTGGCTAAGGTACCCCAGGGTTCTGCCTTGCACCCCAGCTCACCTGGCTGCATGTGCACCATGCGGCACAGCCCTTTGCCCGCCTGGTTCTTGTACACGGGCTTCACACATACTTTGTTGGTGGTGCCTGAAGCCAGGTCTGTGAGCAGCACGCTGTGGATCTGCGGCGAAACGCTGAGGACAGACGAAGGGCCGCTTTGCCGCCGGCATCTGACTCTGTACCCGAGGACTTTGCCATCGGCAGAGTCCCAGGAGGCTTTCAGGGTGTTCGGACCCATGTCTTCAAAGCGAAGGTGCCTCACTTTGGAGCCCTCTAGAGAAAGAAGACTCATGTCACTGTGGGCCGTTTGTATGGACTGGTCCTTACCGCCTGCTCCTTGTTCCTCCTGAGGGGATTTTGAGACGGGGTTGCCAGCCAGCCCGCTCTTTCTCTGGTGTAGAGATACAACAGCGCCTCACTCTACATCTCTGCACTGGAGAAGCTCAGCCTAACTAGTCCTTAACTTTGTCCTGGTACCAGCACAAAATCCTTTTGTTGGCACTGTTAGGCACCGGTTGGCCACCTCCCACACCCTCAGCTTCTGTCATTCCCTGAGCTCCTCACTCTTGAGTCTGAGAACTAGATTTTGCCTCCTGCAGTATCTTTACAGGTAACTCTACAGAGCAGAAGCTTCTGCTGATGAAATTCCCACCCCTCTGACAGCAAAGAACAGACCCTGAGGAGATAGGAGAGAAAGGCAGTTTTCTTTCTTCTTTAGGGAGACTTGGGGATCTCCAAGTCTGTTCTGCTTGTGACTGCACCGGCAGCTTGGCAGTACACACCCTGTAATAGCAGTCATACAGTGCACGTCTGATTTTCTTTCAGTCCTACGCCTTGCACATCTGCTACATCCCAATAGCGTATCATCTGCTGTTCATCAGACGCTGCAGCCTTCCCCTTCTCCCATCCCTCCCCAGTTTCTGGGCTGAGTTCTCTGGCTTCACCCAGAGGCAGATGACCTATGCAAAGAAACAGGCACGCTCCAGACTGCGGCTCACTCACCTTCCTGAGTGCATGCTTTAGCTGACAGGGATTTCTCCTTTCCTGACTTGTAGACTGCAGTCACTGTCACTAGGTAGGTCGTATTGGGTGCCAGATTCTCCACCACAGTGCTATTGCTCTTGCTATCCACCTCCAGCAGCTTGACGGAGTTCCCGGGGAGCGGTCCATACAGGATCTGGTAGCTGATCACACTGTCCAGTGTTGGAGCCCAACTAACCTGGAAGCTGTGTGGTGCAGACTCTGAGATGAGAACCTGAGCTGGGCTTATTTCCTCTGAAAGCAATGTAAAAAAGATGTGAATGAGTGTGTAATTCAAGGTAGAAGAATGCTGTCAGAGGAGCATAATAGACCTGCACCATACTTGGCTTCCAGGTGGAAGAAAATCCATCCACCAAGTGGGTGTTGATAGTCATCCAAGTCAGCACAACCCAGCTCAGCCCTAAGAAAATGGGTTTCTCTACCTGTGCGTCATAGAGCAGGTAACACTACTCAGCTCAAACTGTTCCTGTGTGCAGAAGGTTAATATTGCATGCAATTTCATCTTGATCTTGTCACCCCTGCTCAGATTTTCAGTGTGCCAATTTTTTGCATGTTGCTGTCCAGCATAAATCTGAGTTACTCTTCTGACCCAAAGGACTAGTCTGCACAGAGGGACTAGATCTGCTCCGAGTGCTCCCCACTCCTTCCCTCCTACACAAGGGTTCCCCACCAGTGAGTACACCTGCCTGGAGAGGCAGCATGGACCTGCTTAAGAGCATTACTCTCCTCTAACTGCATCTGCAGCCCCAGGTAGGAGACAGGGATCACCTTGTTCCCATAGCAGCTGCTCAAGCTATGAAGGCTAAAATAGCCTTCATTTAAAAAAAAAATAATTTACTCTTTGGCAGTAACCCACATAAGGCAGCGCTGCTTCTGCCTGACCATCATTCTGGGATAGTGGGTAAGCATGTGCAGCAGCCTGGGCTTTATCCCCCCCCCCGGGCTCTACACCTCAGCCCTGTCAAATACTTGCAAGCTTCATCTCCTGCCACATTCTCCCAGAGCAGTGGGCTCTGCTTTCCTCCAGATTCATAGATTTTTTTTTTAAGGTTGGAAGGGCAACTTATGACCATCAGACCTGATCCCCTGTTCTGGGTGGTCCGGACCATCTCATTAAGCAAAGAGCTGCCAGGTGAGTGCCAGGCTAAGGAAACTCATTATGTTCTGTCCCTACGAGGCTGTGGGATGCAGACCAAGGACTCTCCTGTTTGCTTTATGTATGTGAGACTCCGCACAGTGGAGACTTCCCCCTTGGTCACGACTGTGCACATTTTACCTGCCAGTGTGGTAACCCTTGTTGTCTGGGGAGGGAAGTAGTGGACGTTGGATTCAGGAACGAGTGCCACCTCGTAAGTAGTTTCTGGTGCAAGGTTGCTTAGCAGGAGGCTAGTGTGAGCCCCAGACACTTGCTTTGTCCTCTTCCTTGCTAGATCATCTATCGGGGCATACTCGAGGGTGTAGTAGCCAGTTTCTTGGGAGAGGAGTTTGGGCCACGTCAGACGGAAGCTGCTTGAGGTGATGTCTACTGCATGGAGCCGATCTGCTTGGATAACATCTGGAAAAGAAACAGGATCCAGAAATCACCACTGACGTTAATACACAGAACACAGCACAGCTAAGATACAGGCCCTTCTGGATGGGAGATGTAGCCTACAGCAACCCTGGATGAACTTGGTGTCGCCAAGCCCCTTCACAGCAATTCAAGTGAACCAGACCCTCTTTTCGAGGTTCAGGAGAGCAAAACTAAATCCTTGAAGCCAAGTGTAAAGCTAAAAAAAAAAAAAGTAAAACAACTGCCAACTGAGGCAACAATATTTGAGTTTTCACACCACTCCTACTCCTCAGACAAGACTCTTTCACTGAACAGAGCTTGCAAAGGGAAATGCACATGTCTCAACTGCCATGAGGTGGCATTTTGGCTAAAGCAAGAGCTCACGTGTGTCTGCACAACGAAACAGTTTTCCACAAGCCTCCAAATCGCTCCATAAAGCCTCAGCTTTCCCTCTCCATTCTCTCTGCCTTGTCCTCTGTGCTAAGGCCAAACGGTGCTGGTGATCTGCGGTGACAGAGAGACCTGGGACTGCAGGAACCATGCCCCTGCCCATCCAAGCCTATCTTGCACCACCAAGAACGAATCTGGAGTGGTCCAGCAAGTTGTGGGCAGCTGTTACTGCCTGACAGACGTGTGGGAGTTACTGTGCCTGGTCAAACAGGCAGCTTCTCACGCTCGGCGAGGCGTTACCCCCCACCCAACATGGCAAGCAGCACGGGCGCTGCCCGCGACAAAGCTGGAGACAGAACTCAGGCATCCAGGTTCCAAAACCCCTGTGGCTGGTTCATCCCAAGCTGGTGCATCCCTGTGGAAATCACCTACTAGTGAAACCAAACCACTAAGTTTTGTCACGGATCTGAAGCAGACCAGAGTGTGGAGAAATAAGATTTCTCCCTGCTCTCTGCCTGTAGCCAGTGGCCAGAAAGAAGGGGCAGCACTGGGGACTGTCCGGCATTTGCTGAGGCGGCTGCATTCATCCCAGCTGAAGTCACTCCCCGCAGCATTTCACAGAGCTCCATTGTTTTGTGACATTCAACATTCAGAGCCACTCTTGTGCTATCTCGCCCCTCTCTCCCCCTGCACAGAGGCTTCTCTTCAAGGCTCGTCTACCTTCGAGCTCCAGAGCCCAAATGCCAGACACGAATACCTCTTCTGACGCTTGGCAGTTCCCCCAGCCTCCTCGGCTACTTGACCTTTCCGACACACGTGGCCTCCTGAGCCCATCTGGGGCAGAATCCCACTGCTCTCTGGTCTTCCACAAAGATGGAAACACCCAGGACTTTGTTTCTAGCTCCAGGGAAGTGGCATATGAAGACATAAAGATGTGCGCTTTTTTTTTTTTTAAATGCACCCGGTGGTACTCTCCAGCTCAAACTTAAACACTTCACAGAATACTCTAAGTAGCTCCCGCTGCCTGCCCTTTATGCAGAGGTAAAGGGAGGCACAAAAGTCTGCCCAGACCTGCAAGAGAAGAGCAGGTAGCCTTGCACTCTCCGACTTGTCCCTTAACCAGGAGAAGATCAGCTCTTCTCTGAGCTACTCCGAGTCCCTGCCAACTTCCCTGTACCAAATAAAACAGCCTCAGTTTTTCCTCTGAGCTGTTTTTTGGCCCTTCCAGAGAGGCAGGGACATTTCCCTCCTCCGTGCCCTGCCCGCGCCCAGCCAGCAGCACTCCACCGCTCAGAGCTTGGAGGAGGCAGAGGGTGGGAAGCAGCACCACGGGGCCTGGGGCACTGCACCCTTCAGTGAGCCCCGCAGCTAACAGTGGCCAAACCACAAAAGAACAGGGAACAGAGGAAAGGCCTCAGCGCCAAAAATCCTGCCAAAAGTTCAGGGAATGGAAATAAGTGAGCTTGGAGGCAGGGCCCAGGGCCACTGTGAATAAATCAACCAGATTAAAGGGACAGGGTGCCAACACCTGAGGGGCGTGCTGCAGGAAACCCACAGCAAACAGCTCTGCCCCTCGTTGCCAGGTTAAAGATGCCTTGAGTGTATAAAGAGGGCAATAAATCCCAGAAAATAGATGCCCATGGGATGCTTCACAGCACCTCCTTGCTCCCAGAGGGAAGTAGCAAGTTAATCTCTTGGTTTAGACCCGGGCAGCGCCTTCCTAGCAACACTCAGATACAGTTTGTGACGCACTTGCCTTCCACCTCCCACCTCTCAGTGACTTGAAACACTATTTTGCAGCCACAAGTTTGCTGGCATCCTGTGAATGCTGTTGAGGTCAAGATTAGACTCGCAGGAATGCTGCTACTTTCATGATGTGTGGAAGAAATGCAGCCAGGCAGCAAATGAGAATGTTCTAGGCCTGGGTACATGTTCCCCTCTCTGCAGAAGCTTCGGCTAGGACTTGGGACAAATCACTTCTTCTTTGTGCCTCTATTTCCCTACTTTGATATGGTTCTGATTCTGGTAGGGGGGAACACACTTCTCCGTTATGAGGGGGGACATTCAAGGTCGGAGATCACTCCCTCTGGTCCCCTGCTCATATTCAGCACCGAGCTCAAAGCCTTTGCTGCAGCAGAATTATCCAGGACCTTGTTTCAGATCAGAAGCGTGTTGCTCTGAATGTGCACGGGGAGCGGCTGATGCTTTGTGACTGCTGGGCAGGTGGGCTCCTGCAGAGCTTGGCGCAGGAGATGGTGCCAAAGGATGAAACAAGTCAGCAGCTGCCAGTTCAACTGGCTGAGGGGAGAGCAAGTGGGTGCTAGCACAGAACCTGATGTCATCTCAGAGGAATCCCTTGGTTTCACAATATTTGAAGGTTCTTCCCCAGAAGGAGAGCACCAAATGCCGTACGTCGGGTACATAATATAGAAGATGCAATGGAAGAAGCCTGAGCTAAATCCCCTTTCCTTCACACTAGGAGGGGCAGGGGGACTTGCCAGGAGCCAGCAGTGGCCATGGCCATAGCCGGGCTGGCTGGGAACTGGAGCCTGCTGCATTCTGCAGCCTCGTGTCGGGGCCCTGTGCTAAGGAAAAAGAGTGGGAGTGATCACACACATCCATCCCCAGTCCCTGTATTGCTCCCTTCTGGGTAGGACCATTACTGGAGCTATTTCACATCCACCATGTCTAAGCAGCAGCCGATCTTCTGTGTCGCAGCCAGGTTTTTCAAAAAGGGAACTGAGGCAGAGACATGGCATCCCTTGGCCTCATCAGAGCCTGTAGTGGGACAGAAATATAGTTTGGAAGGATAAGGCACCTTCCTTTTGTCTGCTTGTCCAAGTAGCAGTTGTCTTGCTGCCTAGGACTGAAAACCCTTGATGTGAACTCCAGACTCAGCCCTAAACTGTTCATTATATTATTTGTCTGCTCAGATCTCTGTTCAAATTTCCAAAGGCAAAAAAAAAAAAAAAAAAAAAAAAAAGAAATTGCAACAGCAATTGCAACAGCAACTCGGTAGCCAGGAACCATTGTGCTGGGATATCTATGGAGCAGGCATGAAACACTCCGTTCCGGGATAGGAGGTGGAGGGAGGAGAGCAACTCTTGACAAAGCTTGTTTGTGCGTCTACAAAAGGCTTTTAAAACACAGTAGCAAGAGATGAAGATAAGATAGCAGTGATAATAAAACCAGTCTGGGCCATTCCAGAGTTGGAAAGGGACAAATTTCTGCCTGCCAAGGATGCTGTCTGCTCCTGCTACCCCAGGGGCCAAAGCAGGAAGGGTGGTGAGGAGGGCTGTCTCCTCCTGGCAGGGAAGAGTGGACCTACGTGGCTTTATTAAGGCTAACTTAGGTGATGTTACCAATTTCTGGTATTTTGCTTAAAGCACCAGCCCCTGGATTCATGTGGGAATCTCCCCTTCCACTAAAATCCCAAACCGGTAACTTTTAGACCCGGTGAATGCACAGCATACGGCCCTCAGGCACAGCAGAGTATTTATTACCTTTGCAGATTTTATGACCTTCAAGACAATTTTGTGCTGCAAGGATATGCAGGCAGGTTCTCATTTTGGAATGCTATTTTATACCATCTGGACTCAGGAGGCACTAGAAGCTGAAACGGCCACTCGAAATGAAACATCTGGGGGACTGTGTGGTGTCTGGTACAGTAGGACTGCTGGTACAACCCCGTCCTCATACAGGGGAGAGGTGGGTGGCTGGAGGAGAACGTAGTCCCTGCGTGGGATTTGTTAAGTGATCATGGGTGGAAATAAAAAAATAAAAATAAATAAATTGCTGCATACAGAGGATGCTGTGGAAAGGATTACTTGGACACTCCAAAGCCGGCACTAACCAACTCATATAGCAGAAGCCAAATGAGGAATTAAAATAGGATTTCCAATGGAGAGAGAACCTCCAAAAAAAAAAAAAAAGAACGGAAAGTCTGCAAAGTCATAGTAACTCACTCAGCTTTCCAAACAAATCCAGAGGTATCTGGGAGGCTGAGGCAAACCCCCTGCTTTGCGATCACGGGCACTCCCACGCTGAGCTGCAAAACGAACACGTACTGTGCGGTGCAGCATGCAGGTTAGCGTGAGATATTCCTCTCGGCTTCCAAATGCCTGTCGTCTGGCCCAGATTATGGCTTTGGGTCTCCTCAGACCCTTTCCTGGATGCTTTAAAACACAGGCCTGCTGAAAATTCAAATCTGCTGCCTGTTCCTGCTCTCTGCACAGCAACCACCACAGCCACGCTAGCAACGAGGAGGCAGCAGTTGGCCTGCTAAGCCTGACGAGTTAGGGCTGGGGTTTCCTTCCAAGGGCTGGGCTAGCCAAGTCGAGCTATAGATCTGGCGGATGTGGAACACGTTACAACAGGGGATTTATGGAACAAAAACATTCCTCTCCTACGGTCTTAATGCTGATCGCAAGCACCATCCCTAATTGCTCTTAAGAGAACAACAACCGCCAGCCACTGGTAGGCAGGAGTTATCCCGGTGTGTGTAACCAGCCACTGTGCCTGGACGTGGTGGAGGGTAAATGTAGGAAGTCAGATCCACCCTAGACAAGAGTTTGAGGGGGTTGACAGGACTAAATCCTTCCCAGGCACACACGTCGCGTGTCGCGTATGCCATGTGTTCAACACATTTGTGTCCTCTGCCTCCATCAGACGGCACGCAGCCAGACAGAGGAAAAAATCCACCCTGAATGTGAAAATCAAGTTGAGGGGGTTTAGGCACCTTGCTCCCACAGTCACCAGCCTCTTACTGTAGTTAAATCATTGCCTGTTCAGGAAGCCTTTGGTTAACAATTAACCTGTGCAGGTGGGGGCATTTTCATGACACACTCGAATCGTACAGGTGTCTGTGACCCGCATGATTCATTTCACAGTCTTGTTGGTTTTTAAGGAATTTTATATGCTGCCTGAGCCTCCTTCCTTCATTAACAACCGAACGACTCATTACAAACAAGAGTTCATCCCACTAACGGATCTGCAGAAGGCAATTTGTCCCAGTCAGTCATGGGCCCTTGGACAGAGATACTTGTCCCAGATCTCCTAAAAGCTTTGGTTTATGCTTGGACCTGTGGCGTTGTGAACAAAGCATCTCAGTTTGCAAAGGGGTTCTCTCACTGCCCGCCCTGCAGAACCAGGCACTCACTCATATTCAGCCCCGTTGCAAACTCCCAGTGAGCACAGCCCAACCCCACTGTACCTAGGATAGCATCTCGAAGTTCCGTTGTGATGATGGGTAGGTCGTCAACATCCACAAAGTGCAGGTGCTTCTCAGGAGGCTGGCTGGCAGCAGCAGAGAGTTCCAGGTAATTCCCCCGTCCAGTGCTGACTATGAAGACTGTTACTCCCATGTCCTTCAGGAGCTGCATGGGTTCAGAGATGTCATCAGTGGAGAAACCATCCGTCACCCAAACCAGTACCTTGGGCACATCTGGCCGGGCACCAGCTTCATCACTGAAGAGCTTCTCCTTGGCGTAGGAGAGTGCTTTGCCTGTGTTCGTGTCACCCATGAGCTGCTGAGTGTTCCGGATGGCTTGTTGCAAAGTCCCACTGGACAGGTACCGGTCAAACGGGAACTCCATGGTGGGCGTGGTGCTGATGTGGATGATGCTGGTCTGGACATCTTTGGGG
This sequence comes from Athene cunicularia, assembly GCF_003259725.1. Lineage (NCBI taxonomy): Eukaryota > Metazoa > Chordata > Aves > Strigiformes > Strigidae > Athene > Athene cunicularia. The sequence goes on along the minus strand of NW_020799127.1, from coordinate 6,407,559 downwards.
CCGAAGGTGAAAGGTTGTACAAGGTCCCACATGAATTCCTTGACCCTGGAGAACTCATAGTAGGAGACGCTGCCAGAGCTGTCCAGCAAGAAGAGGAGGTCCCCCTTTGAGTTGGAAACAGATGGCTGGGGACCTAGCAGGGGAAGAGAGAGGGAGCTGTGTTAGTGGAATGCTGTGGACCCAGACCTGCCCACCCTCTGCTAGCAAAGCTTGGTTATCTTGTGCCAAATCTCAGGATTCAGTGAGAATTTAGCTGGGTAGAAACCTCAGAATTTGCCCCTTTTTATTATTTGCATCTAGTGTGAGGGCTCCTGGGTTTTATTTTCAGTCTGGCTGTCAACTCTTCAGGCACTTCTCACCCCATGTCCCCAGCACCCCGTCTTCCCTCACTGGACAGCTTTGCTTAGGCTCATCTGATCACAGCTGTTCTTTGGAACGTTTTGAGATGCTCACCCTGAAGTGTTAGAGATTTGCCTGTGATTGCTCAGAAACTAAGTTCTCTTAGCACCTTTTGTTTTAAAGGACATCACCGCCAAAAAAAGCTTTTTCGTGATTGTTCAGAAACCAAGTTCTCTTAGCAGCATTTGTTTTAAAGTACATTGCCAAAAGAAGCTCTTTCTGTTGTGAACAAAAAACTGGTTCCTACTTAGGTCCAACCATCCGAATTGGTTACAGGGAGTAAGAGGAAAAAGAAGTTCATGAGACGCCCCCCTCCACCCCCCGAGTGAGTAGCAGGATTGTGACCTGTGTTGGACAGTTTGTCTCCCACCGCTTTCTTTGGGTTCAGCCCCACTTGGAGAGGTCCCAGCCTGCTGTAGCCCTGCCCAAGAGGGTCCCTGCGAGGAGAGAAGTCAGAGCACTGCGGTGGGGCGGGAAACACCTCTCGGAGGCACTGCAGGACAGCAGCCTAGCGCTGACCTGCCTGCCCGTGGGACCCTCTCAGCGGCAGGCGTCAAACGCGCCTTGGCCAAGAGGGTAAGAGATGCGAAGGAAGAGTTGGAGCGATAGAGCAGCAGCGGTGGTGTGCCTGGTCCTTATGGCGCAATCTCCAAGCACACAAGTGCTGCGGCTGCCCTACCCGACGTGTTTCGGCCGCCTGAGGCAGAGAGCAGAGACTCGCAGCCCTCGGTGAGCCGTCTCAGCCCCGCTGGGCGCAGCTTGCCCTCTGCCTCCTGGCAAAGGCCAACGCTGTGGGGAGGTCTGGCCCTTTGGAGCTCACTCCTTTTACGTGTTCTGCGCCGCAGCTACATCAATCACCATTCAACAGAGGGAAGGCTGGGGATGCATCCCACCCGGCTGCTGTGCTGAGCTCTCCAGGAGCAGGGAGAGGAGCTTTTGAAGTCATGGTTTACACATTTGCAAAGATCAAGACAGCAAGGAGGAGCAATAGCTACTTTTTTTTCTTTTTTTCCCCCCACCTTTCTATTCACATGCATGATCCCTGCTGCTCAAGGAGCTACCTGGATGGCCAGAAGAGACCTTGTGTCTCTCAGAGGAAAAAGGCCGGTCATGGGAGAGGAGAGGCAGCCAAAAGACTGAAAAACTGGGATGGAATACACCTCAATTCAGCCTAGTGCCTGACCCCTGAGAAAATACAGCTCCTCATGGAATGAGGGCAGGATGAATGCCTGATACTCTCCTGGTCCAAATTCCATCAAGATGCATGGGAGGGAGCAGAAAATGGCATTGCAGCAGTGGAGGGAAGTAATTTCCCAGGACACTAATCTCACCTCCTCAGTCCTGCAGAAGGACAGGGGGCTGGAACAGAGCAGGGAGCCAACACAGGGTAGAGGAGATGCCCTGGACTTGACACTGCACTTCCACACCGCCCTCAGGCAGGGTCTGCAAGCACTGCAGGCTTACAAAACCTCATGACAGTCTTTCCAGGCACATGTTTTTAACCCATTACAGATAAACTGAAAGACCAGGGCAGTAGGAAGAAGCAGGAGCTCAGGCACAGGAATCGGGGTAGAACTAAAAGTACAACCCACAAGTCCTGGATCCTGCTCTTAGTGCTGCAGAAGAAAATGTCTCTGAGCTGCATCAGCTCGCACTCACACCTCTTGTTACACAACACCAGGCTGATCCTGAGTACTTTCTCCTCCAAATTGGAAGTGGACATGTTCCCGGAGCTGGGAACATTCCTCACCAGCCGGAGCCAGCAGGTCAGTCATGCCCTGTGCCAGGGAGCTGCTGCTCTGGGCTAATCTGCAGCAGCCCCAGAGAAAGAAGCGAACTGGTGATCGCAAGACCAAGAGCAACTGCCAAGGTCAGGAGCAACTCTGGGGCCAAATTACAGGTTTATCCCATCTTATGACGATGGCGGTGTCTGGAAGAAAAAAATGAGCGGTATTTGGAAAAGAATGAAATGATAAAGGAACTTGATGAGAAAAACTGCTGGCTCTTCTCTCCCAGGAGATGTGGCTCATTGTCAGAACAGGCTGCCTCGCAGTTCAAAGGCGACGGGTCCACACAAAGCTGGCAGAAAGCTCCCTGGTTTCGACTACTGTTGGCAGGCAAGTCTGGAGTGGAGGGACTCCACCCTAGATCACTTTATAAAAACCGGGTTAATTTTGATGTTTTCTTGCTCTTCTGAAGACGTATTGACCTCCTTCCCCAGACAGTCTCGGGAGCAGCACCTCAAAGGGGCTCTGGGGCGAGATGTCTGGGAAAGGGCTGCCCAGACCCATTTGTGCAGAAGAATGCAATATGTCAGGAAGAACATGCTTCCGAGGGTGTGGCCTGGGGTCGCGCTCCATCTGACTCGTTTTCTCACCATTTCAGCTAAACTGCCATGTGGGATGCACAAACATATAGGGCACTCCTCCTCTTAAAACCTGGGAGACCTGCAATAGCTGGAATATCAGTAATGAATTTGGAATTCTTGTAACCACCGCCCTGCTTTCTGACGGCTTTTGAGGTGCAAGAAGGGAGAAGAAGCCTTGGACTAGAGATTCCTGTCTGCCCCTTTGGACTCGTTTATCAGTGAAGGGATCAGGAACGTGGGGTGGCCAAGACATGTGAGCTCTGGAGCACGGATGGACTTGGTGCAACACACAGTGGTTGAGTGCTGGAGCCAAAACCACAAGGCAGTAGACAACTGAATGGAAAAGCTCCTGTAAAATTAATTGCTCCGAGGAGACGGCTCATGCAAAAACAGCTCTTCCCCTGCAGAAATCCATGTCAAAGCAGACCCGGAGACAGCAAAGAGCCTGGCAGGGGGTTGCTGAGCCCCCGCTGGGCGCTACTCCAAGAGGCGATATAAGATGGCAAAAATCAAGAGGAGGGAAAGGGCAGGGGAAGAGTGAGTGTGTACGAGAGGTCTGTTACATGTCCTGAGAGTGAAACCCAACGACCTGAGCACAGGAAAAATCATGAATCAGCACGGCCACAGCCGTTCAGGGTACAGCACAAGGGGCTCAAGGGGAAACAGAAGGTGAAGTGGTTCAGGCTTGAGCCACAGGGGACTTGATCCTCTTTGCCCAGTTGTCATTTGGACAGTGTTTACCCTGCTATTCCCTGGCTGGGCACCGCTCAGACACCTGCCTGTGTGACTGGGGCATGAGTGCCTGGGTCTGTCCCGCGGCAGGAGCGCTCCTGTCTGTGTGCTCAGGAATGTCGGGTACATGGAGAAAGGGCCGGGGGTGCTGGGAATGCCCACAGGATGGGGGACAGAAGTGTGTGGTCAGGAGCACGCTGCCTGTGGTGCAGTACAGGCGTGCCCTGCAAGAAAGCCAGAGTGCTTGCATGCCTGGTCTGTAAACACACAAATAAATATGCTGTGCTGCTGCAGAGGCCAAGACAGCCCAGGAACCACGGGGAAGGTGCTGGCTGAGATGGCAGACGCGTATCAGATCTCCTGAAACAACAGGAGAAAGCAGACGGAGCCTTTGGAAGCGGAGAAGATTGAAGTTACCTGGCGGTGACTAAGCAAGAGACGCGAGGAGGCAGGAGCGGGACCTGCAATCCGTGTGGATGACAGCCAGTTCTGCGGGATGCAGCACGGCTCAGCCCCGTGCTGCAGACACACACACCCAGCAATCTGGCATTCAGAGCTGAGCAGAAAATAAAAGTGAAGCCCAGTCAGCTTTCCAGCTTGCCCATAGCAACATGCCAACACAGTAGAGCTCAACCTGTGACCTACAGGTCCCTGCCCCTGGTTCCTAGAGCTCCCTCCGTCCTGCGGGCATTTCAGCAGGGCAGAGCAACAAGGGCTTTCTTTAGAGCTTGTGGCTGCACGAAGCAAGCCAAACCCCCACAGCCATGGCTCTGTGCTTTCGCCTCCACTGGAACAAGTATGAGCCACTTACTTGGCTGGCAAGCCATAGAGAGAGATCACAGCAACGTGATTGCCACCTCCCAGGAGAAAATCACTGCTTCTCCCCTCTGCTCCTCGCCAGATTGAGGAGTGTCAACTGGTTTCCCAAATGTTGCAACAAAACAGCTGTGAAAGTTTCTGACCCTGGCAGGGCAGGGATCAATGGCCAAAGGACGTGGCTCACGAGGGGTAAACAAGATCACATGCGCTAGCGCTCTGGGAGGGGAATTCAGAATTCCCCGCGAGGGAGCAGATGCGAGCAAATCCCACTGCTGCCAGAACCACCTGCGTGGGGGAACACAGGGGTGGGAAACCAGCATGGAACACCTGCTCAAAGGAGAAGAACGTCCGAGGAGAGCCAAGAGCCATGCCCCTGTCAAGTCCCACTCTTGGCTGGACCCTGCAGCTCGGGGGCACCGGGCGAGCTGGGCACAGTGTTGGTGTCCTTTAACTAGTTTCACCCATCAGACTGGGAATAGCTGTGTTAATTAGGAGGCTCTCCAGGAAGAGCTTGGCACCCTACGTTCTTCCTGAAGGGTAAGAAAGCGTTGGTTAACAACAACTGGTTAACAACTGGTTAACAAAAGCAACAGTTGCACTGGCGGGCAGGTATATATTCTGGAGCTAAAGGGGTTGTCTGTGGGTGGAGCAGAAGGCTAATCCTTCATACAGGCAAATACCATTACAGTTACCTCTACTTAGCACAGCCCTGCATAAAACGGGAACAAATTCCTCCCCTTTGGATTTTGTCAGCAGAAAGGAGCCGTAAAAAAAAAAAATCTAGACAGAGGAACCCGCTACATCAGGAGCGTGGCAGTGCTTATATTTTTACGGCTGGACACTCCATCGTCCTTCAGGTTTAGGTTTTTCGATTCCCTTCATCTTTTATCCTTTGTCCTTTGTCCAACATAAACATGCCATCTGTGCCAGAGGTGGGGCTGTGGAGATTCCTTACCAGTAAATCCCTGCATTACGCAAGCAGCTTGCTGTTTTCTAGCAGTTTCCTTGCTTTACAGCAAAAGAAGCTCGGCTCTTTGGCAAGATGCCAGGCGAAGATTTCTCACTTGCAGTGGGATTCTCAGAGAAGGGGCATCCATTAGCACCTTCCTGCCTCCCGAACTGACAGGCCTTTGCTTCCGAAGAGCTGAGGAATAACTCTGCCGGCCTCGTGTATCATTGCTGCTCCTGTGCTCAAGTCTGGGGAACAGCGGAGAGCTGGTGGCAGTACCCTGGTACCCGGTCGGCAGGCACAGATCAGTCACGCAGAGAAGTGTTTGGAAGGGATGGATATAGGAACAAAATGTCGCCGTGGAGTTAGTGCTGCCTATTTAAATGCTTGGCTTTTCCAGGAGAAAACCAGCTGGTCAGACTTCCCTGTTCCACACGGAGATGCTGACAGGAGGCATCCGCTTCAGGACCTCAGCTGGGACCTGAACACCAGCCACATGCCTGATGGACATGGAACTTGGAACTTGTAGAGCACTAAGGATTTAACAGCCAAAAAAGATCATGTCCTGTCTTGGTTAACTATGTTTGAAATTCCATGTTTGTTTTCCCTTCTCACTATTTGGCCACGCGAGGAAAAAAGTTCTGCGATGAGTTTGGGGGCTGAAGAACGCAGTCGGTGCTTCCCTGTGGCCCCTTGGGGTCACAGTGAGAGGCAGGAGGAGAGAGGCACCACCTCTCCCTGAAAGAGAAGTGTCCCACCAAGCCAGCCAGGAGGTGTTCTACCCTTAAAACCCCATCAGAGAGAGGCCTGGGCCATGGCAGATGCTGGATCACCTGCCTGCTTATGGAGCTGAGCCCCACCAAGCAAAGCATACTTGTGTGACTAAAAGCCCAAACTGCCTCTGCAGGTTCCAGCTCGTCCATGACACAGATTACAGGCTGTAGGTTGAGAAATGGCCCTTCAGACAAATTCCTCTGGCAGGAAGGACGCTGGGTTGCCATCTTTTACCATCTTTTCAGGAGTTTCACTATCTCTGCTGTTTTATTTAGAGCCTCAAGAGTCCTGGAATCATGGAATTATTGCCAGGTGCTGAGCTGGGCTTCAGAGATCAGTAAGTGCAGAGCCCTCTACACCGTCTGTATGGATGGGCTATGTCTTTATTTTTCACTTGCTGTGCCCACAGGGACAGCAACATCCCCGTCATTTTCTGCTGATGCTAGTCCAGAGTAGCCAGGTAACGACAACCTAAGTTTCATTTATCAAAGCCCAGACTATCAAATGGTGGGACTTTGCACAGATGCAACAGAAATCTGAATCTGGACCCAAAGAGGAAAGGGATGGAACTGGCCATGCAATGCTTTGCCTTGACTCTGTGCCTTGGTGCACTAAGCCAGTAGGCATTGTCCTGAAAAAGCTAATAACTCCTGGGCATGTAGAAGCACCACTGGCCACCCAGCAGCTTCCCCACTTTGTTCACTGGAGCTGAGAATAAAGCCACGATCATTCACATTCACTCAAATCCCCAGGACCCAGAGTTACGGACACGCATCCCTACCTCCCAAACAGTCCCCCTCACTCTGGGATCATGGCATACCACCACAGCACCTCCAGACCAGAGCTAGCCCATGCCCAGGAGCCCTGCCAGACCTGCTGTTTGCTCCAGGTTGCTTTCAGGAGCACCTGGGAGGAGGCTCCGAGGTCCCCGCATCACAGCCGCTGGGGCATGGGCACCGCGCTGACCAGCAGGTTCATTTCCTCTGCAGGTGCCTGGCAGCGTGCAAGCCAAAGTCAGCACATCAGTAACACAACTCGCACAAGTTTGCCTCTGGAGCAAGCCACAGTCCTCCTGGAAAGCCACGGCTTACTTGTTCACATACTCTGAAAGTCTTGAGCATTTTTAGCCTGGGCTGGGGAACTGTCACATACACTCCCACGGCAGCAGAAACGCGTGACAAGAGGAATAACTGCTGCCTGCGTGGACACCAGTGTTGTGACAATGCCAGAGGCAGCAATCCCAGTCCTGAACCCCGCTGTGTCACTGAGGGACAGCATCCAGTGCCCACAGACACGCCCTGTGTACCAGAAGCAGAATCAGACCCCAGCAGTCTGGGCTGCTGCCCGAGCCTGAGGACCTCCTGTCCGGAGAGGCAAGAGGTTCACTACTCCTTTCACACGGGATCACACTGCCCAGGTGCAGTGACAACCAGACACAGCCAGCAGTAGCCCTGCAGTCCCAAGGACAGAACCTTTTTCTACTTGCAAACACAAGGCAGAACAAAAGAAATTGCATCAGCTTAGCCATCACCATGGGGGCTAAGCCTGCCCAGCACTCCAGCCCATGAACCAGAAACGCGACATTCATCTCCTCCACGTCCCTCTCCCTGCTGTCAGTTCTGCGAGACTGACCCATAACCGTTTTTCCCAAGGAGCATCCAAGAGAAAGCATTTTAAAGAGGAAATATAATGACTGAAGTACAGAGATTAGCAAAAGAACAAGACAGGTATGGCATCTAATCACTTTTTACCTCCCCTAGTCGATGTGCCTCAGTACACAGGTAACAGTGAGGAGTCAGGACTTTTTTCCGTATGATTGCACTAAAGTTTCTGAAACGATTTCCTTCCTGCTGCTGGAAACAAGCAAGATAAAATTTCTTTCTAATACGGCAATTTTAGAAGGGTTGTTTTTTTGTTTGTTTGTTTTGTCTTTGTGCCAGCAAAGTAACGTACGAGTAGAGCTATACACCTAAAGCAGCAATATAACTTCAGCTTTTATTCTGAAAGAGGTTCATGAGAAGCTCTCAAGGACCGGGAGGTGTTAAGTGGGGGAAAGTAGTAAGGGAACACCTTGCCTTTCCAGGCACTCACCTCTCTCAGGTGCGTTCTGTCCCGCAGCAAACTGCAGCCACAGACCAAGAGAAAGCACCGTCTTGGCCAACATAGCAAAGTCTGGTCCTGGGCAAACTACCTTAAATCCAAAAGCTCGGCTCTGTGAAGGCAGATGAAAGGCTTCCGATCAGTCATATTACATGCAAGGATCCACCAGATCCCAGGGTGCCACTTTTACGCTGCTCATGCCTTGAGATCCGCCTGCTTCTCTCTGTGTGCTGCGCTGGGCTGTGGTGTAAGCTCTGGCTCCTGGAGGCAATTTTCCTTCCCCCCCCCCCC
>NW_020799127.1:6391004-6399077 GCF_003259725.1 Athene cunicularia | reverse complement strand
GCAACTCCCTGCCAGGAGGGGGCAGAGAGGGGGGATGAGTCTCTGGAGCCAAGGCCCCAGCGCCAGGCCCCGAGGGAATGGCCTCAAGCTGCCCAGGGCAGGGTCAGGCTGGCTCTGAGGAAGGATTTCTGTGCAGAAGGGGCTGTTGGGCGTTGGAATGGGCTGCCCAGGGCAGGGGGGAGTCCCCCGGATCCCTGGGGGGGTTGAAGAGTCGAGCTGAGCCAGCGCTGAGGGATTTGGTGGGGTTGGGAACGGTCAGAGTGAGGTTCATGGTTGGGCTGGAGGAGCTGCAAGGGCTTTTCCACCCCAGACGGTTCTGTGAGTGCAGTACTTGTTCAGTCATGCCCCTGTTCTCTGCCGGTGAACACGTCCTACTCGCTGTTCTCACACTGGTTGTATTCTGGACCCTGGACACGAAAGGGCTGGGCTGGAGGAAGCAAGTGTTGCCCCATTACAAACCATCTGCTTCTCATCCATGAACGTAGACATCCCTCTGCTCCTGTCCCATCCTTCTGCCCCACTGCCCAGCGACCTGCTCAGAGAAAACAAAGACAATGGTCTGGAAACACTCCGGGTCTGGTTCCCAGGAATCACAGACGCGTGTTCAGAGCCCCTTCGCTAGGGCTGGTGGGTACATGGAGACGATTTCCTTCCATTACTCACTTCCCAAGGAAATCTTTTCACAGAAGCGTTGCTCATCTTAGAATAATTCCCTTTTTTGTCAGTTTATCAATGTGAATGCCATTCAGCCTCACACCCTGCAGCCTGGAGAGATTTCAGCCTTTATCTCCCAAATCCTGCTGGGATAGGTGGAAGCAGGAAAAAACAGCCTGGAAAATAATTAGATCTTACACAATTTTGTTTTATTTTTAAACTTGACTGTAATCGACAGATCCTGTTTCCAGTAAGACTGATGCATGCACATGCTGATTCTTTCCCTGTCGCATCCTGCACGCCGAAGCCAGCAGTATCACTCCAGATTTGCTTCTGGTTAAACGTGATCAGGATCTGGCTGTGGATCTCAGCTCTCCATCTCTGCTCAGCTCATGTTCTCCATCTGTCATTGGCTCGACTAAAATTCGCTCAAGATGATCAACTTCTCACCAGGTTACGGGACAGCTCAGGAACAGTTAATGATTGTAAAAAAAAACTCCCACACCCCCAAAAAACTAAAAAAAACCCCACCAAACCACCACCAAGCGATCGACTGTATTTGGATTGTGGTGTCACCGCGACTCGGACATGTACACACATACGCTGTGCACAGGCCCGCGGTGTTCTCCCTGTGGGAAGGCTTTGGTGGCGTGCTGCAGCTTCTGTGACATTCTGGGCATGTAAACAATACGCAATTTCTGAAGAGATGCAATATCCTCTCTAAGACAAATTACTGTAGCTGGAACAAACAAGCTTTTGGGAACACAGCCTTATTTCAGCTCTACATAAAAGTGTTTGTTTGGAGGGTCTAGCTATATATGGGAATTTGGAAATTCCCCATTTGGAAAGGAAGTGAAGCAGCTCTGCAGCACTCGAAGAACGCTGCGGATCGAAGCTTCCCCTTGAACTCTAGGGCTGGTTTGTGCAGCCCAGCGTGGGGTGGGGGCGCTTACCCGAGGTGCCCCCAGTGCAACTTGACCTGCAGGCACCAGGGCCTTGGGCTGGGAGGTGGGAGCTCTGCCAGCTCACGCCCAGACGCCGGCCCCGCTCTGACGCAGAGGATGCGGATAGAGACTGAATCCCCAGCACCATGCTCCGCCAGCTCCAGGTTTTCCCCCAAACACTGACCACGCACGGTTCACCTCACTGCCCCGCTATGTCACCCTTAACTTTTAAACAGCTACAGGCGGCGTGAACCGGAGGGCATGAACTTGAACTCCACTGCCTCCAGAAATGCCATTCTGACTTACAGCAGCGAGGATCAGGCCCTGTGCTGCCCGTTCTCAGTTAACAGTGTGTCATGCAGTCTCCAGCCTCAAGTCAGCTCTTATTTTTGTTTGACTTGGAAGACAAACTACAAAAATAGACGTGTTTACTCCCTGCATTCACCAGCTTTATTTTTTTCTCAAAAGTGGCTCAGTGACTAGGAATGACTTCACAGTGAGGTAAGGTCTAGCTTATAGATGATCCCTTTCACCCCAAAGCATCCTAAAAAGTCACCCAGCACAAAAATACAGCCACTTTCCGTGTGAAGTGCAGTAGCTTTGCAACTACTTGTAGCAGGATTACACTAAAGCTTAGGATACTTGAAAAAATTTGCTGGACAGATCTACTCAGCCACTCAAATTAGAGTGGTGTTGGTATACTGGGAATGGCTGCTTCCCATCCTAGTGTCAGGGTTATCAGGACCCTCTTAAAAATAGCCTGGTAACATCTGGCAATAAGAAAATATTTCTTCAGAACCAGTGCCATGGGTGGGCACTCTCGCTGTTTCCCCTCCAGCACGGTGGAGGACACAGCATCCTAGCTTTCTCTTGTATACGTCTGCAGCAGCCTGTTTCAAAATGAAGGAATTTATGGAAATAACCCGCAGGTAGACACAAGCATGTCGGATGTCTAATGCACAGAGAGGGATGAGGTTCCCTGAGCAACTGCCTGCTCATGCTTCAGTCCCCTCTGGCTCCCAAGCAGCATACAGTTTGCTCCCCAGGTTTACAGAAATCTGGACGCTATGTTTGTGGGTGAGCTCTGAAGGAGTCAGCTTGTCACAAAGCATCAGCTCTCAGACGTTAAAGGGGCTTAGAGCCCCCAGCATCCTTCTGAGCAGGGATGGGATGGACCAACAGCCTCGGTTCCTCTTCAGCTCTACATCCTGGGCATCTCCTGGGCTCTCCACACAGGTCTGCCTGGAGGAATTCCAGACACCATCAGCACTAGACAAGGGGCAGTGGAAGCTGGACATCTGCCCAGGAAGGAAGAGAACTTAGTCCTGAGAGGCCACAAGACAGCCTGCAGCTCCTTTGGACTCCAGCTTCCCGCAGGAGATCCTAGAGCGAGCCAGCCTCAGCCCCAGCACACCATGCCTCCGCACCCGCCACCTCTCGGGATTTCAAACCCGCATCGAATCAGTGGGCAGTTTTATTGCAGGCAAATAATAACAGAGCAAAAGAAAAATGGTAATTAATGCCGTTGCCAACTTCTCCTGAGAATCAGCATCAGTTAGATAAACTAAGTGGGGAGGGAGCAGGATGCCAGAGCCAGAGTTGGAATCCTGGGGACAGATCGGAGGTAAACAGTGTCTCTGCGCTGCAGGTTGTTAGTGCCAGGTTGCACCAGCTGTGCCCTTGGCGTCTCTCTTGGGACTGAGCCTGTCTGGTCCCTTTCTACTTTCCTTGTGCCCATTTTCATCTGTGGCTTGGGTCTGCTAATATTCTAGACAACTGTAGCAGCCCACTAGTTCTTCGCGGTGGCGTTTAGAAAGAGCATCCCAGAGTGACTGACAAGGCACGCAGGGGTCTGAGTCATACCACAGCAGTTTGGGAGTGGAGGAACATTTATAAGTGAAATGCCTTTTCGTTTAAAAAGGGCCATTTTTTCCACTTTTCAGTGAGATGATGTAGTGGCTGTCAGTGCTGGAACATGTGAGCAAGCTGCTGAAGAACATCCTGATGAAAAGAGCATCTTGACTGCGAGTGAGTTGTATAGCTAGGTGTGGGGGGGAGGTGACCCCAGCCAGCAGCAAGAACCTCATGGGTCGAAGTATGGACAGTTTAATAAGTGAAGCAAAGCCACAGGCACACGCAAAGCAAAAATCAGGACCTTATGGCTACTTCCCATCAGCAAACAGATGTTTAGCCGCTCCTGGAGAGCAAGGCCTGCACACATGTAAAAGTTACTTGGGAAGACAAAGGCTATAACCCCAGGAGTCCCCAATTCCCCATTTCCCCCGAGCTTTTCTTGCTGAGTACATCATATGTTAAGGAATATCCCTGTTGTCAATTCAGGCCAGCTGGCTCAGCTGCATCCCTCCCAAGTTCTTGCACACTCCCAGCCTCCTCAGTGGAGGGGCTAGCAGGCATGGATGGAAAAAGAAAGCCTCAACGCTGTGCAAGCACAGCTCAGCGATAGCCAAAACATCGGTGCGTTATCATGCTGTTTAAGTGACGGATCCAAAAACACAGCACTATACAGGCTGCTGTGAAGAAAATTAACTCCATTCCAGGCAGACCCAGCAGAGTAGGGCGAATCATGAGGCTGCCAAGTGCAATAAAGAGCCTACGCAGGATGTTGAAGCAATGGAAGGTGACGCCTCTGCACCCTTTTCCTCACAGCAGTCAGGAGCTGGGGTGGATTCCTAGGTGCCAGGCAGGAAGAACAGGACTTCAGATCCTATAACAGAGAAGTAGTTCAGCAAGAAAACGGTCTTCAAGGTAAGTCCAGTGTCCAGAGGGACAGGGACAGTGTTGGGTTTGACCCTCCTCTGTCCATCCAGTCACCTGGCCAGGACCAGAACGCTCCGAGTGCTCTAGTGGCTTCGAAAACAGGCTTATGACAGCACTGGCAAGGCGGTCCCAGAAGGCAGGTTGTAAATGCTACATGCAGAGTGAGCACCGTTCCTTTATCACTGTTTTTTGTTTTTCTTTTTTAATCACATTCAGTGGATAGGAGCAAGAACCAGAGGGAACAAAGCAGGACTGGAAGCGAGAGACAGGGCCAGCTTCAGCTGGTGGGTCCTGGTGCTGCTGCCTTGCTTCAGAGCTGATGCAGAGCTGTGACTCCGCAAACTCCACCGCCCGCTGAAACCACCCCAGCACAGCTTGCAGAGCAAAGCTGCTGATACCAGGCTGGCTTATCTACAAGCCAGCTCCCATCACCAGTCAGTAAAGTTGTCCCAGCCCTGAGAAAGTGTGCCCTCAATGAGCAGACCCCTCCAAAATTCAGCTTCATCCGATGTAACCCGTACATCAGGGCAAGAGATCACACAAGTATACTGCAGGGGCAGACAGGAGCCATGTTTTAATGATATAATGCTCCTATTGTCTTCAGGACAACTGGCCCAGAGCTAACAGCAGCTGCTGCTTCTTCCACATTTGTAAAGGCATTTACAGTCCTTTAAGTGAAAGCTGCAGTGATGGGCTGGTATGGGGCTTCACACTGTTATTTTTGAGCCAGACATAAAAACGGACTTGGCTGTTGTTCAGAGCCAACACACACAGTTTCGTTATGGGCTGAGAGGGATGATATTGGGAAAAACAGAGCCCTGGATGCAGCAGCCCTTTGAGTCAGACATGTTTATGATGGAGCTGTGCAGCAGCCTGACTTTCGGAACTGCAGCTGGGCCAGTTTTGTTTACAAGCTCACAAAACTGCACGGAGTTCAACCGGCTTCTTGCTTTCACCTTGCCGCTGGGTTCTAAAGCCTTTTAAATTTGTAGGAACAAATGAGATCATTTGCAGAGCTCCAGGAGCAGGTCAAAGAGCAACCTGATACAGGGGGGGGGGCGAAGCAGGAGGGCTGGATGCCAGCACTGCAAAGCGGAGCTCAAGCATTCAGGCCTGGCTCGTCTGCCACAGCCCAGGCTCACTCACCCATCTGAATTCGGGGTACCTCAGGCCCAGAGGTTCCATTTGCTCCTGCCTCTAACTGTTGTAATTCCTTTGATTTACCCTAAGTGCTCACAGCTAGGGTAGGCTACTCCACACAGATACGTAGTAGTGATGGGGTAAAACAGGAGAAACAACAAAAGACAATGTAAGTGGCTCGTTGCTTATTCAGAGGCTTCTGGATTTCTCCTTTTGCCAGGTAGGTCAGAAATAGCTGATGGCTCAGGCCCTGTCTCCCCCAGTTACTGTACAGGCTCCTCTTGTGCTCATCAGGCTGAATTAGTAACTGATGGGTTGTCTAAATGCATCCTCCCCCCCACTGCCAGAGGTGCTAGCGGCTGTCCACATCTGTCATCTTCCCTGCCAAGGAAGAGCTGACAGAGCAAGCCCTCTGCTTCACTGCTTCGGTCCTGTGCTTTCCGCTCAGCCCAGGACTAGGAAGAAGAGCAGGAGAGGAAAAACTGACCCTCCAAAGAAACAGGCAGGACACAGGCTCGGCCGTCCTCCTGTGTGCAGAACCCACAGACTCCCCCAAAACACACACTGTGCAGCGATCACAGTCCCAGCGTTGATACCGGGGAAGGAGGACACAGATGTGCAAAACCAGTTGATTTCTGGAGCCAGAGTCTTTACAAGAACCGTGTTCCCCATCCCCGCTTTGCAACAGCAACGGTGCCATAATTAAGTGGGTGGAAGTTCCACGTAAGGCGGTAACTCCACAGCGCCAGGAACGGCAAAATCAGGGTACAATCCTGGGCGGGCCCGTGGTAATCCCTAGCAGAAGCCCACCAGGTCTTTAGGGCTGGAATCTCTTTCCAAAGACCGAAAAACTCGTCACAAGCTTCAGAGCTGCCCGGTCACACAGAGAGAGGGGCTGGTTGAGACCCCAGAGATCCCACATCCTCGCTGAGCCAGCTTCTCCATGCACCTCATGTCACTGGGCGCGGGAGCGTAATGGCTCTGAAGAGGAGGGGAGGAACTTGTAATGTCTATCTCGTAGAAACCGTGAGCATTTTCAAACAGAAAGGGGCAAACTCCTGCGGGGGATGTTACCGTGTTTGCTCCTGAGGTGCAGAGTCTGGCGGGAGGTGCAGTGTCAGCCGAACACCAGGGTGGAGGGCAGCAGCCGTGCTGTAGCTTAACCAAAGCGTGACCCTGCAGCGAACATCCAACCCGCTGCAGGCCCTGCTCCAAAGCACCCCCACACCTGGCTTCAGCAGGCAGGAAAAAAACACTGACGGGTTTTCCCTGGAAGTGCCTTTCAGTCCAGATCCGGCATTTGCAGTAAGTGGTCCCCGGAGAACACGTCACTGTGTGATCTGTCCTCTTCCCGAAGCCAGGCTGCGCTGCAGCCCCTCGCTCAAACCCACGCCAGCATCCCTGCCGGTGGGACACACTGGGCGGGGAAATCCAAACTTGTAGCTGGTCGTACAGGACTTAGCAGCGTACTGGGTCAGACCCTGCTGCGCATGTGGAATCAGAACCTGGGAGTCTCTAGCAGAGATTCTCCAAGACTTCAGATTTCTGCCTCATTTCCTTCACCAGACAGGATTTTACTGCATTTTTCCCAGCTGGACCCAGACTGTAGTCTCACTTTGCTTGCCAGGAACAAGACTAGCTCTGAAAATTGGACCCACTTCTAAGCAGGACACATGAGGTCTGGATGCAGCGGTCAGTTTTAAACCGAAGGCTATTCTTTAGAGTGGATCATTTTCCTTATTGCTTGACTTTTATCCCCTATCTCTATCCTGTTAGGAAAGCCCAGACAATTGGGAAAAGCCAAATTTAAGAACCGGGTTTCCTGGGGAATTTCCAGCTTCGCAATAAGCTGCTATTTCCCGTTGAGCAGCAAATTCTCAGCCTCTCTCAACAACCGTAGCCTCTTAACGTGTCAGTCCAGGAGAAAGACGATGGTTTGGAGCAGTCCGCAGGCCCATAGACACACAAGACATGGCAGAGCAAGCATTCTGCATGCGTGCGGAGGAGACTCGAGCGTTGGAACAGCCTTCCTGGGCTTGTTTGTCTCAGGATGTCTAAGGGAGGAGCCAGTAAAGAAACGACCAAGCCAAAGGATATCAGCTTCCCTTCTCCGGGAAGCTGCATCGTCACCTATTTTCCTTATTTCAGCCTCTGTACCCAATTTCTTTGAATCGCAGCCGTAATTGTTAGGACAGTTGGGCAGCCCAGTGGCCCATGCAGCTCTGCAGGCTCCGACAGACCGCTGTGTGGTTTTGGAAGGCGGGAGTTAACTCTATCATGGCTTATAGCAGCTTACTTGGACAACAGCACCGTTCCATCCATCTCTGGCTCGTGTTTTGCCCAGTGGCAAGTGGTGGTTGCGTAAGGAGAGGCTGTCAGGGCAGTAGTGCCCCATCACGAGCTCATGCCCTGGCGCTGCAACGCACTGACGGGAGGGAACAGAGCAAAAGGCAGCACAGGAGAGTTTCTGTTCAGTGGCTGTATTTCAGGTGTGCTCTATTTTTAGAGGTTTAGTCTAAATCTTGCCAGGCTCTGCTGAGTTCTCAGCTTGGAGGAG
>NW_020799127.1:6383451-6390954 GCF_003259725.1 Athene cunicularia | reverse complement strand
GGAGGGGGGGGGGGGGGGAAGCAGGGAAGGACGTTGATGAATGAGCCTCTGAGCACCCATCAGACCTGCATCCAGTCACAACAGGAAAGGGAAGCAGCGCGCGGTTTGTGCGTTCCTATCAGGAGAGACCGCCTGGCCCCCACTTCAAGCACAGCTGCGTGAGTGCTGGCCAAGCCATGCTTTCTGCTCCCGGCCTAGAATTCAGGAAAGGATGAGGCCGATTTTCCATCCGGCTCAATACTCAGGTGACGGAGCATCTCCACTCCCCGTCCGGCAGGTCTCCTTCTCCGTTGGGGCAGGGGAGCAGAGGTACCGGTCTTATTTTTACCTTCACGCCAGCAGTCTTTGAAACTGGAGAAGTTTAGCTTCAGAGTAAGGGGCAGTCTGGAAACTGCCTTGCTGGGATGGAACAGGTTCAGCACGTGTGTGGCTACAGCAGAGGAGCACAACTGGACCAGTCTGGGACAGGGATTTCCAGAGCTGTGATGTAAAGGTGATTCCTCTGGTCCTGACCTTCATGTTTCTGGAGGATCTGACCTTCAGTTTCATGGTTTAGAACTAAACTGCCTCTAAGGTAGGCTTTGCTGAGGGCTCACTTTTCATCTGAAGCTTTTCGCCCCCCTCTCAGTAATACGGCAAAAACAACTGAACAGGAACAAGGCTTCAAGCACAAAAAAACAATCACTTTTTGTGTGAACCCAGCGAGGCAGCTGGGGAGTGAGTGGGAGGAAAGGGAATGACTCCCTGCGCTGCCAGCAGGGCTCCTCCAGCCCAGCTGACCTTGGCTAGCTCACTCTGTGCTCCTGTAACACTTGGAAACTTGTCCCCCCATGCTGGTTACTGTCAGAGTGGGGATTTTCTTTCCAGTCTCCACACCAGCCTCCGAGAACCCTTGGTTTATGGCTGTTCTCCCCCCATACGCCCTGCCTCTCCTTTTCACAGGGCATAGCATGGGATGAACTCCGAGTCAGATCTGAGTTTCCCCTTCAAGGCACTGATTCTTCATTTTCCGTACGTTCAGCAAGTTCTAGAGATGCAGCTGCCTCGTGGGTCCAGGCTTTGGGGCGTACAAGCCACACGCTGGAGAAAAGTCCGGCCTTCTGTCACATTAAAGCCAACACCACCCTGAGCAGGTGGATTCTGCAGAGTCAAGCATAAAATCACACAAGGCCTTCCCCTACCCCATCATCATCTCTCATGGTCTTTCCATGTGGGAGCCTGGCTTTTCTGGTACAAAAGAGCAGAGCCAGTCAGGCTTCTGGAGCCGAGGAAGACGCAAGCTCAGGAGGGAAAGCGTGCCGAGCAGCACACACTCTGTCCCTGGGCAAGGCTGCCACTCCCCACACAAACCAACACTCGGGAGCTGGCAAGAGTCTCACATGTCCTTTTTTACCATCACAGACTCAGTTTGAGGTCAGTCGTTTTAAAAGTTGAAAGGGTGGAGGAGGGCTGCTGGGATTTCCAAGGACTGAACGGTAGGATCCCATCCGCAGGCTGAAGGTAAACTCACTGCTGCAAGCCAGGGACCAGTTCCACCTGATGTAGGCAGAAGTGTGACTGCATGTGATGTGGTGTGGCTGCCAGCACCCGGGGGACCTACAGGGGACATGGGCCTGTCTATTCAACTTGGACTGGAAAGAGCCATACTGGGATCTGAAGAGGGAGGACAAACTTGCTGAAGTCAAAAAAGTAATGAGAGGGGTGTTGGGAAAAAAGGCTTCCCACCATCAGCAAGTTGCTGTTTCCAGTTGAACGAAGGCAGGTGGGACATGGGGTCCTAGGTTAGAAATCCTGTCGCACAACCAAGCCTGACGGAAGCGGGGGGTTCTGCGGGGAAACGCTGTGCCTGACACTTATCCTGCCCTTATTGCAAGTCCTGCCAGCCTTACACTCCTCCCACATCAGACCAGGGAAATAGCTGCAATTCCAGCAGTCCAACAAAGAAAGAGGTGACTCGAGGCATGCGAAGCAATCAAAACAATTCCCATCTATTTTGGGGATAAGAGACTTTTGTTCTAGCGCTGGGTGCCGTAATGCCTGACCCAACGATGAAAGAACGACAAGAGCAAAAACATTCCCCCCGCAGATAAGTGGTACTATTAGACAGAAATACCCTCTCTGCTCTCCACCCTTCCAGGGAGGCACAGTCTCCCTCTGCAGAATTTGTTTTTTCAGTCAAGAAAGAAGAGGCAGGTGATGTGAATTCAGAGTCCCATCCAGCCACCCACCACTGGACGCATCCTACGCTTCCTCTTTCAGCAAAGCTTTAACCACAGCATCTCTCGTTCAGCAGGCAGGCAGGCTCCAGCCTTAAAGTCTCAGATCTCACACCCAGGCCTGGTCCCTGCCTTTGGCCTCCTGCAGCAGCGGGTCAGCACAGAGGCTGCACCATGGGCTTGCCAGGGATGCTCTCCATAAGCCACCAGTCCTGGACATAGCTCTATGCGTGGTTAGTGTAAGGGCAGAGGGTAACTGCCATCGCTCACCAGTTTTCTCACAACTTTGGGAAGCTTGTAAATGCTTGGGCACACGTTATGCAAACACTTGGACATGAGTGTGTTGGAAGAACTAGAACTGGGTTTGCAATCCATGGCAGTGGAGTGCTTTGCCAAGCTTACTGCTCCCAGATAACAATGCCAGTAATTTATTTACCTTTCCAAGGCTTTCTAGTTTGTTTTTTTTTATATATTGGTAGGACTAACCAGCCCTAGTCACACTCTTTACATCTATAATTAGATGTTGCATATAGCCAGCTTTAACAGCAAGTGACCTAAAGCTCTGCCACTAGATAACACTCACTGTCTCCCGTGCCTTGAAAATGGAGAACTAGAAAAGTGCTGCAGATATTTCTCACTAGATTAGTCAGTAAATATACGATCAGAGCCACCCCAAACCACCCTGGAATAAGCGTACTTGTTTGAGCAATCTCCCTGGGTGAGCACTGACTCCCTCCTTTAACCTTTTCAAATAAATACACTTTGCCTTCTACCCCATCATCTGACCAAGTTACCCGAGGGCAGCCACTCTCAACCTTCACACAAGTTCTTACCCACATCTGTTTCAACAGATGCATGAAGCAGCATCAAGTAGCACCAAGTAACTCACTTTCCTACGGGAGAGGAATCAATCAAATACGAAGCATTACTCAGGTTGGAAAGGAATTGAAGACCATTGTGGGGTTTCTGAACAGATTAGCCTTGGGGACATCTGCCACTGCAGCAAATTCTTAGAGGATTATCCTAGAAACTCCCCAAAACCATGAGAGGTCACTGGGAATACTGCTAAACATTCAGAGAAACAGCGGATCCGAAACAGCTGAACACCCACGAACACAGACCTGCATCTCCATCCACGTTTATACTCACATCCTGGTCTGTACTGAAAATGTGAAAATTTGAAATTCCAGCTATTCCTCCCCTTCGCAAGTACTGAACCAAGAAATAGATGAAATAATACTTACCATTTCCACAGCCATCTTCACTACTAGTTCTCACAAGATGAGGACAACCAAAGCTGCGGATATAGAGCTGAGATACAAGGCAGAAAAAAGGGAGGAAGGCATCACCCTGCACCTTCAGCTGGTAAGCTCAGGTGGTGCTATTGCTGTTGAAGAGAAGTGGCTGGGAAATTGTTCAAATTAGGCTGGGCTATGTGTGGGGCCTGGCCTAATCCCTCACCCTGGCTGTAAATGTGGGGCCTTGGTCCTGCCTGCATGTCTGTCATGCGGAGGAAGTCTGGCAGATCCTGTTTAGCAGAGTTCTCCCACACACGGGGCTTTTTCTGCCTCTGCACCACTTCCTGGCACCTGTTGAGGATATCACTGTGCTGATGCTTTCCCCATGAAAGGCACTCGGAAGTCAGTTAGAGCTTCTCTTTTCATCTGCTCTATCTCTTTCCTCATCTCTCTGACAGACAAGTTCTCGAGAAGCCATCACGAGTTTGTCAGGAATGGAGGTGATGCGTGAAACGTGATGGAGAGGTGTCACAGAGGCGTAAACAAGAAAACCAGATGAGGAATGGAACTGTGAAACTGAAAAAAAAAAAAACAAAAAAAACCAACCCCAAAAACAAGAGGCCTTTTGTTGAAAGCCTTTCCCTAAGGCTGTTTATGTTACTGCCTGCATCATTACGCAGGTAGGCTACCGAGACCTTCTCTCCTTGCACAGAATTCCCTGCAAATCCCCAAAGCAGTGGTGAAGTTCTGGGAGTTCTTCACTCCTATCTCCTGGGCCTTCAGGCTAGTCTGTGGCCAGATGTAAGGAGCCGCCCAGGTTTTCACCTTTTCTAGCTGGAGAACCCAGCTAAAACGTAGGGTTTTTTCACCCCTATGTGTTACACCTCTGGTCCTAACTGGAATCAAACATTTTCCAGGATTTTAGATCACAAAGCAGACACTCCGTTTTAGTGCAGCGATTGCTGGATTCTGTCTTGTTACGGCTGTTCATTAATCAGTGATGACAGGACTTTCCTGTGTTGCAGTTTTGGAAGGAGCATGAAAGCTGGAGACGGAGCCCACGTCATGTACGCTGCAGTAAGTATCCTCAGTCCTTCTGTAGCAGAATAACCCTGGTGAAGAGGATGCCAGCAGGAGTGTAAAGACAGCTATGGCCTGTGTAAGTTACCCTGCACCTGAGGGCTCTCAAGCCCAAACAGAACGTTTTTTAATTTCTGGTTGCGAACGATTTAGACAGTGGGAGGAACTCCAACAGTGACCTCATGAAAACGTCTTGTGCCAGAGAAACACTTGGCCAGGCTTTGGAGAGAATTTTTTCTTGTCTCCAGAATGTTCACGGCGTTTTGTTGAGCAGCCATATGCAGCAGGATTGACAGTGAGACGGTGCATCTGTTTGGAACAGGCGCTGCCCTGGGGTACGGGGAGTTACACCGGAGAACAACCTCTATTGCCTGTGTCTCCTTCTAGTCCTCGGTGGGACAAGAAAGGGGACGTGGGTGTGCTGGTCTCTAGGTTTTCCTTCTAACCATTGTTTGTGGGAGTAACTGTGAAATGGGTCAGAATTTACCTTTATTGCTCTAGAGAAGGATTTCCTTCTTCTGGAGAGGGAGTTGCTGCGTGTGTAATAGCCACTGAAGTGCCAGCATCCTTCCCAATTCACATTCACGGCGGCAAGAGAACCTGTTGCTGCAGCGCTCTGCATTTTGTGCGGAATGCAGAGCACTCAGTGCTGCAAAACAGCTGTGTGCTGATCCCAGGCAGGATTGCAGGGTACAGAATCCTGCTACCCACACCAACAGCCTATACAGAGAGGCACTTGGGGGCCCCAATACTGCTGCCTTGGGATTTGACCTTTATTTCAGCCCGCAAATCCAATGGAAATTATTTACTTTTTTTTTTTTTTTTTTTTTTTTTTTTTGCACCAACCCCCTGTATTGAAGAGCTGGCAGCTATGCTGGGATGAGGGTTCACTTTCCATCACTGACAACCATCAGCCAAAGGATCCTTTTTGGTGGAAATAAGGGAATTCTGCTGCTACAACTTTTATACTCCGGTAAATCTCAAATTCTACTTTTCCAGCTCACGTGTGATAATGAACCCTGTTCTTGGTCACTGCTATCTTGATGAGACAACCCCAAAGGTGCATCGCACCCTTTGGCTACCACATTTATGTGGCTAAAATTATGGCAAGGAGCAACAAGAAGTGAAACGATCAAGGCAAGCACCAAAAAGCCCCATCAACAAAAAGGCCCTTGATCAGAGAAACCAAGAAGTCGAGGTGAGTTCCACCCACAATTGCTCTGCGAATTCCCAAGGAAACCTGATTTGCCAGGTGCTAACAGGACTGGTCTAGCCCACGGAGACAGGCAGGCGCAGAGCCATGCCTGGCTACTGTGAACAAATGAGAAAAATCTGACACAGTTATCCACACCCTTATTCCACTGCATGATACCCTGAACTGCAACAAGGCAAAGGGGTTTTCTGTCTCACTCCTGCTCACTCTATTTAAGTTGGATATGGAGTATTGCATTATTAATAAGTAAATCTGAACGAACTCTTTCCCTGTAACCTGAACTGAAAACCTCTTGTGATCTGAAGAAGTCTGACTGATTTATTTCCTTTCTATGCTTCTGGATTGGGTTGTTGTGTTTTTTTTTTTTTTTCCCTTTGGATTTCTAAGGATCTGGAGTCCAGTTATGACTAGAAAGCAAATACCAGAATATCAGAGTGTTTGCCTAGTGCATTTGGCTCGGATGGAATCAGGAATTAAATGGCAACTCTATGTCCAGCAGCAGTGTGAAGTGCAGCTGGTGCCTGCAAGAAAACTGGTCTTTGTGAAATCATCTGCCCCTAAAAGCTGATACAATTCCTCCCTCCCTGTCCACGAGTCAAGACCTCATGTGGGGAAAAGCAGTGTGAGGCCACTGCCATGAAGAAATAAAACTTATCCAAAAAGCAGTTTGCAGAAAACTGGTTGGATCTCTTGCCCCTTCCCATGTGCTGTTGTGGTAAAGCCTGAGCCTGGCAGGAAAGCCAGTCCCTGAGCGTGCTGCCTGGCTGAGCTCATTTCAAGAGATAAGGACGTTTATTTTTCAGATGAACTCAGCTAACACTTGTCCCTTTGAAACAGTGAGTGCTGTGTGAGCGAGGGGCTCTGTTTGCATCTCAGCAGCAGGAGTAGCTTTTGCAAATGATTTAGGAAAGCTGAAGGGTCCAGCGTGGATGAAAAGGTGGGACTCTGAATGTAAGGGCTGGTAGCCAACACGGGGCCACGGTCACCACGGCTAAAATATAAACCAAAATGCCAAACTCTCTCTGCTACCACTGACCCCGAGGGCGGGCTGGGCCACTGCAGCCTGAGGGCTCCCTAAAGCTCTTGGTGTGGCGGGGCTGACCTGAACCCCCATGTTCTTTGTCACAGCAAGCGTTTCTCCATTTTTACCAGCACCCTCTCTAAGCTCAGACCAGCTTCAGTGGCCTCGAGGAAGTTTCCTCTGGGTCCCCCATGATGCAGAGCTCTTACAGTCCTCTGCTCCTCACACGTGCAGTAAAATACTGTCGCAGAACAGGAACTGATAAACAAACGGGTCATATCAAGCCCATAACCAGAAGAGTTAGTCATGCTGCTGGGATTTCTCTCCCTTCACGTGCATCCCCACACAGATCCACGTACGGCAGGGGTGAGATGTGCAGCCTTGGAGGAGGGAGCCCTGTTTAATGCTCGTGCGTGTGGCACCACTTTTCTTTCAAACTGGACGACAGACACTTCTGTAACTCTGCTGATGTCTGCGGGAACGAACAGACTGGCTCAGCACATCTTCCCAAAATATGCTACAGCATCCCCCCCCCGCCCCAGCCTCAGCATCACAACTGGTGCTGAAACAGCCTGGATCAGGGAGCGGAACCTGGTGAAAGACTCAGGAGGACTTTTCAGGAACCGAGCAGATATTCTTGGCTTTCAGCAACAAGAGGCTTATGTCTGGGAGGAAGTCTGCTCCCCTGGTTTCTATTTTCTACTTCTGCTCATCTGTTTAGGGCCTAGGGCTTGG
>NW_020799127.1:6368035-6379421 GCF_003259725.1 Athene cunicularia | reverse complement strand
CTCATCATGTTTTATGTTGGGTTTGCTAGGAGACAATCAGCTAATCCACTGCTATGTGTCCCACAGTGAAGTGGGAATGTGGAATTAACTGCCTTCGCCATCCACTTAATCTGTCAGCTTCAAAGTATTTACAGAAAAAAAAAAAAAAAAAATTCTTACTGCTTTAAAGCCTCCAAAGATGTAACAGTAATCATGAGAGCCTGATGCTTCAGAATAGTCATCCTTTTATGGAAGGTCAGAAGTAACTAGCTTAAAGGAAAGAAGCTCAAAGCAATTCTTTGCTGCACTTTTATTTCCCTTTTCAAGTCAGACAGTGCATTATGCTCCTATAACGGGCCTGAGCAAATGCTAATGCGTTCTTGCTCTCCTGAATGGCATCGGAACAATTTGGTCAGCACTTTCACCCTGCAAAATCCTAGAGCAATGGCAAAGCATTAAAATGCAAACTACGTTTCTTCAACCACCGAGGTTCTCAGATGGAACAATCTTGTTCATTCTTTGGTAAACAGAAACATTTAAGCAACACCTAGAACTGCGATTGAAAAAGATCAGATCGGCTGCACCTGAAGTATTGTGGAGGTGGTTTGTTGAGGTTCTGGTTTAATGCAGGATGGGATAAATCCCGCTGAAGGCTGGTGGAATGACTCAGCTGAGCACACACACGGAGCCCGCAGCGTGGATTGACTGCACTGCTGCCCGTCTGCTCGCAGCACGACGGGCTCGTCCAAAGCCAACACTGCGGCCATCTCGAGGTGATGGGATGGCCAAAGCCCAAACCAACGGCTCTAGTCTCTCAGAACAAGGCTCCAGCAACAGTGCCATGCTTACCTCCAGCTCTCCATCTGTCAGTCTTGTCTGTTTTCAAGGCTGGACTGAGTATCCCACTGGGTGTTTCCTGCCAGTTCAATTCACTTTCACCTGTAGGCACTGCTGGTTATCTCTCTGGGTGAGACTAGGGCTCTGCAGGCTACACAGACTGGAAAAAACAATCCTCAGAAAGAAAACAGAAATCATATTTTAACTTACCGTGATGGGTACTGTGGTACAATGGGCACTACACAGCTGTTTGACACAGCCAGTGCTTTGAGACAGAACAGAGAGAAGCTCCCTCAGTGGAGATCTGGCATGATCTTTATTTATACGTAACACTTGAAATGGTTGTACCTGGGAGACAGGGAACAGCAGCCAGTGGGAGTGCACAGCTTGCAGTGATCGGCAGCACACAGACCCCACTAAGTGAATGCTACAGAGACCCACAGCGATTTGAAAGGAGAGAATCATGCATCAAACTACCATTCCCTCCCTGCCACACCTCCTCACATACGCTGTGCTTTTCACCCAGTTGCAATTTGTGGCGTGTCATGACAGATGATCTGTGGTTTGACTTCAGAGATGACTGAAATCTAGAAGGAGATCCAGCTGACCTAGCTAAGCATCAGTTTAGGCCCTTGCTGGGAGTTCTGCAGAATCACCAGGGGGAACACAGGCTGGGTTCCCCTGCTCAGCAGGTTTTGGACACACAGCCCCTCTCTGGGGAATACGCTGCAGGTGTCCCACGTGTCACTCTGGGTATTGCAGATGGCATATTCAGCACAGCAGGCTCCCCAGACACCATCCTGCTGCCATACTTGCATTTCCGTGATGGCCAGGAAGTCTGTGGCCCATTCAGTCCTTGTTTCACACAGAACACAACACAGTGCCAGTGCTGAAATGGTTCCTGGGTCCTCCAGATACCCAGCCTTACTGGGGCACCGAAAGATTCAGAGCACTCAGCAGTCAGTTTGACCTTTTCCAGCTCTCCATTCTTAAACTGCAGGACTATCCCTAAATCCAGGTATCTGTGACCCTCAAAAACCAAGACATTATCTGCTGTCCCTCGCAGGTGTAAGCTCTTAGCCCAGATCTGGGAGAACCTGTAGTGCTGAGCAGCTGCCACGAGTCTTCAGCTCTTCCTGCAAGGAATCCTAAACCTGACCTGAGCCCTCAGCCAGATTTAGCCCCAGACAAGACAACCCGACCACAGCATAAAGGGCAAGGAGCTATTAGCTGGTTAATGACCATCAGCAATTACCAGAGAAACGTATTTCAGATCAGCAGCTGGCAGGAAAGAGACCCAAAAATCAGCATTTTTTTCTATAGCCAACCCAGCAACCTGACTCAGGAACACTGAAAGAAGCTTAAGCACTGCTGCAAACTACGGGAAAGAGGGATTGCTAAGTGGGGGAGGAATATCTGATGTGTAGGAAAGCGGGTGGCATCACAGAGGCAGCGACCTGCAGAAACCTTTGCAAGAGGTTAGAAACATTGGCAGCCCAACTCTTGAGGAAACCGCAGTTGCTTGGTCTTGGCTGGATGCTTCAGCAGGGGCTGCCTTTCCCAAAGAGACCTCTCTGACCTGGTAGTGAAGTCAGCAGCCACTCCCAGCACCGTTTAACCCTATCCACAGGTACTCCATGTCCCCTGTGAGGCAGGGCATGCTGCCCCAACTGGAAACAGCGCTGTGCTCTGAATGCCATGGGCACTGCGAGGAGTCCCTGTTATTTTCAGGGATGAACACTATCTTTACCATCAAGAAGTTGTGTTTTCTGTATTTCCCTCGCAGTGGGCAGAATCCTACCCACTTACAAAGCTGCAGGAGATGGGTCCTCAACGGATATTCCTTCTTCTCACATCTAGGTGCTACACAGCTTCCATCTGCAGAGGCCTCAGGATGGTGATTCTGGGAGGGGATGGTGGGGAGGGACAGGGCAGAGAGAAGAGGGTGCTGGCTAGGGCAGATCCTCTGGTGCTGCAAACTCACACCCAGGCCTTGACTTGAGTGTTCCACCCCTTGGCACAGCTGCACAGGCCTCCCTCCTCGTACCAGCGCCACTTCACCCCCTTGTACACAGCCCTGCTGTATGGCTGGAAGCACATGAAGAGGCGGAGACGCCTTGCCAGGCTGCAGTAGATAGCCATGGCCACCACAATGAGAGGGGACATGATGATGAAGCCAAGGATAATGAGGGCAGAAGAGCTGTTGTCATCCAAGATGCTTCTGCAGTAGCGGGCAGCTGAGTGCAGCACCTGTGGGAAGAGCGAGACAGAGCTTGTCACAGACCTGGTGGTGGATTCGAGTGGTGACCAAAGCACCCTTGAGTTTCCAGTACTTTCCCAGAAAGACACACCTTTTCCCTCTCCAAGCTGAGCTCAGTGATCTTTCACAGAATCATCTCGGTCGGAAAAGCCCTTGCAGCTCCTCCAGCCCAACCATGAACCTCACCCTGACCGTTCCCAACTCCCCCAGATCCCTCAACGCTGGCTCAGCCCGACTCTTCAACCCCCCCAGGGATCCCGGGGACTCCCCCCTGCCCTGGGCAGCCCATTCCAACGCCCAACAGCCCCTTCTGCACAGAAATCCTTCCTCAGAGCCAGCCTGACCCTGCCCTGGGCAGCTTGAGGCCATTCCCTCGGGGCCTGGCGCTGGGGCCTTGGCTCCAGAGACTCATCCCCCCTCTCTGCCCCCTCCTGGCAGGGAGTTGCAGAGGGCCAGGAGGTCTCCCCTCAGCCTCCTCTTCTCCAGACTGAACCCCCCCAGTTCCCCCAGCCGCTCCCCAGCAGACCTGTGCTCCAGACCCTGCCCCAGCTCCGTTGCCCTTCTCTGGCCCCGCTCGAGTCATTCAATGGCCTTTTTGGGGTGAGGGGCCCAAAATCGAACCCACTTATCGAGGGGCGGCCTCACCGGTGTCAAGAAAGTCTTCAGGCTACACTCTGTCACTGACAACTCATTTTAATCAAGCTTTCAACTATTCCAGCATCACTGTGAGACAAGAGCACTGCACACTGATCCTGAAGCAGGAAACACTGATCTTAAATCATCAAATAGCACAGCTTAGCATTTGATAGGCAGAAACCAACCAAAAAGGCCTCCTGCTGCCACATTGATGTGAATGGCACAACACACTGGAAATTATAAGAAATTAGAAATTAATAAGAATAAGAAATTAATAAAATACAGCAAGATGTTAGATTCTGCAGATAGAGGCTGGTCATTCCATAGCTACCCACTGGGTGGAGACTCTCCAGACTCCTGCCCTGGAACAGACCCCCCTGTATTCTGTCCTCTAAAGTACACCCCATACTCATTTCTACCTCCTAGCATCTCTTTGCACTGCAAAACCTGCCAGGAAAGCCTGTTCACCCCACACTGCTGCAAAGCACCCAGCACCCTAACTGGGTATCTAAAGCCCTCCTTTCATCCTGGCAGCAGGAGAGCCGAGTGAAGCCACTCAGTTCTGCATTAGCCAATGCTCCAGGCAATCGTTACATCCCCTAGCTTCCTTCCCTTTCTCTATATTCTTTCAGCAGTACACGAAACACAACGCATCATACTAAAAAAAAATTAAATCCATCTAATGGATCTGCAGTGCAGAAATCACCCTCCGGCTACTAGGAAGGCACTGAAAAGCAGTAGCCCAAAGACAAAGGACTGCTCTTGTCAAGCCATACTGTCACAGTCCTCCTCTATGCCTCTAAATGAAAAGTCTGCCTGGAAAGACTCTTACAGCTAACAGCAACACAGCTGCTTTCACTTCTGATGTACTCAGCTGTACTCAAAAACCTTTTACATCTCCTCAAAGCCTTCCACTGGAGAGCACCGTCTGTGCAAAGGAGAACTTGAGGTTTTCCAAGGTGAGGGTCGGGCAGAATGAAGCTGGAAGGGGTAATTCTGGGAGGCAGTCCTCCCTTCTTCCGTTTTGGTTCAATTTGAAGTCCATATTTATGATTTTCGAGGCCCAGTTTTTGACCATAGGGAAAAGTGATTTAAGGGCTTTACAGGCAATGTCCTATTAAATCTACCTGAAAAAGCCTCATGCCTTACAGAATCTGCATCCACACTGCACTTGTGGAGACAGAGCAATCATTTTACCAAGGCAATGGCCCCCACGGCACTTTCTCCCAAGGAGAATTTATTAGTTTATTTCTTGTGAAGATTTACTCTTCAATAAAACAAAAGTCTTTCTGTACACCTGCCCTTTTGCATGCAAAAATCCCAAGAGCCACAGACTGTAAAAGGAAAAGTGTTGCAGCCCACCATGAAGCAGCATTGCATGACTCTTCAGGTAAATCAAGACTCCACTGAGGCACTTTTTCTCTCTGTAGGCCCTCCAGAGCCTCCCACTTCATCCTGCTGGCCGTCAAACCCATTTGCATCCCACAGTAAAACATTTCCAGAAGGTGTCAAAGCCACAGTGGGAATCGCCTGGCCCAGAGGTACGTGATTTCTCTGTGAATTATGCTTCACTCCAGCTAGCAGCAGCACTTGTGTCTGCCTTGTTCTACAAAACAATTACCATGACAGATGTCTCCCTGTTCATTAGTCTGTGGGATCAGGAAAAGCTTTCCAATTACAGCAGGTAAGAGTTCTCATAATTTCAGAGCAATAAAAATCAAAGCCAAACTTCTCAGACCAGCAAATACATCAGTACTGAGAAAAGAGCAATAGCACGGTCCCTTTGTCAGGGAGCTTTGAGATGGGGAGCTGTGGGTTGACAATTCATGTTGCTGGGATGCCAGCTGAAAAATACAATGCAATGGCTGTATCAGAAAGTTACAGCACATCCCCCAAAGCTATAAATGTTTGCAGTTAACAGCACATCTTAGCGTGCTGTTGTGTCCCAGGGTTTAGAGGCCTCAAGTGAGCAAACTAAGATTCCACCTACAGAATGAGCACGTTCACCACACATAGATGGCTCCTCGGAATAGATATCCTGGCACGGAAAGTGCTGCCAGACAAGCAGTTGTCCCAGAGCTGTGAGAGTTTGCACATCTGGGAAACGTGATTTTACACTTCAACTAGGCAGAGAGGTTGTCTCCTCCCTCCCTGTGGACTGGGACCTCCACAGCTATATCCGTGCACAGGGTCCACAGAAGTCAGCAGAGACTTACTGGGTTAAACTGGGCAAATGGCTGACCCTACTGCATAGTTGGATCCTTTCCTACCACCCATGCTAGGATCTGCTCACTCAGAGATCACCCAGGGACTTGGGCGATTAGGTAGGATGCACAGATTTCATTAAAAGGAAGGGGGGAAACTTTCTCCTTTCAATATTTCTCAGGTAAATACATCAGTTTGAGAATATTCAAGTAATCTTCCCTTTAGTTCAGATTCTGTGGAACGAGGAGACCAATAACAACTATATTTTGAGTCAATTCTGCTGGGAGAAGGTACTGCAGAGTGGGTTGTTTTGTTTTGGGTTTTGTTTTTTTTTTCCCCAAAGTAGGAAGTAAAAGAGCTCTTCTAACTTAGGATAATCAGCAGGAGAAGCCATACTGAGCTAGTCTGAGCCACTGCCTGAGGATAACAGAGAACTGCTTTTTCACATCCATACTTAGTCAACTGATTCTGAAAATATTTACAGAAATATACCAGGAAGAAATTTATAAGTAATGAAATAATGAAATCCAGAGGACAGCAACCAACTGGCATGGACATGCACCCAGCCAGAGCCCTTACTGACAAAGTAGACTCATTTGTTGGCGTGAGAAACAGTACACCACATTTGGGAACACATCTGAATGTTAGATTGGCATAAGAAGGGATTATATATTCTGTTCGACTTTAATGGTTCTATAATTAGTCATTAGGCAGATCAAACATGACACTGCAGAGGGCTTACTTAAATGGAAAGTAACAAACCCCGTCAGAGCCCACAGAGGTCTTGGGTGAATTACGGAGGAGTTCAGATTGGCAGCACTCAGTAACAGAGGTCACAGGAAAGAGAAATATTGTGACATTAAAATGCAAACAGCAAT
This sequence comes from Athene cunicularia, assembly GCF_003259725.1. Lineage (NCBI taxonomy): Eukaryota > Metazoa > Chordata > Aves > Strigiformes > Strigidae > Athene > Athene cunicularia. The sequence continues at coordinate 6,372,626 of NW_020799127.1, read as the reverse complement.
TTTGTCAAGAGAATGCATTCATCTGACCTGTCACGGCTGCTTGTTATTTTCACGGGGATACAACTTTATTGCCCAATCAAGCTTCCATTTCCCACAGTACCGGAGGGAGGGAGAAGTAAAAATGTATCTTGCTCCTTGCTGCCAGCATTCAGGTGTGCCCACAAGATTGGATTCTCATGCAAGCTTGTTGTGAAATGCTGTAGATTTATCTCTGATCACTTTATACTGAAAAAAAACTGTACAAAGTGCAGTGCACACGCGATCAGGACCAAGAGGTCCCATGTACCCTGGGCAGTCACAAGCAGCTCCTGTCTGTGCTCTCCCTGCTTCTCCAACGAGCCTTTTGTGGTAACCCACCGACGCTGAATGTACAGGTGCCAACCAACTACCTACAGACAATTAGCCTAGAAACTAGAGAGCTTGTACTTCCCTAGGCGAATGCACATGCCAGCCCTTCTTACAGCCGTGCCACAGGCACCAAGCAGGAGAGCCCACTCCCTTCTACAACCAAGAGCCATCAGGTCAGCAGGAACCACCATGAACCTGTTCTTGTCAGCCCAGGCTATACACGTACCTCCCACACACCTCGTGAAAAAATCTACACACGTACACACCCCTTATGGAAACAAAGCCAAAGCTTGGGGAATCTAGCCTCAGCTTTACAGCCACTGTTCCCCATGGGCTAAAATAAAACCATGGCCCTGCCTTAGAGGTGGCTTACTTACCCGGGAGTGGCATTGGAAGCCAAAATAAACTACCACAATGGTAGGAAGCAGCACAATGGTGAAGATAACAAACATCAGGAGTAAATTCATTAAAAAGACCAAGGAGTTCATGGTGCCTACCACCAGGGTCCATGCCAAGCAGCACCAGGTACTCCGTGGCTCCCTGGGAAGGAGCTGGTCATTCATGTCATACGGTGGGAGGCTAGGAATCATCTGAGACTCCTCGGAGAGGTTTTCTGCTCCAAAGTCCTCAGTGTCCTGGCCAGACATTCTTCAAGAAGGTTGCTAATCAATCTACTCCTATCCAAAATGGGTGGTTTTTTTTCTTTTTGCAACAGACCTAGGAAGTGATTTTCAGTGGCTTTTTCTGCCTCTTCCACGGACGGACAGGAACATTTAACCAGAGATCATAATGGAGCAAGGAAGGAAAGGCTGCTTTTGGCCACCTGCTTTCCCAAGACCTGGCCAGCACAGGTTGTTTCCCTTCAGAATGTTTTCCAATGGTGTCCCAACCTCAGTTTCAAAGTAGATGTGGCTGCTGGAAGTTTGGCAATAGTTATTATTTTGCTTTTGAATCCACAGTACTCCTGAATTTGTTGTTGTTCTCCCTAGGACTGTGATCCCACGAAGTCCCAGTTGCTGTCTTAGCTTTGATAGGTTGCTCAGTCCCAGAGAGTGCCTAGCTTTTGTATCCTCCTCCACCTTTGAGCACTGCTGTTTGCCAAGAGTCTCAGGCTTAAGCACTTTCAGACAGTTCCTTGACTTCAAATCATCTCTCCATGCTCTTCACCCTGTACCCACGTAAATATTCCTGCTCAACTTTCATCCAAATGAAGTGACCAGTGAAGATAATGAACAGCAGCTGTTTCTCCACTCTCTGCCTTGCTGGAGTCCTTGCCCACACCTTGCAGAGCTGGAAGCAAAGGCTGGAGCAGTGTGTGGTTTTGCTGCTCTCAGCTGCCCGCGGTCACAGGCACTCAAAGACAAGCAGTGTCTTCCTCCCCGAGCTGGCTCTCAGAGCTGTGCAACTGCTCTGTTTACAGAGTAGATTCTGAAGCTGCTTCCTGTGCCAGCCAATCCTTTACATCTATCTCACTACCAAAGTGATTTAGCACACAGCACCCAAGAGCCACGCTCAAACCATACATTCCCAGGGCAAGACGGTCCCTTTCCAATTTTAAATACTCTGCCTCTGATTAAATTTCTACAATTTCTCTCTAGATTAAAAAGCCTTAGAGAAATTGATGATAATAATCACTATATACCTCAGAAATCTGTTGTCTGAGCCATCACTGCTATTGTTTGCAGAACATTCTGATACTCTTGTAGCAAAGGCACAGCAATTATCAATTCTTTTATCTGCCTCCTATGACCAATATTATTTAAGAATTTCAGTGGTATCTGCACATTTATGTAGCCTTTTAGATATATTCATATATGGATAATCATGGTACTGCAGGAGGGAGAGAACTTCCTTAACTTCAGAGGAAACTGAGGTAGCATAGGTCTTACCAGAAGGCACAGCTCATCCGTGGCACAAGTCAGGGAAAGAATCCAGGGGTCCTGTGTTCCACTTGATGCTATTTTGCTCAGAAAATTCTGTCCTAGAAAAAGATTATCAGAAAAACAAGGTTCACACAATGCTAAGTGTAAAACGGTTTTATAATACAGATGAGTGCTAGCTTTTCTTCATTTCATGCTTTTGTTAAAAGTTGTGCAGTTTGGGTGCCCATCCCCTTGCCATTATTGGGTGTTTTGGTATGTTTATCTGCCTTATTTACTGGCCGGCTGTAGCAACAGCACAGACCGTTTTTTCCAAGGACTTGGACAGACCCACTCGTGAAGCATTTACTGGTGGTCCATTAAAAGAGCTCCACCAGGTGATAAGTCAGGGCTCGTGGACCTCAGGGCAGCTGCATCCCAAACACACCACAGCTTACCAGCAGCCTGGAGGTGATGAGAGCAACACGATATCCAGGCTCGATATTCATCACTCGTGAGTGAAGCAGACTGTTACTGATTTCTGGCATTACTTTTAATCAAAGTTAAGCTCCACTGTGTCAGGCACTCCATACATATGGGGTAAATGCACAGCTTATCTTACTGTGCAAGTTTTAGAAATGGGGAACAGGAACACATAGAGATAAAATTGTTCCCCAAGCTTCTTTCAAAGCTAAAATTTGGATGTAGATTTCCAAGTCACAGGCAACTATTTCAATAAGGAGGGACATATGTCTTATATTAGTCATTTGTCTGACTGCAGAAAGTAGAATATCACCCTGCAAAGATACAAGCTCATGTAGCCAGAAGGACTGCCTTCTAATTGAAACAGAATACAATTGAACAGGCTCTGTCCTCTTGCTGCTGAAAGTACCTCCTCACCCTGGGCTGGGAGAGTGTTACACACTACTTGTAGAAGGAAAACAGTGAGACAAATTGAGACTATTTGCTGTCTGCCACGGATAATCAATATCAAAACAGAAGCTTTAAAATTGAAGTGAGTTGAAGGCCTGTGTGAGAATACAGATTTCAAAGGTGTAAATAAGTGATACCAGCGAGAAGGAAGCCTTTTGAAACAAATAGGTAAACAGCTCAACAACATCCATAACTGTTATGCAGTTCCCCAGCTATGAAAATTATTAGTTGATCCACACTCACTTCATTTTTTTTTCTATAGCTCTTCTTGCAGGGCCTCTTAGACATCCAAAAGGGTCTCACAAACTTTAGCTCTATCAGTATCCAGCAGTAAAAATTAATCTGGCTAATCTGTAACAGATCACAAGTCAGGTGTATGATTCTTATTAACAGCAGAAATAACTCATAACTATGTGGGGCACTTTGTTCTGTGCTTACCATTGACGGATCTCAAAGCTCATCAGAAAAATACAAAGCCTCAGCCACAGGAGGCTGCTGGAAGCTTGGCAATAATTAAGTTCTTGCTGCTCCCTAAGAGATGGGGGGCTCGCAGGGCAGAGGATTGCCAGCCAAGGCTCCAGCCCACAGGACCCAGCCAAGGTGAAAACAGGAGACTCAGAGTTGGTGGTCAGATTCAGTGAAGAGTCCAGATCTTCAGGCAAGCTTACAGTTATAAGGCAGGTCCAAGGTTAGCCTGGAAAGTCAGTCTAAGGTCAGAGACCAGAATAAGGTCCATGGCCAGCCTTAGTTGTAACCCAGCTAGCACCAGAAACAGGAACACCTACAAGAGCAACTTGCAGAAGGATGCTCCCAGGCCTGAGTGTAAATGGGCCCCAGGCAGAGGGTGTGGATGGAAGCCTTTTGCAATAATGAAAATGCATTTTAACCTGTGCAAGGTCTGAAAACTGTATTTTTTACATTTATTTTCCTTTGGAAAAAACCCCACATATTCTAATTATTCTTCTAATAACCAAGTGAACTTCATGTCAAACAAACCCCAGTGATAGTAAGAAAGATTCCCCAAGCTCCTCATTCTGTGAAGTTTCCACATCCTGAACAAGCACCTGCCCGTAAGTGGAAAAGCTGTCGATGACGGTACAAGTTAGGGAGCAGTTTCTAACAGGAGCATCATTGCTTCGAGATGCTGAAACTGAGAATGATTAAAGATGATCAGACAAATTCATTAGTTCTCTGATGGCAGACCCTTGCTGCTAAGAAATATTTTTTCCACTGCCTATAATGACAGCACCATCTTGTGGTTTGTTCATAAAAAATTTCCATTTTACATCTCACAACCTCTTATACACAGAGGAAGTACTGTAAGACACGCTACCCAGCATGGAATTCTTCCAGTCACTGACACCAGCACAAAAACTTTTCACACTGCATTGCCACTGCTCCTTTGAGCACTGCTAACAATACAGCCCAGCAGCAAGAGATGGGTATTGAAC
>NW_020799127.1:6364078-6367985 GCF_003259725.1 Athene cunicularia | reverse complement strand
CCGGGCGCCCGGTCCCCGCCCCGGAAGGGGCCGCGTTGCCGCCAAGGGGCCGCGGGGATGGTGCTGCTGAGCGCTCCGCGCTGGCTCCGCAGCCGCGTCACCGACCGCTTCTGGAGGGTGCAGGAGGTGCTCAAGTATGCGCGGGTGAGTGTCCGCGTCCTCCTCCGCCGAGGGCTCCGGCCCGCCCGGCGGAGGGGAGCGAGCGGCCGGCGGGTCCTTGTGTGTGGGAATGGCTCTGCGTTCGGTTAAAGCCGTGACACGCCTGGCCCGGTGCTACAACACAGCACGGGGGGAGGAATAAAACATGAGCCCTGTGGCAGAAGAACTAGGAGCAGCCCGGGCACAGCAGCGTGGGAAGGCTGGCTGTGGGGTTTTGCTGGGTTTTAGCTGGGAATGGGAGCAGGGAAAAAAAAAACAAACCAACAAACAAACCCCAGACCTTGTTCTTCAAGTGTATTTTAAAAGGTGAAGGAGAGTGCTGCACAACATAATTTCAACTGAAGTTCAAGCTATTGCCCCTACACTCGGGAAGAACCTTTCTCAAGGGCAGGCTGGTAGCAGCCTGGCTGGGAGCTGGTACGTCTTGGTGTAGGATTGTAGGATTGAGGTGGAAGATGTTGCAGTTAAGTGACAGTATCTTGCCCACAGTCCCTGTAGTAGTTACTTATTCCTCTGACTGCAGGACTGGCTACTTCTTCCTGCTTCACGTTGGATGGATGTTGGTAGCTCCAGCAAACTTACTCATTATACTTTGTGTTTGGGCAGCTCTAATGTTTTTGACATGCCAGAGGCTCCTGTCCCGTCCCTGTATTCATACTGACCAAACTGAGAGGGCAGCTCGGGAATGAGAATAAATCCCTGACTTCAGGGTTTGGCTGAAAGCACTGAAGATGATTTTGTGGTCGCCTTCCTGCTGGAACCACTGCTGACATGAGGTCTGGTTTTGGTTCCCTTCTGCTGGACTGAAATTTTTCAGCCTGCTCCAACTTTTCAACTTCAGGTTTCTCATGCTATAAAACAAGGAAGTAATATTTTCATTATATACCAGCTGAAGGCTTAGCTGATGTTTGAAGTATTTTGTGATCCTTCTTATGAAGAGTTGTGAAATGCAAATGAGCATATATTAGTGTTTCTGAAGGGTTTAAGAGCCTTAAAGATAACTGAACCAAGAACATCTTGGTTTTGTTTCAGCATTTTCGTGGCAGGAAGAACCGCTGCTATAAGCTGGCCGTACGAAGTGTTCGCAGAGCTTTTGTGAAGTCTACAAAGGCCAGAAGAGAGAAGAAGAGATTCCTAAGAGGGGTAAATGGCAAAATGTTAGATGTAAACATTAAAATGTGCGAAGAGCAGAACTGAAGTAACCATTTTCCTTACTGGGGGGGTTCTCCCAAAATGTTTTACCTGTGGGTGAGAAATAAAGAGTTTAAAGTAAGCATAGTCCCTCTGTGGACTGAAACAGCTCATATTCTGAAGTTCATACATGTATATGTTGCACTGAGAAGACCGTAGGTCTGAAAATGTTACATTTACTAAGTGTGAGCAGATCTGCATGACAAAAGGTTTACTTTTAAAGTATTTTATCATCCAAGATGTTAATTTTTACACTTTCAGCTTTGGATCACAAGGATTGAAGCAGCTTGTCTGGAACATGGTTTGAAATACCCAGGTTTCATAAGCAATCTGCTTAAGGTAAGGATGGTGCTTGAAGAATAATTGCTTTGAAACGACAGATTGGAGAAGATGTCTCATAGAGGTCTTCTGAAGTGCCAGGCAAATTAGTTTCTTAAAACTCCAAAGTCTTTCATGTAGATGTAGTCTGACAAAACATATCAAAGTGCTGCTGGTTACTATCTAAGATTGCAACTGCAAGGAATTGAAGCTGCAGCCTCCACTTACCAATCTTTAAAGAGGGACTTCCAAATTGGAGCCTGAGCAGGCAATAGGGCATGGTGGAGGGTTTGAAAAGCTCCTTCTGTCAGACTGAACTTGTGCCAACACTGTCCTGCTTCCTAGTTGTGATGAAAAGCCTTCTGCTTATGAAAAGAATTTCGTTCACTTCAGGAACAAAGTCCTGCCCCAAACCTGTTTTTCTCTTCCTTTTATGCATAATCGCCTTTTATCCTGGTGAGCGTTGTTGCTCTACACCTTGTTCTGTCCCCAGAACTTTTACTGCGCATCTTAAGAACGTGACTTGTAAAATGCTTTTACACTTGTTGCTACAGCGAGCATTAAGTGACTGCTGCCTTTTTCCTTTTACATCAAGGAATCTAAAAATACAAGGTTTGGATTAGCAAAAACAACCCTAAGAAACTCTGCTGTTTTCATTACTAGCTTTGTGTTTTGGTGAGCATGGACCAGGCAGAGTTAGTGACACTGTCCCTTGTTCTCAAATATGCTGGGGAATTTGTTTTAATTTGGTGATACTGGAACTGTAAAGTTAAAACTTGTTTCTCTTGGTTGTGATCATAGTAAGAAGGTAGTGTTTCTGCTTCTTAAAATTTACATAAAATTTATAGCATGTTTCAAAACATTTTATATAAATATAAATTTATAGCATGTTTCAAAGCATTTTATCTGGGTTTCAAATAAATAGATCACTTTCTAGGCTTTCAGACACGTTTCCTGTAAAGTAATATAGTTCCTGAAATTTATACACTCTTCCTCCTGGTTACTTTTGTCATGCTGTAACCAAAAGAATCAAGCACTGCCTAAAAAGATAACTCTTTTTTTATCTTTTTCTCTCCTCAAGATGCCTGTCCCTTTGATTCTTGTTTCAGAGCAGTGTATTTTTGTAAGGTTCTCTGTTGGAAGATCCAAAAGTAAACTTTTATCTAATACATCCCTTTTAGAATATGCAGTTAACAGTGCAGTATCTAGACTTAAGAGTATTAAGACTGCAGTCTTTCCTTCTCTACTCCAGGACACATTTTAAAATACCAAGCAGCTTCTGTCACAAGAGGTAAACTTGAATATGTCTAAGAACAGAAACAAATGCCAGGGATTAACCTGTAACATGTAGCCTTCTATGAAATGAGATTCTCCTTCAGTTTATGGTTTCTACCAGAAAGACTTTGAGAAAGTCAGTAAACAAATTTTACACATTGGCTTAATGAGACATCTGTGGCTGAGTAGTGATGTCTGACAGTTCTCTAATAGTTCCAGAATTGCACACCATAGGAAAAAAAAAAGTAATTTGCCTTAAGACCTCAGGTAACCATTAAGTGTTGTGGTGGTGTTCATAAAAATTACAGTACTTAACCAACAATTTTCTTGCATTTAGTCCCAGGTGGAGCTGAATAGGAAAATGATTGCTGATTTGGCTATTTATGAGCCAAAGACGTTCAAGTCCCTTGCTGCGTTAGCCCAGAGGAGGAGACAAGAAGGTTTCCTTGCTGCCCTGGGAGATGGAAAAGAACCAGAAGGGATATTTTCACGTATGGTACACCACTATTGATAGTAAAAGAGCCTGCAGATGCGTGTTACAAACAGGAACTTGCATTGCAAAGTAAACTCGCTCGCTGACTGCTGCTAAGGTCGTAGCGGTGGGATAAAATCCTCTAAGGATGGTTCCAGGGGAAGAAGGGGTGGGTCTGGGGGCGAAGTTTGCGCATTGATGACTTTTACCCCCCCTCCCTCCCGTATTGTTGTAACTGAACCACCTCGAGTTAGAAAACTGCAGTTTGAAGTCAGCAGCGGTGAAGTCAGGCCTGCAGAAGTTCCGGTGTTAACAACATCGATAGCGTGCGCACGCTTTTTGTTCTCTTAAGGACTTTAATAAAAGAGATTTTGGGGGGTAACTGCTCCTGGAAAACCCAATTTTGAGTGGTGAATTCTGGGAAAAGCCCTGCCCGAGAGGGGTGTCGGCACGCGCAGGCCGGCTTTGGGACAGCCCAGGGAGCGGTTCGGT
>NW_020799127.1:6344026-6364028 GCF_003259725.1 Athene cunicularia | reverse complement strand
TTTTTTTTTTTTTTTTTTTTTTTTTTTAAAAGAAATGGGCTTGTGGAAAGAAGGGCTTCTTAGGCTCCTCGGGATTGTAGTGACCTCGGAAAGGTTTTGTTTCCCGGCGAACTCAAATCGCCGTCTCGTTGTTCTCCGAGTGTAAAACTTTCCAGCCATCTCCTCGAGTCTCAGCTACTCAAACTGTGTTACGAGTCTATGCAAATCATAGTATTATTAGATTCCCCTTCTCCTTCCACGCTGAAAAAGTAAAATTTTTCTGGCGTATTGTCATAACTTTCAGTTTTATTGAGTACTAGTGTTGGGTTGGTGGCTTTTAATTTTTTTTTTAATTAATTTGGAGCATATGTTCATATTTCATAAAAGACGTTTGCGATTTAACGTATGTATTCACCTTCTGGCGTTTGTGGTGTTGATGTAATTTTTGGGCAACTTAATTTGTTACGGAGGTAGGGGTGCTACTTTTCTTTAGCTACCGCTGAATTTACTGCCATACTTAAATACAGCTTAGTAGTTTTCTGGGTCTTAAATATGTTGAAATCATCCTAGGTAATTTTTTTTTTTTTTGAAACAGGTAGTTGCTTTATTAACACCTGTTGTGGTTGTTCTCTTTTTAGGTGGCTATGGCTACAGGACAGGTGCTGTTTCAACGATTTTTTTATACCAAGTCTTTTGTGAAGCATTCCATGGAGGTAAGAAAATGCTAAAATTTGTATATGGCTCCAAGTGTTATTTAATCTTTGGGTTTTTTTAGCAAGTTGTCATCTTAGATGTGATCAGAGCGTTAGTAACTAGCCTGTAGATTTTATTTATCGATCAACAGGATTTTACAAAGCTACGTAGTACTGACTGTCAGATTTTTATTATTTCCTTGTTTTACTACCATTTTCTCTTGTTATCCCTCCTTAAGCTGTTGGAGGAGATCAGCTCCTGATTTGAGCAAAACATCAGTATCTTGCAATACTTATATTTCAGCATGTGTCAATGGCCTGTGTTCATCTGGCATCCAAAATTGAAGAAGCACCAAGACGCATAAGGGATGTAATTAATGTGTTCCATCGCCTCAGACATCTACGGGAAAAAAAGTAAGCTTAGACTTTGAAATAATCTTAAGTATTAATGTTGTATTTAAATTACTAAATTTCATGGGCCCGTGATAGTATCGTTCCCTGTCTAATCAGGGAACATCATGAAGAGATCTCATGAAGGAGAAAAGTGAGTGGACCCATTTCATTAAGTAAATCTTTTGGGTGTTGTAAATAGTGACATCTCTTGTTTTTACACAAACTTAACCTGCATACGAGTACTCTTTGAGGTTAAAATTATCTACTTCAGATTTTGAAATTGTCTTGCAGAAAACCTGTGCCTCTAATACTGGATCAGGAATATGTGAACTTGAAGAATCAAATTATTAAGGCGGAAAGAAGAGTGTTAAAGGAGTTGGGATTCTGTGTTCATGTAAAGCACCCACATAAGGTTTGTACTGTATAAGTTCACTTTATAATCAGTGTTTCATATGCCATAAATGCTTTGAGTAGACTGTCCAACTGCACGGAAGCTGTGTGGTTTGTGCATGATAACACTAGTTAATTCACTAAAGCTAGCTTCTTACGATCCCCGTGTCTTCTTTCTCATTTAAGAGATGCTTACTAGTTGGTCTTATATCACTGCTGAATGATGACTGGAGTTGGATACAGATGCTAAGTATTCCTTGAAGTCAAATTGCATAAGTAGGTAGCTTTGATGTTAGAAAACATCAATTAAATGTAGGTTCTTAAGCAGAAAATAATTTGGAGACCTGGGGTTGTGATAGCCTATTATCAGAAACAGTCATGATCACTCCTTGTGGAAACAGGCTGAGATTATTAAACTCGTATGAGCTAGTTAGCAGTGTTTCTGAAATTCTAAAAAGTACACTCAGGTGTGAAGGGCTTGACTAGAAATGAGATACTTTAAGTATTGTGTGTCAGAGTAGGATGATACGTGTAAGATACAACACCTGCAGTTGGTGCTTTAGTGCCATTAGCACTGTGCCCCAAGTAGCAAAGTGTGGTAAAAGAACCTTCTACTTACGTGCCAGCAGAACTTGGGATCTTGCTCTTTTCTTCCTCTAAAAACTACTGCAGCCTTAAAAGTCGTCTTAAGCCTGCTTGACTTTTGGAATTCACTCATGTTACAAGTACCCCAAAGGACAATTGTACTTGTTAATTGGTTTGAATTAGAGTAGTCTTTTTATTTCTATCCTTGTTTTCCTTTCAAAACTAAGAAAAAAACCTAGAACTGAATAAACTCGTGACATGCAACATGTTCTCTGCAAACACTGTTATACTTCTGTTACTGATTATTGCAGCTAGCAATATTTTTTTCCCAAGTTACAGCTAAAAGGAATGGTGAGTTGTGTAGGAGAACATACCTAGCTTGAAAAAGAGTTGAAGACAAGACATCTAGATGAATAGCATGGTGCCTGAGCTCGGAAGACGGAGAGCTAGGAAGGTCAGATCTGGTTGAGTGTCCAGCTTTTGCGTTGGAGAGCAGAAGCTGTGTGAATAAACACTGAGGATGTTGCAAACACTCTCCTGTGGAGTGTTTTAGATCCTGAAAGAGAATTACAGATGCCTCATGGATGTCCCTCTGAAATAAATAAGTGGCTCTCAAGATTCTTGTTAATAACTCAATAACCCATATCTTCCAGATAATCGTTATGTACCTTCAGGTATTAGAATGTGAACGTAACCAACACCTGGTCCAGACTTCATGGTAAGTTGATTTTCTTTGTTATAAGAGACCAGCAGGGGCAGTAGCAGAAATATGTCACTTGAGGCACTCTGGTCAGCATTGCTCAGAAATGATTGTGGGCCACACCAGACAGCTCCAGTGTTTCTTGGCGTGCCCCAAACTACTACTCAAATGTTGATCGGCCTCTTAAGTTAGAGGCGCTGTTTTAATGGTAAGGTAGCTTTCCACCCTGACTTCTCACTTCCCTCCTCTCTGCTTTCACTTTCCAGCTGAAGGGAAAATGTTGAGTGGGTTGTAGTGTTTCCTTGGGGTTTTTTTGTTCTTCAGAGAAAACTATGTGTAGTTAAAAAGTCTTTTACCAGTGCTGGGAAATGGCTTTTCCCAGGGCTTGGACTTGATTACAGGTGTATCAAAAACTCAGCACAGATAAATTTATTTTATCTGTACGGATAATGCAAGATGTCAGCTTCTAAGACTGAATAAACTCAAATGTTTTCATGTTTGCCAAGAAATGTCCTCTGCCTTGTCACTCTCATTACAGTAAAGATTTACTTGGGGCTGGGAAGCTTGTGTAAAATTGCAGGTCTTTAAAGAAATAATGTTTTTAAACAGTAATGCTTTTGAAGAATATTGTGGTTTAAAAACCTTTAGTGAATCCAAAGATCATATTTCTGCTGACTGAACTGTCTGGTACTGTAACCTGTGTGTAGAGAACCAGTTTTGACTTTTCTTTTCTGTACTCTTTTAATCAAAGGGTAGCCTCTGAGGGTAAGTGACTAAGACTTCTCCTCTGCTGCCCAAGAGCTGTGGTGCAGGGAGAGCTGCCGTCTTCAGCCAAACCAAAGCAGGCTCTACAAAGAGAAGGCTGACCCTAGACAGGTGGTATATACGTGATAGTATAGTAACTGGCCAACTGCTTCTTGTGCTTATACTTTTTGACTTTTATTTTTCTTGTGCATTTTGACTGTTGTATATTTTAGAACCTGGTTGTTGAAGTTCTGAGAGGTTTTGAATGTTCTATAACTGTGAAAATGATGTATTTTTACGTGATAAAGCAAATTAAGGTGGGATTTAAGTCTTAAAGAGATGAATTAACACAACAAAAACTGAAATGCAATTTCCAATTGTAAACTAGTTAGAAAACGCTTCAGTATATGTGTGGAACTTGGAGTCAGATGTAGCACTTGAAGAAACTTCCCACTACTAGTTTTCCCAGTACCATTGCATGAAGTACTAGAATGTGAGTTACGGACTACTCGTTACCAGTTTTCTACTTGTTTTGAAAGGAGGGGCAGGTGAGGAGGAGGGAGGAAATAACCACAGTTCAGAAACGGTTCGGATGTTAAAGTAACATTATTTCTGTGCTGATGCTTGTTACTTCCAGAAGCTGAAAAGTAATGGATATGCAGTATAATTGTGTTTTGAAATGCGTGTTTTTACATTACCTTTTTCTTAAAATGTTGTGGCAAGGATTCATTTCCTCATGTGTCTGATTCTGAGCCCACAGGGAAAACATGCAGAGGCCAAACTTGGAAGCAGGCATGTTTTTCAATTTGGCAAATTAGAAAAAGGCTGTATGACTTCCAGATGTTTGAAGTACCACTTTTCTTTATCGCTTCTTTTGCCAAAAGGTTTGTGCTCTCTTTTTAGTGGGACAAGAAAAGCAAGTTTCGAAGCTCCTTTCTCCTAGAAAGATGAGCTGATGTTTAGCATTGCCTCTCTGGGGTAGCAGTTGCTTTTTGTGTAAACAAGGATGTAAGACAGCGGGGGCAGGTGGGAGTTTGATGCTTTTGGGATTTGAGTTCCTTTTGTCTGTCCTGTGTAAACTGGTTACAGGTGCCTGGACGTGGTCTCTGGTTTGGATGTCTTGGGGGTTAGTGAATCCTTGTGTACTGGGTACCCACATGGTTAATTACTGCTTTCAGAAAGCATATTATTTTGAGGACTTTCTATTGTTGTTTTAGCTTTACCCCACCTGATGTTTTACTTGACATACGTGCTCAAAAATCTAGATCTTTTTAAGCACATCAGCTGGCAGATTCAGAGGAAGTTACTTTGTGTATTTAAGATTTAGAAGAATTATGCTTAAGTGTACTGACTGGAATATATGTAATATTTTACAGTTTTCTCATTCTGTGAATATTCATTTTAAGCAACCTTACTGAAATGGGACAATTTGGAAACCGTATTTCATGTGCCAAAGAGGAGATCTGCCTGAATACTGAGTATTCTCCTGAATTGATGTTCCCAAACACCCTGATTTCTTCTATGGCTGCTTTTTGCTTCAAAAAGAATTCTGTTCTGGATGGAAATTAATGCTTCTGGAGGAAAAGGGACCCCTTAAATCTCCAGTGGAAGTGGACATGTGCTGAAGTGGACGGTGTTTTCATGGGAGAACTACTACAGGAGCTACAGCTTTAAGGAAACCATCTGGGTTCACCCTATTGCAGAGAAACATGTGAACCTAAAAGTCTATAACTCTGAGTACTTCAGATTATATTGTATGTTGTCTTGATGAAAATAACTTGTCTGTTGCATGAGAGCAGGCCAGTAGAGATCCAGAAGGAAAAGTGAGGTTAAAATTGGTTCTCTCTTCACAACTGAATTTTCAGCAGTCAGTCTGTCAAATTTAATTTGTCACACATCCCTCCCCTCGAGGGATATTTTTTTTTTGTAGTAAAATCAGTCAGCTTTTCTTTAGATTTACAGGAGTATAATGTTGAAGTCTAGTAACGATGCAGAAAGTAATAGTTCTTGTAGAAGTAAAAAAAAAAAAAAAATCCAAAAAACCCCACCAAACAACTTTGCAGTGCTATGCAGCTTTGTTGATATCCTGTCTTTCAGGAATTACATGAATGATAGCCTGAGAACAGATGTCTTTGTAAGATTCCAGCCAGAAAGCATTGCCTGTGCATGTATTTACCTCGCAGCTAGGACGCTGGAGGTGAGCATCCAGTTCCATCATTTGAAGTTTGTTTAGTGTTTTCATAGAAACAGAAAAAAAAAACGTGTTTTCCCTTCCCTTTCAGATTCCACTTCCTAATCGTCCACACTGGTTTTTACTCTTTGGAGCAACAGAGGAAGAAATTCAAGAAATCTGCTTAAAAATTTTGCAACTCTATACTCGGAAAAAGGTTTGTTTCTGTTTCATGTTTTTGAGCATTCATTAAACGCTGCAGTTTAGAACCCGAGTTGCAACACTTTATCCCGTTTGAAACTAGCTGTAAGCCTGGTGTGTTAAGTGGAACAGGATAGTAGTTACAGTGTCTGGGTCTCTTTAGATTGATAGGTTTTGTTTTGTTTTGTTTTTTTACCCTCCCCACCCCATGAGCAAGTAAGCAGAAAGTCTAGTTTACTAAATTCTGCTATAAGCGGTTCTCCTGTGTTCACAGGTTGATCTGTCTGATCTGGAAAGTAAAGTAGAAAAGAAGAAGTTAGCTATTGAAGAGGCAAAAGCACAAGCTAAAGGTCTAGTACCTGAGGGAGCCCCAAGTTTAGATAACACATCAGGATTTTCCCCTATCCCAAAAAATGGTAAGTAGTGGATAACTTGTTTTTAATAACTCTTCATCCTAAATGTATATTTACCCATTTGGGATGCATATAGTGTGGTTTGGGTTTTGTTTTGGGTTTTTCTGGGGCTTTTTAAGCTGGCTTCTAGCAACTATTCAAATGGCAGAGTTTGAATAGCATTGTAACTTTGTAATTTCTTGGAAGGGATGAAGGCTAAAATCAAATTAGTCTAAAATTAAGGCTGCTTTAAACTCTTACAGTACAGGAGCTCGCTTTTATGTGGTTTTGGCAATAAACTCGAACAAATACTTACAATGGGCATGTTATGCTAAAGCAATATGAAAGCACAGGTATGATTAGGAACTCTGGCAGGAGTATTTTTGGGGTGATGGGTGGGGAATATTTTCCTGCATACTTGGTCGAAAGTTTCTTTTTACCTTTAAAAAGATATTGAATAATTGGCAAGAAAAGGAAGTTGCCGTTCTGTCTTCTTGAAGTGGTTTTGAAAGCAACGTGTTAGTATTGCAGTTAACTCCCTGGAGTCACTTGAGTATTTTGGCAGAAGTGTTTCGGCTTCTGCCTTCTGTGAAGTGCTTCAGGTTACTTCTGGTGGGTGGTTGTGTGTGTGCATGCCTGCACAGACGCACAAACTGCACGTGCACGGTACTGGGTAGTATAAAGGTGATAAGATGAGGTGAGGGGAGGTTTCAGTCCTTTCAGTCACTACCCATACTTTCAAAATAAGGTAACAAAGGCTTGTTTTTTCTAGACTCTCCAAAAGAAGTTAAAGGAAATAAACCTTCACCGCTACCTGTTCAGGCAATGAAGAATGCTAAAAGGAAAATAGAGGGAGCAAAAAGAATGAGTTCAAATAGCCCAGTAAATGGGTAAGGCTTTCATAATAAAGAAGCTTTTTTTTTTTTCCCCATGACTACTTGAAGCAAAATAACTTACTGTTTTATTGTCTCTTGCAGCGTTCAGAAAGGAAGAGAAAGCAGAAGTCGAAGTGGGAGTCGAGATCAGAGTTACTCAAGATCACCATCCAGGTCTGCATCCCCTAAGCACAGGTATGTCCTGCTGTAGATGGTGTGCTCAGAGAAGCTCCCAGACGGCCATTTCGGAGTGAGCTTTGGTAGTTTCTCATCAAGAGAGGATGTGAAACAACATAGCACTGGGTGCTACTGGTTAAAACTCCAGAAACAATACAGTAAGAGTTGTACACCTTTGGCTTGAGTCAGGGGAGTTACAGTGTCTGACCTTGTCCTGCCTGTGCCAGATGGACTGCACTCAGTGTCAGCCTGTTGCTGGTGCCTTACAGCCCACCAGGCAGCAGCACTGCCTTGTTGCTTTGGGATTTTGTTACTTAAAGTTGGGTGTTTGTGGCCCCAACCTTTAATGAATTATGTTTTCGCTGAACTACTGGAGTAGTTAAACCATTTTCTGGAGTAGATGAACTTAGAGCTCCGGCCTTAGTCTCACAGGCAGTTGCTCCTGCAAGACCTTAATTTATGAAATACAAAATGATCCTGATTTGTATCTAGTTGAGAGTAATAGAGATTCATGCTCCTCAGTCAATGCAACTGTGACTTCTGATTCAGCAGTCTACCCCATTGGGTTTGGGTGTGTGCTGATAAAATCATGGCTTTGTGTGTGTAAAAGACCAAAGCTAAAACCTGCTGATTAAAATTCTTCAGTGTTGAATTCAAAATTGCATTTTAGTAATTATCTGTATTTAATGAAACATCTTTAAAATCTGATTTCTGTACTGCCTTTGACTTTGAAGTTCAGCATATAACTATGATACCTATGGAGGGGAAATCAAAGAGACCAAAACGTTAACTCCAAACTTGGGTGTTTTGGTAATGGTATTACTGTAACTGAAGCAGAAGTATTTTTACCTTTTGTCCTATTGTTGGCGTCGCCTTGAATCTGGCAGTTCCTCTTGGCTATTTGTGCATGTTCTCTAAGCAGTGAAGGAAAAAAATTGTAAAACTGAGACATGACTGCTGTGCTCCAGATGGATGTGAGTTTCTAAAAACCAGTATTTTGCAGTAGCCAGATGTGATCAAGTCTAGGACAGAGGATTAGTTTTCATTGAAAACTGAAGGAGAGAATCCAGAATTAAGTGCCTGGTCTCAAACTGTGCTTGCACACCTCGGCTGTGTCAGTGAGGAGTGTTTGTACGGTGCTTACTGAAGTGTGTCTCTGTGCACTGTGATTGTGTTTAGCTGCTAGCAGCGAGGTGGAGTCGTTCTGTTTAATGTTAAGCAAATTGTCTTTTCTCTCCTGTTCTTTTTCCCAAGGAAAAGTGAAAGTTACTCCACATCAAGTGGCTCCAAATCCCACAGCCGTTCCAGGAGCCGCAGCGACTCTCCTCCCAGACAGTTCAACCACAGTTCTAGCTACAAAGGTTCCAAGGTGCGAAGTTACAAGAAATCAAAGGACTACAAATACTCGACACACAAACCACGGAAATCGCGCAGCCGGAGTTCGTCGCGGTCCAGGAGCCGGTCCCGGGAGCGCTCTGACCATTCGGGGAAGTACAAGAAGAAGAGTCACTACTACAGGAATCACAGGCACGAGCGCTCACGCTCCTACGAGCGGGCGAGTCATCGCTATGAGCGGGACCATCCCGGCCACAGTCGGCACAGGCGATGAATAAAGCCAAAAGTTCTTTCCTTTGGAATTAAAGCAGTGGAGCTCTTCCCTGCGTGAGCTTTGCAGCGTAGAGTTATCCACCTTGTAAACCACCTCGCTTGAGTAATGTCCATTCTGTTGGCAATTCTGTCCTTACTGTCCTGAATCCAAAGGAAAGATGGTAGCAAGGGAGGTTGATTGAAAGACTGAACTTGATAGATGTCTTGGTGACTGTTCTGCTGCAGAATGTGTCTCTGGAGGCTCCATGCCTGCTCGTTAGTAATTTTGCATACCGTAGTGCAGTGGAGTGTTACTTGGGACTTCCAGTTCTGCGAGTTGGACCCCTGTGGCTCAGCAGTTTGCAATACTGTGCTGAACAGTCCTTCCCTGTGGAACTAGAAGGCTCAAGACAGTTCATAAAAACCATTGGAGTGGCTTGGTGCTAACAAAGCTGTCTTTTCATACTGACTCAATTATGTTGTACAAATGTAAGGTGACTTTTTCTAGAACTGTTGCCTATATTAGGTTATATATGTGTATATATATTTTGCAGTGTTACAGTACAGTATGGGAATATGGCCTTACTAGCCTTTACACTTTATCCACAATGTAAATAAGCATTTGTTTAATACAGGTGGAAGATATATACAGAAAACTCAAAACTTGAATTCTATCGAAAGACTTGTGTAGAAAATTCTGATAAATGTGAAAGTATTTAGCTCTGTGTATTGAGAGTAGTATATTTTTATCTGTGCAATGCTGTGTGCAGGCCACCAGCTCATAAGACATTTCCTATATATACGTTTTAAGTGGTTTGAAATTCTTTACTCAGGATCTTTGACACTCTGAAGAATTAGTAGTTTGTCAATCTGCATGCTTGTTGAAGAACAGAGCATTTAAAACAAAAAGAAAAAAAGAAAAAAAAAAATAGCAAAAACCCCACAGCCCAGTAGTATCAGTTCTAGTGGTATATCTGAGCTGTTACTCTCATGCTCCCTAATTTCATTAAAGTATTTGATTTTCTATTAAATTTACTTGACAGTAGTTTCTTATGAGCTGTACCACTGTGCCTACTCCTAAGGAAGGAAATTTGGTGCTGAATGAAGAGATTATCAAATTGCAGCAGATTTCAGACTAGCCCAAGTTGTTCCACCCTGAATATGGGTGTAGCAGATGTGGTGCTGGGCCCATCCTGGGGGCGGAGCAGGGTGTGAAGTGGGGTGCTGTTACATGAGCCTTTCGAGCTCTGAGTAGGGTCTTATTAGAGCCTATGCCCTCTCTGGGAAAACAAGATGCTTGAGGCTTTTTTGTGGTCAGTCTTGTGGGTGCCTCAGTGTGGCAGTGACCCTTGTAATGCTGCTTTTAAATCCAAACCAGTCTTGTGGCCACTTTCTTAATTTTTAATACGGAGGCAAGGCAGCTGACAGGATTTGCAGGCAGCCTTTCCTACAGTCAGCCTTTCCTACAGCCAACCTCTAGTCTACCAATCTCCTGAGCTCGGGCTGTGCAGGATTAGGCTGTGTGATTACCAGTTGGAGGTATCTCTGCACTCCACTAATCTTTGTTTGAACTAAGTGATGCTTTTGACCTCCAGCTCCCCCAGACGTTCTGTTCTGTAACAGGAATTACTACTTTAGGCAGTTACCTGTTCTAAATGTATTGCTACTGGATACTTTCAGTGGGAGCCCATATTTTCTGTGCAGGGGGCAGGCTAGTTATTTCCTCAGCATCTCACAGTAGCAGCACTTGGTTTGTAGTTCTTGGCTGTAGTTCTGATTACAGGAGAAGAGAAAAAAAAAGATACAAGGAAGGCTCCTTGGAGCTTTCAGCAGAGTGCTGCTGTGGAATCTGTTCCTGAATCAGCAAGCTCGCTGCTTTAATGTGACCTTTGCACACAGGTGGAAACTAATTGTTTTCGTATGTAAATAATTGAGTAGAAGTCAAAGTATTAAAGGAGCTCACACGTAGTGTGGTACAAAAAGTGACTTTGACCTACTCAGCTGTGAACAGCCTCAGGTAACAATGTTGGCTAGAGAGTTCCCATTTTGAGACTTAATTCTTACTACCTGGATATTTTTTGGAGCAGGTCAGTCTCAAATCTGTTTACTAATTCCAGTCCTAAAAGGTTGTCAGTGTTTCTAAGTCCATCCTTTGTCAGTTTAAAACTCTTAAACTTGTCCTATTCTGACCCCCTGATCCAGAGCCCCTCCCCACTTTCCTGCAGCCCCTTTCAGCCCTGGGGGGCCGCTCTAAGGTCTCCCCGGAGCCTTCTCTTCTCCAGCTGAACCCCCCAGCTCTCTCAGCCTGTCCTCACAGGGGGTGCTTCCAGAGCGGAGCAGAGGGGGAGAATCCCCCCCTGGCCCTGCTGCCCACCCTGCTCTGGGGGCCTTTCTGGGCTGCGAGGGCACGTTCCTGGCTCACTGTCAGTTTTCCACCCCCTGACACCCCCAAGTCCTTCTCCTCAGGGCTGCTCTCCAGCCACTCCTCGCCCAGCCGGGGTTTGTGCTGGGGATTGCCCCGACCCACGGGCAGGACCTTGCCCTTGGCCTTGTTGCACTCCCTGAGGTTTGCACGTCCCCCCTCTCCAGCCTGCCCAGGTCCCTCTGGATGCCATCCCTTCCCTCAGCGTGTCCCCACCCCACACAGCTCCGTGTTGGTGGGGAACTCTGAGGGTCCCTCGATTCCCCCTGACCCTGTCCCCAGCAAAGCTGTTAAACAGTGGCGGTGCCACCCCCTGAGGACACTGCCCGTCCCTGCTCTCTGCTCAGACGTTGAGCTGTTGACCCCAACTCTTGAGTTCCACCATCCTGCCCGTTCCTGATGTGCTGAGTGGTGCGTCCACCACATCTCTGATTTAGAGGCGAGGATGTGGTGGAGGATGGTGTCAGATGCTTTGCACAAGTCCAGGTAGATGATATCAGTTACTCTTCCCCTCTCCACCCACACTGTAACCCCATTGTAGAAGGCCACCAGATTTGTCAGGCACCCCCTGCCCTTAGTGCAGCCACGCTGGCTGCCACCAATCGCTTTATTTTCCATGTGCCCTCACATAGTTTCCAGGACTGAAAGCATGACTTCATTCTGCTCTGGATGCTTCTGGAATTGCCTCTTGTCCAGTTCCTGAGGAAAGCAACATGCAGGGAGGCTTCACAGCTCCAGAAAGACATTAAGAGGGATTACCTTAGTTAAGACAGTAAAAAGTGTCTGTTTTGCTGGCTACAGACATGACCTCTCTCCAGCACAAGTAACATGCACAAGGATAAAGGTAAGACCCAGCCTGTGTGTGTGCTTTTTTTATGGCAATGTGTCTCAGCATAAAAATTGGCATCTGTGTTCTATAAACTGCTGAATAAATAGCAATCTACTTTCTAGTACATTTGTTAAAATCTGGAGAGGAAAAAACAAGGGAGAAAGTGTGTATATTTTTACATTTAAAGTGTTTTGGTTCCAAAACGAAAAGGTTTATATCACAGGATTAAAAGACGTCCTGTTCTAGGAGAGAACAATCTGTTTTTACCAGCAAAAAGCCCAGTACAGATAGCTCCACCGGATGTCTTGGCAGCGGGGTGGGTTTGGGAGAAGAGATGTAGAGTAGCGAGAGGAAGCGTAAGGCAGAGCTGTTGAAATCCGGGGGCTGCTGCGTCGGCTGGCAGCAGATGCGCCGCTGTTGAACGCACGCGTGCCTCTTTTCACTACCTGCTGCTGCGGTGTGCGGCCCTGAGGGCCGGCAAACCTTGCCTTTGCTCAGGAAGTCCAAGATTAAAGAGTTACCGCATCTATTTGGTAACTCTAGGCTGTTCACCAGCAAGTAGTCTTTCAGCGTTTACTGTCGGAGCGCTAAGAAGCGTCGTCGCTGTCGTACTGCGCAGTGTTGGTGACCTGTGCCAAAGTTTACACCCCGCCCCTCATTCACCCAACCCAAGCAGAAACAGAGGTGATTTTTGTGGTGTGCAGTTTTGTTTGTTTGTTTTTTTACAATATTTCAGGGGCTTGTCTTTTAATTTTTGCGCGTATACGCAACAGCCTCCACGTGCATCAGATATCATCTGAATTTCACGAACAGGAATGACTCTATTCCTCCGTGCAATAATGAACGAGTTGCACAGGTAACGACTGTAGCTGATCTCTGGGAGATCAGAGAACTGTGGCTCCTGAGAATCTGGCCCCTTGACACATGGAAAATAGGCTACAGTCAGTTCTTGTGGTGTGAAAATGTTTCAAAGTGGCTGAACATCTGTGATGGTTTTGATGTGAGCCAGCCACAGGGAACTGTTGAGACAACTTGAGGAAGTGTGTGCTGCTGACAACAAGCAAGCCAGAAGTCCCATTAATGGAGCTGACAGATTATTTTCTTCTCTTTTCTTGGCACCACTTTGCGTTTGTTCACTTAATCTTTTGTAAGCGCAGTTCCTGTGGTAGGTGTCGAGTGGATGTGATTGGGCACAACACTGCAAAAGAGCCTGGCAAAAAAAGAAACCGGCCCAGTCTTTGGAGAAAACGTTGAGAAATACTGTGTCAAGTCATTTCTTTGTTCCCCACATATGCTTAGTGCCCTCGTACAACCCTACGTTTTGTCTCTACATCTGATTAAGTGTCAGTTGCTTTTCCCAACGTTTCCTACGGAGCTGAAAGGAACAGGGCTGCTTTTTGTCTTATTAGAAAAACCTCCTTCACCTTGGGGTCATCTGATGGGGTAGCAATTGGAAACCACTGGTGCCTGGCAGAACTGCGGTGGTTCCTGTGAAAAGGTGTGATGAGACAGTCTATACCCTAACCATGACCTAGAAAATCCCCCTTCTGTCAGCCAGGCAGCCAGTCCTGCACATGAGCTCTCAGAGAATTTGGCAGTTCTTTGG
Source organism: Athene cunicularia (assembly GCF_003259725.1). Lineage (NCBI taxonomy): Eukaryota > Metazoa > Chordata > Aves > Strigiformes > Strigidae > Athene > Athene cunicularia. The sequence goes on along the minus strand of NW_020799127.1, from coordinate 6,350,286 downwards.
TAAAGAACTTGTTTTCTGAACCTTTTAGTTCTCTAATTTCTACTCATTTTCCTCTTAAGTGGAGCTGAATATAGAATAAATGATGTGTAATCCTACTCAGACGTTATTTCACTATTTCCTGAAGGATCAGCTGCTCTTTTCTAGATGCCATTAGTGTTTGACCTAGTGCATATTGTAGGAGGCTGGAGAAGTGGTGCAGGCCTGCATTATGATTATCCTTTAATCCAAACATAGTCTAAGTAGTCAGAAAATGGGACAACCTCTGACCTGACTAGTTCCTCCAGCTGAAGCCTGTGCATAGTAGTTTCACTCTATTCATAGTACCAAGACCAATCTTTTTTCTTCAGCTCCCCCCAGCTACCAGCACTTGTGACTATAACATATCACAGATCCTACAGGATTGAGAATTTGTTTCCAACCCGTACTCCTACTGGGTAAGAAATTGTGAGAGAATCTAAGTTTTCATTTAAAGAAAACAAAAAAAATGCTAGTTCTCATGGTTACAAAGATTACAAAACACAGAAATCTGGTGTATCGGGCTGAGGGAACAGAAGACAAGGAACTTAGGTTTAACTAAAATAAATTAAAAGCGTCACATTTTTAAGGTGAGTTATGACTTCTGTTCTCTGAACATCTGAAGACTGCAACGTGGCTCTCGCTGATCAGAGCATCTCTCAAGTTACTCCTCTGTGATCTCTCTCTATCTGGTGTTCACTTGTAACTCCTCCTGCTTGGAGAGAGGTTATCTTGCTGGCTAGAAGCTTTGAAGGGACAGTACTTACTGAAACCTCTGACTTAGAAGACACTTTGGTCTTGGCCAGGCTATGGTTCTCTTTCCTCAGATAAAGCCTTCTCGGGGCTCTGGCATCGCAGCCTAGTCCTCCTTCCTTCATGGGAAATAATCCTCCAGGCTTCCTGCCTCCTATTTCTTCAGCAGTGGACTCCACAGCTACAAATCCAATGTGCCGGTGGAAGGTCACACCTTCAGATCTCTATTTGCTCTGCATCAGCAGAGGGTCAGCCAAAAAAGCTTTCCTTCCTCAGGTGAAAGCCTAAATAATTATTGCCTCAGATACAGAACTTCATCCAGCTCAGTGTGTGCCAGGCAGGTGGTGACCAAGAGGGACAGATCCGGCCCGTTGGCTGAGCCGAAGACAGGAAGGCAGGGGTTAACACAATCAAAGAATGATTGAATGAACAACAGAGCTTGGAAATTTTGAGATCAGATGGGAAAAGCAGGTTTCAATTCCCTGTTAGGCATTTGGAAGGAAGGCTTTAATGGAGATTTACCATGAGCTTCAGTGCAGACACTGCTTCCACACAGAGAGCTGGGTGCTGGGCCCTTTGCCCCTCTGGAAAATCAGTGTGGTGGGAAAGGGGAGGGAGGTTCAGCTTCTGTCAGAAACTGTCCACCTTCATTGCCGAGCTCACTGTCTCTGGAGTCTGGCCAGATGTCTTGGAGTCCATCGCCACCTCTGAAGCCCACTTAAGATCTAACACAGCCAGGTCTGAAGTACCAAAACTGACCACAGCTTTGGTTTATGGTGTGTTTTGTGCACCTCTGTTTGTGAAGGGTGGCTATTCTTTTCATGTTTGACTTCCCAGAGTCTGCTCAAACTGAGTTCTGCTGACCTGAAGGCTGTGGATTGGTGATTCAAACCCATTTAGTTAGAGGGAGTGTCTGGTTTAAACCTTATTTTGCTTGTTTTGCCTACAGACTGTCACTCTATTAATGATTTATAGTTCCACAAACATTATAAATATCCTGATATTCTGATATGTTCTTGGGTGGAAAAAGTGCCAGAGACCTGCCAAAAAAAAAAAAAAAATAGCCTTGCAGCATGTCCTGCACAAAACCAGACCTAAGCCAAAGAGGAGCTGAATGAACGGAGCTCACTCAAATACAGAAACTGCAAGTAGCAACTATTTAAGAGTATTGCTTCATGCAAAATAAAATGAGTATTTTCTCCATTGTCCTGCCAGGTAACTTGTCTCCAAGGGTTGCCAAGCAACCCTTGTTTTTATTGTCTTTAAATGTGGGTGAGAAATTACAAAGCAAAACAATTCTGCCTCTGGTGTATCCAACTCAGGTTGAGCTGAACAGCATAAAAATTTGCCTTGTTAGGCTGTGGTTAACAGTGCTGAAATCTGGACTCGACTTCAAGAGTTAAACAAAAGTAGGCCTGGAGGAACTAGCTTCTAGTACACAGAACTTGATTAAAAGCTGTGGCGAACGGAGTGAAAGCTGGAAAGGTGCTGAGGAGTGCTGAGGTGAGGAGACGTGACGGGCTGGCCAGTCACTTCGGGTGCAGTTTAAGTGCAGCTGGTGGGAAAGAATCCTCCCACACCAGACCTGGCTGCTGTTTGCCGTTCCAGCACAGCGAGGAGCTCTGGGCAGTGTTTCTCTCCCGTGTTCCTTGCGATGTCTTGTAACATCTTCCTCTAGTTAAGACCATTTCTTCCCCTTTGAGACTTACTCTGAATTCCAGACAAGAGAGAAGCATCCTGTGCACAAAGTCCCAGCCGCACTCGGGCTGCGACAAAACCCGCCTTGACTTCAGTGGGATTTGATCCTTTTTGTTCTGCGGGTCAGCACAAAAGCTGCTGGCACAAACCCACTCCAAACGGCTCAGTGAAGAAATATCAATGGCAGGACCCGGCCTGGAGGAGGAACGCAGTGAGGAATACCTGAGAAACTGAAGGCAAACAGCAGTGAAGCAAAGTGACATTTGCAGATTTAACCTGCAGTCAGCAACAATCACGTCGGCTTGCAAGTGTAAAGCACTTCGGGGGGGTTCTTTGTCCTCTCAGGTCAGCAAAGTTGTGCTGTGATGATGGTGGTGCCCGTGACAGCCCTCCTGCACCGGAGAAGGGCTCTCACGGGCTGCTCAGTGCTTCTGCAGCAGCGTGTACACGCCGACACACACCCGGGGGTGTCGCTCCCAGCGCTGTCGCTGTCGCCTTCGCTCACGTGCAAAATTCCAGCTACGCCTGCCAGCACCAGCACTCGGATGTGCTGACAGCAAGGACTGAATAAATTACAAGTACAAAGAGGACGACTAAGCGGTCTTACGCCTGACGGGGATTTTTAAAAAATTCTCCAAAACTCACAAAATGCTGTTGGTAATGCACAAAGGGAATTGGTCTGAAATTAAGACAGGACGGACGGGAAGGGAGGTAGTTGATTAAACCACTTGGAAGGGGGTGTTAGTGTTTGAGACAGAGATTTCTGGAACGGAGCTTTATTTGGAAGAAAGGAGAAAAACACAGGTATCGGTATACAGGGCAACCTTAGCGCTGGCTTGTTGCCACATCTGATCTTTGCACAAAGATGAGCTTTTCCCACTAGCTTTAGAGAACAGTGGAGTCTAATTCTGTGGATCTGCTTTAAACAAAGGGTGATGGATCCACACGTTCATTTTTATATATGGCAGAGCAGTAACCAGACATTTGTTTGATTGTGGTGATGCTCTGGAACCCCTTGATACTGGCCCTTGATTTGTGTGTACGTGTGTGGGTGCTCGCAGCTTACACATGGCTGAACACACATTCGTTCCAAGCCTCCGTGCGTGAAACCAGCCTCTCCCCTGCAAGGCTGAGCCAAGCTTCAGTGACCACCACCCCTCGCTGGGGGCAGCCAGCCCCTGGCAATGTGAGTTCCAAAGCTGCTGAACCCTGAGATGATGGAGGGGTTGGAGGCCCTTCCTCAGGCTCCTGGTGCAGCGTGACTCACAAGTGATCCCTTCATGGCACGTGAGTTCCCTTCAGTCTTCAGAGCACTTTTCCTTACAAAAACAATGTCACGGGGCCAGGAGAGGACACGATGAGGAAATACTAAGAATATTCATACTACCTGAGAACTTAAGATACCAAAGCTGGGGAATTCCCTCTCTGTCCTGTGTAGCTGATGGGTAAAGACACATATTCAAATTTCAATTAGACTTCTCCAAACCCTGCTGTGGACGAGTCCCTTTCTCAGAACTACACAGGAATAGCAGCTGCCTAAACGTACACAGCCTAGACAGCGTGAACACTTGCCCAAGCTGACAAAGGAACTTGTTGTACAGCCAGGAGTTGAGGCATAATTCTCTGAAAGTGTCTGAACATTTCTCGGGCCCAGGGAGAAAGGGACTGGCCTGACTAGGCAAGCAGTCGGTGGCTCTTGTGCCCAGCAGTGCCTCCAGCCTCTTCTGCCCCCAGCACTAACAGCCTGTAAGGAGCCAACGTGACTTCAAAATGAATGTAGCTACCCCAGCCTCGGAGGTTGGAGAGAGTAGTATTTCTATGGGAATAAGTCAGGGAGAGCAGAGGGAAAGGCAATGGCGTTTTCAACATCCCCTTGGCAGTCCTCAGAGACCTGACGCAAAGCCTGTTGAAAGCAGAAGAAATCTTTCCATCAGTGGCCTTACCTGTGGTGGTAATGGCACTGCTTGGGGTTGTAAGAGTGGCAGCAGGCTGCTGCCTTCCCTTTGTGAGCCCCAGTAATACACAGTAAGCCCGAAAAGCTGCAGCAAATTGGTCTGAGCCCAGTGTGGAGACAATGGTCCTGGTTCCCAGCTGATGGATATCACTCCCGCATGGGAGTGAGCGGGGCCGGGAGGATTTTCACACAAAGGCCTGCCTGCTTGTCTGTGACTCCGAATGAGCAAGGCACTATTGCAAAACCAAGGTGGCCATTCCCTTTTTGGCGTGAGTCATCCATCAGGTAGAGTGCAGTAACTGGGTGTTGTTCCCTGACCTATGGCTCGGTGCCCTCAAGACAAATCCTTTCCCCTCTGTTCCCCAGCACTGAAGCGCAGCCGGCTCCTCTCGCCACTTCTCTTACGATCCCTATCAGGGCAAGGGCCAATTTATGATGAATATTGCCCTTACGGTTTGTTTGCAAAGTGCTGCGTGTGTTTATGATGCCATAAAAAGGCAACGTAACACACAATTAAACGCAACATACTTTGTATTTAAAACTTGCACTGGGCAAACAGTGTGTATCTGCTAAACCTTGGACTCACTTTCCTGCTTAATATTAAAAACCGACTGGAGCGTTTGGCTCAGTGCGAGCCGGGGACTCTGCACTTGAGAGCAGCTGGGGTCTGTTCTGGGCAGAGACTCGGTATTTCAGAAATAAGCATCGCAACCACAGCTTTCTACACAAAGATAACAACAGAAACACTAATGAAGAAGCTACGTCACTGGTCAGCTTTGCTTCCAGTCGAAACTTTTCGTGTCTAAGGGCCTGAGGTAGGAGGAATGACTGCAAGTATCTTGTCATCCTCTTCTCGCCCTGGGAGCACGAGGGGGAGATTCAAACCTTCGTGTGAGCTATCCAGCAGTAAGAGAGGTTTTCAGATACACAGCTCCCGCACGTTATTTGGAGCTACTGCAGCTGTTTAGAAATAAAGAAACCGAAAGGGAAACGGGGCAGACCCATCAGATGTTTTGGGCTTTTTCACTGAATTTGAACAAATTGCTAAATCTCTTTGTGCTTTAGTTTTCCAAGCATGAGCAGAGAAGCTATTTTTGACCTACTTCAGGATGAACTTAATGTTTTAAAAGCTCAGTGATCTTTTAATAAAGAAAATAAAGAGCAATATAGTACTAGCAGGTGTATTTAAATCCTTTACACCTACGTACACCAATTTAGGAGTGTGTGCAGATCAATAGCGGACTATTTGGCTGGGAAAGCATGCCCAAGTGCTGTGGGTGATACGGCTGAGGGGCAGCCGAGGGAAGGAAGCCTGCAGTGATTTCCAGGAGCAGGTCACCCACGACGCGCGGTCAGTAGGAAAGTCATGCTCGGGGCAGTCCAGAAAGGCAGTAACTTAGAGAGTCCACAAATGTGGGTTCAGTTCTTGCCTGTTTGAGAACTTCTAGCTTTTCCTCTACCCACTCTTAGATGCTGGGGGTAGCAATTTCACCGTCGCCCGTTTCTGTCGGGCTCACGAAGGAGGGTGATTCCCGACGGGGCGGTCACTCGATGCTCAGCCGTGCTCGGGGCGGTTCTGGTTATTCCCTGCAGACTTTTGTGAGACGGGGCGTTTAGGGACCGGCTTCAGTTGTGATCTCAGCCAGAGGAAGAGAGGCAGAGCTTTTTCTTCCCCTTTTGCAAAGCCAACGGCTTCCCGAGCACGCTCCTTCCTCCGCGGGGCTCCGGCCGAGACTCGGGCCATCAGCCCACGCTGCCGAGGGCTGGGGGCTGCGTGGCCGCGGGCTCTCGGGACGCTCCGCCAGCCCCGACCCCTCCGAGCCGCCTCCCCCCGCCGTGG
>NW_020799127.1:6332185-6343976 GCF_003259725.1 Athene cunicularia | reverse complement strand
CGGGGGGCTGGCGGCGGCGGGGGGGACGGAGAAGGCACTTCTGGAAGCGCAGAAGAGATCGAGCATCTCCGCCACCACGCGCGGGTGTCCCGGCAGCGAGCGCCCGGGGCGGGAGGGGAGCTGGGCGCTGAGCGCCCGCCCGGCGTCCGTGCCCGGATCGGGGGTAGAGCCGGTGCCGGGAAGGTCTCCGAGGCTGGAGGTGGGACGAGCACGGGCTGTCGCTATTCGGCGGCTTCTGTGCCCTCCCGAGAGGCGAGCAGGGAGCTGCAGCCACGGCTCGGGCTGGGCGGGTCGGCGGCGGCAGCATCTCAGCCGGCTCCGCGAGTCCCGGAGCTGCGGGCTGGATTTGCAGCTGGAGCTGGGTCTGTCCTGGCCGCCCCCCGTTTTGCACGGACCTGGAGCCCTGCAGGGCTACTTCCACCCCGCAGAAGCCAGTGAAACCCGTTGTAGCTTTTCTTGTCTCTTCTACGTGGTGTGTCTGTGTCCCTAGAAGGAGCTGAGCTCCGTCTGACTCTTCCCTTTCTCTGCTGGACTTGCAACAAGTGAGAAAGCCCAAAATGAATGATGAATTAACCACCGTCTTAGTGCTCTCCTTGGCTGGGTAGGGACCTTCTGCTGAAAAACATGGTAGCTTTTGTTACATGTTGTTGGTGTATTTGCTTGTGGCCCTTTCTCCCTTCAGCCATCATTCCTGCTGCTCCAGCCCAGCAGTAATGTGTTTGGGCTTATTCCCTATTCCCAGACTGTCAGACAAATTAAATGCACTCCCCAAACCTTTGGGAGGCAAATCGATAATGAAGGTTGTCATTCTGCTCGCTTAGTGACCACTAGTGTCCTCTGTTGCATCTCCAGTCTGATCCTGACTCGCTCAGTAAGGCAGATGCTGGGGCAGCACCACGATACACGCAGGTATCACCCTCTTCCTTCCCTAGGAAAGCTCCGGAGCTGCAAGAATCAGAGCTCTCAGTTCTGTGACTGTCTCAAACCCCTGTGTATTGGCACAGACATTCGGTCAGAGAATTGATACCAAAAGCCCTACTTGTGCATCTCCCCTCTTGCAGGCTGCCTTAGCAGAAGACAAATTCCCTGGCATGTGCAGAGGTAAACAGAGTTTCTGATTCTGTTCCCTTATGGTGGATTTTATTCTTTTCGGTGCAAACTGTGATCGCACCATGCTAGCAATAAACAAAACGTAGCAACTTAGTTTACTGCTTAGCTACACAAAAACTTCAAGAGCTGGTGCTGAGGCTCTTCATTCAAGGATGGTAGTACAGGGCTGGGCAGAGAACGGCTCTGCAGGTACTTATAGAACTGAGGGAAAAGGTCTTAATTGTGTTTCTTGTCAAAAAAAACCCAAACCCCTACCTTTCCAGCACAAAGGCACATTTAGGATTATTTCTGAATCGAATTGCTGAGAAAAAGTCCAGCAAGACTGAAATCTGGTGCACAGACTGCCTTTCAGAGCCACCGGTTCCTGCAGCTCCCCCCCCTCAGCCCCCCTTCTGCACTACAGGAGCTCCTGAGCAGGTATTCACTGCCATTCTCTTCGCTTTTAACTCCTGTTACAAGATCTGGCATTCGTCCCAGATGTATTTCCTATTAGTGATTGCACAACAGCATGGTGTAGTAGTGGTACAGGAAACCAGCAGAGACATATGACCTGTTGTTAGATAGAAATCTCCCCGCTTAGTTGTTTGTTCTAAAGCTGCTTTAGCCGGTGCTGAGGGAGGTTCTTTTTCACTAATTGGCCCTGTGTTCAGCAGCGACTTCTCATTATAATGCTCTTGGATCAATTACATGGAGAAGTGAAATGGTTCCTTCAATAGGAAGAGCTTCCTAGGAAACATTACACGGACGTTATCTTAACAAACTCGTGAGGTTTTTCGTGTCCCCGATACTTAAAAATCTGGAGCAAAAAGGCTGGTAAAACCTGCACCAGAAGATGAAATAGCCTTCAAAGAGTGCAGTGTGCCTGGGGAGAGTCTGGGTCACTCCTCCTTTGCAGCAGTAGAAACCTGGAAAGACTGCTGGTACTCGCGTCTCATGTAGGCAGGAAGCTGGCCAGGAGCCACATTCCAGTAACCCCGAGTGGTGATCCTGCAGGCCACATGGGATGCATTCTAAGCTTTTTTTTTTTTTTTTTTTTTTTTGGTGAGGGGGGGGGCAAGGTTTGTCCTTGGTGGATCAGGGTGGGTTTTTGTTCTTTGTAAGGACCTCTAGGCCATGTGCTGCGCTTTGGCAGTACATCAATAAAAACCTCTGCAGGCAGCTGAAAGCATATTTCTAACAGATGGGTCTGGAAACGCCACAAGGAAGGAAAATCTTTACTAAAGGTATTGTAGTAGTCTCACTAGCGCTATCTGTCCCACCTGCAATGCGGAAGTTGGCACAAACCTTTGACCTTCTGAGGTGTGTTTCCACCATGTGGCTGGTCCTTCCAGCTGGCAGAGGGCAAGCACGGACGTGCCTGAGCCTCTGGCAATGGGGCTCAGCACCGTATCCAACTGTCTCAAACCTTGGATCCCATCTGGCATCGTTGCTTCAGTGTGGTATGGTAAGGAAAGGCAAAGGTTCGGAGTGATTTTTTTTTTTTTCTCTTTTTTAAAATTTTTCTTTCCCAGAGAGAAAACTTTGCCTTCACTAACTTTCCAGTCAAATCTTAAAAACCCAGAGTTGGGGTTCTTGCACTCCAGAGGTTGGTTTAGTGCACGTGGAATGGGGCTCTGCCCATCTAAGACCAGTTGGTTGACCGTGCAGACTGGGCTGTAAAGTTGAGTGACTCGTTCTTTCTCTGCACACCTGAGCTGTCAGTGCTTGTTTTTTTTTTCTCTTGACGGTGATTCAAGCGGTCTAATTTTGTTTCCTCCCACTTTGCTTTGTGGTAAGTGACTGTATGAAATATCCTGCTTAATGTGAGTGCTCTGCTCCCCGACTTCCTCCTCTGGATTAGAGGATGAATTTGGAGAACAGCAACTTTGGACAGTTCTATTAAATTTTGCTTTCATCTGGCTTGGTAGATGAAGCGTTTTTCTGTTGCAGAATGCAGGGAGAGGGGAAAAGGATGCGAAGAGCTTAAGTGAAAAGCCTTTTAAACATCACCTTCCAGTTTTTAGAGGAAAAGCAATTAAATATGCTTAGCTACTGGCAAATCCTGTGCCCATCTTGGGGACAACAGTCAGCAGCAATTCCCCGGTAGCTGAGAGTTATCCAGAGAATCTCGCAGAGTGTGGCTGTCACAGAGATGACTGCATACCTCGGAATTCTCCAAACAATGGGCAGACAAGAGCCCCTCAGGACCTGACTTTAGAAAGGGATGCTGGCGAAGAGTCTGACTTTGCTTTCCTCTGCTTACTACGGAAAGCTGCACGTCTCCCGTAACTTGCTAACCCTGGATAATGCTCAACAGCTGCAAGCTTTTGCATGTGAGTCTGTGCTGGCAGAAGTTGTAATAACTTGAGTTCTTGTGCTGAATAGCTCCTAGGTGGCCTCCACAGAACATTTGCCTAACAAATGGGCTTTAGATCACATGATAACATGCAGCAGGCCTGCAGGCGCATCTAGATAACCGCTGCCCCTCCTTGAAAAGCACCATACTAGACTCCTTCAGCCACACTTAGATTCTGATCTGCCTTTACTTGGGCTGCTCCAGCACTGAGAGTGGAAGCAGCTACAAATCTCTTGCAAAACAATCCTGACGTCCTGTCTTTGCACTCCAGATGGACAAAACCACAGTACGGTTATTATCAGGCAGCCTGGATGGGCTCATGGACCCATCTGTAATTCTCCACACACCCCCTCACACCCCCCTCTTGCTTTTCTTTCTTTCTCTTTCTTCCCCATAAAAGGGGAAGAACTCTGACCCAAAGCTCAAGGCTACACCTACTGATGGTGTAGCCTCTGCAGTCCCCTCTCTAACTTGCTGGGGTAATGGAAGAAGCGATGGCTTTCTGGGCCAGCGAGGTAGCTGAAGGGGATCCAAACGGCCCTGGTGCTGATGTGTTCACAGTGCTTCCAGAACTCAGCCTGGCTCTCCTGGGCTGTGCTGAGAGCTGAATGTGGGGCCTCAGGACAGGAGCATCCCTTGTTCCTCCTGCTCTCCCCGCAAGCCCAAGTTTGTTCCCAGGTGAACAAGAAAGCGTTCAGTTCCTCGCTGCTCAAGAGTCCTCTACTGGGCTCTGGAAAGCTTCCAGGGCTTAATGTGCTGTTTCCCTTCCTCTGAAGTAGGAGATAGTGTTACTAACAGTGCTGTGTCTGTTCCCTTGTCAGACACAGAGCTCCCACTGAAGTGCTTCTGCACACTGTCTCTGTCAGGTTTTGTTTTTGTTTTTTTCTCTGCTACATGCCATGTGGTCTGCTATTGGGAAGAGCAGCTGAGCAATCTCTGGAGCAGTGCTCTAGCAAGATAGATGTGTTGTATCGGGCAAAGGGGGGCATTCCCGAAGACTTTCTAATTTTGGGTTATTGCAGTGTTAGGTCCTACAGCATTAAGGCCTGACTCTTCTCGAATCGGAGAGGGCTGTGGATTTGGGGCTGTCTGCAGCAGCTTGGTGTAAGCTATTACACAATCAAACAGTAAGTTGGCTGTACACTGTGATACTGTCTCAGAGAAACACGGGCAAATATGTTACATCTTTGACTTTGTCCTGAGTGCAAGCAGGATGATGTGAAAGGATACCCAAGTAGCCTTTGCCTGACAAAGCTGTCTACAGGCTTTGTTAGTTTGGCTTGATTGCTTCCAACTGGGCCAGTAAATCTTGCTGACTGACGAAGTCAACATAACTTTCCTGGTTGAAATCTAGCAATAAATATCCTGTGTACTGATGAATCTGTATCTGGAGCCTTGAGTGCCAGAGGATCTTGTTTAAATTGGAGTAGGCTGACTCTTTGTTAATCGTAATTAAAATCAGCAAGCAGGAAACAACAGATGCTAATCAGAGTTTAAATTTTTCTTGGAATTCCTAAGAGTTGATTCTCAGGGGTAACTATTCAGGTGTGGAGCACTTCTAGAGCTACTAGACTAAACAGAGTATTAGGGGCTTGTGCGGTGGTTTTTTTGTTGGTTTTGTTTGTCTTGTTTGTTTTTAAATTGGCTGTCACAGCACACTATCTAATGATGACTTAGCCTGGGATATGTTGGCTGTACCTACTGTCTTTAAATGAAACTGAGTAAACTGACATTCAAATACAAGCTGTGCTTCAAACAGCAGCCCCAGTGAGCTCACTTGTTCGTATGGATGCATTGCTATTATGGGCTGTACTGGCTCTGGGAGACTGCTCTGAGATTTTTTGGTCTTCCCAGGGGGGTTTAACCCATTTCTCCTGGGTACAGTGCCTCTTTTGCACTAGCAGGTCGGCATAAAAAAAAAGTGAGCACAAGTCTGCTGCAGAAAAACCCCATGCAGACAACTTTGGTGGTGTAGGTTTGGGTTTTGTTGTTTTGTTTTGGGTGGGGTTTGTTTTTTTTTTGGTCTTGTTTTGATGTGGGTTTTTTTGTTTTATTTTGTTTTGGTTTTTTGTTTTTAATGGAGGGGAGAACAAGACATTTGACAGATGACCACAGTGAGTTTCAGGAAAGCTTATCCCGTCAGTGGGGAGTCAATAACTAGTATCCGCATCCTGCAGTACTATTTCAGAGCTCTCTGGACACAGGAGGTTTTTGATCTCTTTGATCAAAACAACTTGGGGTGGGGGGGAAGAGGAGAAGCACCACACATGGCTGGTGACTTGAAACGCCTGTATCAGATTGCAGTGCCACCAGCTTGTCTCGGTCCTCCTCTCTGCATGTTCCTTCTAGTCACAAGATCAAAAAGAACAGACTTTTCTGCAATTTTTAGCTTTCCTAAGTGGATTTTGTAGCTTCTCTTTGTATCAGGTGAAGTAACATTCTTGAAGACCAAAGGTGTCAGCTTTATGCCTGGAAGCTGCCTCTGAGAAACTTAAACCGCTGAAGTGGGAGTCACTTGTTAACTAAGTAATTAACTAAATGGAAAACCCATTGAATTTTAAACCTGATTTGCATGCAGCAATTGTAATTTCATGCTGTTTACATCCCGGAGAATGCTTAATGCTACAGTGTTTGGAGTTTTTAATTGAACATCTTGCTTACTCACTTCAGAAGCCTCTCAGTTGTTGTCGCTACATGAAACAACTCTGGCCATTTAGTAAAAGTTAGTATCTTGTTTCTGTCAGAGAGTAAAGCAATCTGACTATAAATAAATGAGCAAACCTTGAGAAGCCAGAGAACTTCTGGAGTTTATTATCAAGTAAATGATACTGTCAAGCTAAAGTCCAGTGGACGGTCCAAAGCCACATAATTATTGCAGGCCTTGACATGGCAGAACTATTTCTGACTATCAATAAATGAGATCATGTGTTCTGAGCCTTTAATCTGTTGAAAACTGTCCCATTAAGCCCTATCCAAGGGAAGGAATGTCATCTGATTTTGTGCTTCTGACTTGTTCCTCTTCCTTCCCCTCCCCTTAATAGCCTTAACTGCAGTTGTAGATTGTCCTCAGTGGGAGAACAAATTTTCTAAACAAGCCTGGAGAGAATCCTGCAGACTATGAACTGAGATAAAAGATGTAATGCGTTATAGCTTGACAGAGGACATGAAGTCCCTAAGCATCTCCAAGTGGCAAAAAAATACTCTTTCAAAATCAGCCCTCCTGACCCCTATTCCCAAAGGGCTCCTAAAGAAATGGATTTGCTTGAGCTGGAACATTTGGCCACGGTTGCTCAGTCCCCTAAACATGGCTGGGAATATGTAATCCATCTGTTACATCTGGCCACGCTTCCCACTTGGCTACATGGCACAGGAACCTAAGTATTTCAGCTGGGCCTATAAATCTAATTTGGACACACTTTGTCCAGCAGCAGCACCAGTATAGTGCTAATTTTCTCCCAGAACTCTAGTCATTCCTCTACTGAGGAGTTGCAGACAGGTGACTGAATTATAGCTATCTAGCAGAGAGAGAACTGTCCTTGTGGACAGTTGCTGGGTATGTAATGATTTCACATGTGCTTTACCTTCAGTTACAAGAACTGAAGGTAATGAGAGTACAGAGAAACAGAATTTCCATGGGAAAATTGCTAGGAAATCTTTTCCTGCAAACAATAATTCCAAATGGCTTTTCTTAAACATGCCTGTTGCCCTGAACTGATGTCTAGCACTAGGTGAGCTTCAGGAGAATTTTGCTTTTCTTACAGAAGTGGGGAATGACTGGCTTGGGATGCAGTCTGAGCCCCGGGTCTGCTGTGGAACTGGCAGTGGTGGCTGCTGGAGGGAAGACCTTTGGTTACACTGCAAACTACAGAGAACTAACTCTGTAATCTGGCGTGCTGGTATCTTAACTAAGCAGGTGAAGAGTCCAGTTTCATGGAGCAGTTGATCTTGCTCTCAGAAAAGCTGCTCAGTGGGTTGGAAAATAAAGTGGTATCACTGCCTTCAGCCCAGTTATGAAAAGAAATGGCAGTTACAATCCTGGAGGAGCAGATCTCAAACTGTTTTATGTAATAGCCATGGATATAGCCATATATACATATAGATATATATATATATAAGATAACCCAAAGAATTTCTTCTTCCTAGGAACTCCAGCAGCTTAGCAAGCAATACAGCAATATCAAGCTTCTCCAGCTGGGTGAGTAAAGGGCTTATACAGATGTTCAACTAAAGTCAGCTGAGTGCATCTTAAGAAACTGGTCTCCTTGGTGATCAGTAGCTGTACATGACCTCCAGCAGCTGAAAACAATCAGCCTCACCTTAAGATAACACTGGGGAAACATAATCTATGTAAAGCCATCTCTGAGTGCTGCCTAAATGTCCCCACTGAGTCTAATGCCTTACCTTTGGTTTAGCACGTGTTGCATAGTGACAGCCGGCATTAGAACCGCACAGTTCACTGTTCACTGTGGCTGTTCTTGGCTCCTCTGTGCAGATGTGGTTTGTGAAAACAGCATCAAGAAAGTAGTCAAGGAAGTGGAAGAAATTGTGGGAGACAAAGGTCTGAACTGCCTCATCAACAACGCTGGCATCAATGTGGTCGCTTCCTTGGAAGAAGTCACAGCAGAGACAATGCTCACCATTTATGAAACTAATACAGTTGCCCAGCTGATGGTCACCAAGGTAAGAACTGGGAGGAATACACTTTATCTAGGGTACTATAAGTACTATAATATAGTACTATATTTTGTATATATATATATATATATATATATTTTCCACTAGTGAACTGGACCGAAGCATTTGTCACCTTGGAGCTGCACAGACACAGGTCTGATATCAAACCACATGCCTAGAGAGCGGCGAGATCCTTTTATCAAGGATCTTCCTCTTTATTTAAATCCATCTGGTATGAGGTCACTTCAGTGGACAGGCTGGGCTAGGAGGTGGGCAGAAGAGGCTGAATGTCCTTGTTACTTACAGCTGGCTGTTACAGAAAGGTTTCCTCTGGCCAGCTTGTCTGGGGAACCCTCACCATTCTGTGCTGGTGGCAGAGAGTTGTACCGCAAGTCTTCATAGAGCGGAACCTGAGAGTCTGGTTTGCCTTGAACAGGCCAAGAGCAAGCTGACCAAATTAAAACCAACTCTTGTTTTCACAGGCGTTTCTACCCCTTCTGAGGAAGGCAGCCCAGCTGAGCACAGGAATGGGCTGCCACAGAGCTGCTATTATCAATATGTCCTCTCTTGCTGCCTCCATGCAACTCGTCCAGGCAAATGAGATGTTCCTCAAGGTCTACCCTTACAGGATAGCAAAGGTTTGTGGGCTTCCCTGGGCTCACCGGTGAGGGCAGGCTGTGTGTCAAGGACCACTCTGAGCTTAAGATGACGATGTGAGGTGTGCAGCATCTCCTTGGAGAGGCTGCCACAGGAACTGTTCATGTTCTTCATGTGGGTGGAAATGGGATCTGTGAAAACCGTACATCTGGAGCAAGCATGCCAACTTTTTAAGAACAGGCTCGCAAATGCTCCATCGCTACGCTGATGTAGATCCATTCCAGAGGGACTTGGCATTCAGGGAAGAACTGATGCCATCAAGCATGTGTCCTATCAGCTGTGTTCCTCTCCGGTCGAAGCAAGATAGCAGGCATGAAACTCAACAAAAGGTGTGCTGACCTGTACGTGGTGATGCTAATCAGCGAGAGGTGGAGTTCTAAGTTTTGTTACATCCAGAGACTGAGTTTGTACGAATAGTCAAGATTAGACAGTTTCTCCTACACCACCTACTCATAAGCTGTTAATATGCTTGTTTTCCCTGTTCGGAAGTGAAAAACTGAATGTTTGTGTAGTGATTATTGCAGAAAAACAGAGTCCTTATGTCAATATTATTTTCCCCACAGTTCCTTCGGAGTTTCAAATGCTACTTTATCTTCCATCATAGTTTAGTTTCATCTTTGGGCAGTAAGCTTATGGCAATAGAGCTTTCACAGTGCTTCTTTAACAGGTATCTCTGAGAATGAGGCCCCCCCCTAAGTCTGGATGAGATAACTGCTACTGCTCTTTCATTTATCAAGAGACAGCATGGTGGAAGGGAGGTGCCAGTCAGCTCGGCTTAAGGTCTTGCTCAACGTGTGTAAAACTAGCACACTAATAGATGGTTTCCACTCTTGTAGACTGCACTGAACATGATCACCAGGTGTCTTGCTGCAGACTTGAAATCGGATGGAATTCTCTGTATTTCTTTGCATCCAGGCTGGCTTCAGACAGACATGGGCGGAAACATGGTAAGAGGCATCTCTCTGAAAATGTCAAAGCATGACTCCCTTGTTGTCCCAACCCTTGAGCAAGAACCCTCTGTACAGCATACACTTCCATGTGTTGCAGAGGCACACTATGAAACATGAAAACACATCCCACTTGATTCTAGTAACTCCTGAAATGCATGTGATTCTCTTCTGTAGGATATTCCCAGTAATAATCTCCTCTTGATTTGCTCTAGGCTCCCATGCAGGTGCAAGAGGCTATCCCAGGTATTCTCTCCGTTATGGACCGTCTTGGTGAAAAAGAAAATGGTTCCTTCCTGGACTGGCAGGGGGAAACTCTACCGTGGTAGAAGCACGCAGTACACTACAGAAACAGCATGTCAGTCACTATTGAACTTGTGCCACTAATGTCTTTGTCTCTAGGGTTTTCTTATAAGCTAGTTGAAATAGCCAGTCCGATATCCAGCCTCTCTCTAGGTGTATTTGGAAAGTGAGGTGGCTGACTCTTCTACTTGGTATTGCTACTGCTCTGTTCTAATGCTTCCTGCAAATACTACTGTTCTCTTAGTGATGGGTATCTCCTGGAACCATCTAAAGCAGATTAAAAATTGCAAGTTAAATCCAGGGGCTGGTTCCTCTTCACTTCCAAAACCAAAGCGGGCCTCTCGCTCTCTGCAGAAGTAAATGACCTGACCTCAGAGTAAGGCCAGTGCAGGCCGTCAGATTCCAGTATGTTCAGTCTGCTGGAGACACGTGTCTGGAAAAGATCCTTTGGTTTCTTTCAGTCCTAACTGAGCCAAGGCTGAAATTGCCCAGCTCTAAACTACATGAATTTGGCACTTCTGTAAATTCCTCAGCAACCTCTGAGTGTGTCCCCAGACACTTGCTTTGTTCCCAGTGGGTGACTAGCAGCCTGATACGAGGGTGGGAATGTTGTTTTGTACATAAACTTCTGAAGTGTCTTCAATAAAGTCTTGTTTAAACAAATAGTCTGTTTACTGAACTACTTCAGTTAATTTCTCTATATGTAGGATTCTCCTCTCTGACCAGAGAACTGTATTTCTACCTTGCAGGAAGAAACTCTAAGCATTGCTGTTTCCTTGAGGCTAGATGGGTTTAACGTGGTGGGGTGTACCTGAAACTGAGGCAGACCCTTGTTCTGGTCTGAAATACTAAAAGCAGCTGGTGAAAAGATCTCTGTGTTCTGGCTGAGGTAGGGATAAAAGCAAAAAGTTCTTTGAAGTCTGGGATCGGCTTCAACATTGCTCCCTCATGCCAGCTGATTCAGCGCTTTCATGCTGTGCCAAGACGGTGGGTTCCTGTACCAAGGAAGAAAAGACACCCAACAGCCCGGTAAGCGGGAGAGGCTGGTGTGGCTGTTCCTGGACAGCAGCCACTGCGAGACCTGCCCTCGGCTGCAGCTGAGGGTGTGTGAGGGAGAGGTGTCTCGCTGCCTTCCGTGATCCCCGCACAGACGGGGGTGTGAAGGCTCTAGCAACTGCTTCTTACACCCCGCTCCTGCGCTCAGACCTGCTTTTAGTGACGAGCGGCTGTGACAGAGCAGGTGACCAACACGCAGCGCTTTACCACGAGCAGAAAGCCATTGACATTTCATCTCAGGCTGTGACTGTAGTATCGGCACAAAGCTGATAGGAAAGGGGCAAGCTCGTGAGCTGGAACTATTGAGTTTCACTTGACTGTCAGATGCTGGGTGGGGAAAAGCTGATGTCCTGTCGGCGGTGAGGAGTGGGCAGTCAGTTGTGCTGCTGACGGAAACTGTCCCTGCTCCACGAGTCAGATGAGGGGGAGCAGGAGAGATGAAACGGCTGTGGAAAAAGGACAGAGCTTGTCTGAAAAAGCCTTGCAAGCGCTTCCTCCCCTGGACGCTCCAACACAACTCGAGGTCACAGCCCTGGTGTGAGGGCGCTGCTGCTCACCCCGCCAAACGCCCGCCGAGGGAAACCCTCCGCACGCCCTGCCGGGCCCAGCACCCTCTCCCTGACCTCGCCCCAAGACGGGGGAAACCGCGACCCTGGGCCCGGCCGCGGGGAGGGAAAAGCCGCCGGGGCGGGGAGGGCGGGCGGCGGCC
>NW_020799127.1:6304690-6332135 GCF_003259725.1 Athene cunicularia | reverse complement strand
TGCCGGCTCGGCTGTGGAGAGGAGGCTGTCGGCGGAGCTGCGGGCCGGCCCGCCTTGGTAGCGGCGCGTCCTTAGGCCGCGCGGCCGTTCCTCACGGCCTGAGGGCTGTGGGCGCCTTTTTCTTTTGCTGTGGGAATAACACCTGCGGCACGGAGCTGAAGTGTGCCAGTGGGCCTCGGGTTGAAATCGCCTGAAATTGCCTTATTTTTAAATCTTTATTAACCCTCTCTGCAACCCGGCTACACCAGTGCTTGTGGGCCAGGCCCTTAAAGCAAAACCCCACAGCCTGTTGGTAAAACGAGGAGGGTGTCTCAGCCCATCTTTTTGGGGTTTTGGATTAAATTTAGAACTTTTTAAAGTGCGGAAACAACGTTTGCCTCATTAAATAAATGTTCTTATTTTAACAGTCGTTACTGGCTCTGACAGTGACCGAAGTGAAACAATATGTTAATATCACAGCTGACTTCCCCGTTACTGAAGGCTTCACGAATTGCAGGTAAACAAATGTGGTGTGATGTAGTTTTCTCCTTTATTTTTTTTTTTTTTTTCCTGGGCTAGTTAGGCTCCCAGGAATTTCTTCACCAGCAGCAGTGGAAGAGTGGTGAGGCTGTTGATTTAGTAGTTATCAACTGTTATTATGTTTTACTCTGTCAGTATTGTGTAGTCTGGTTTGACCTCTTTTAAGCTTAGGAGATTCCTTAGCAGCAGAAAAGTGTAGTACATTGAACAGTTATTAGCCATTCCCAATTGTACTTACACAATAAAATACATAATTTTAGTAGATGGCATTACAGCAACATGATTAAATTAAAATTTAAAGATACGTTCTTGCTTCCATGGTGGGAATATAACTTTTGTAAACAGCTTCCTTTTTAGATCATTCTGGCCACAGTTGTCTGGTGGTTTGAAAGCTGGGCAGAGCTTTTCTTAAGGTACTGTTTGAAAATTCTGCCTTTTAAGTGAAATTCTTTTCTTTTCAAAGGCCGCCTTTTGCCAAGGTCAGTGTCTTCCTTTCTTTGCCATCATTCTACATCTGCACGCTATAGCACGCAGCCACCTAACAAGAGTGGAGCCCAGCCTCAGCGGTGGTATGCTCTGGACCCTGAACTGGAAGAGATGCTGATCCCCAGAAAACTTTCCATCAGCCCCTTAGAAAGCTGGCTGACAGTTAGATACTCCCTCCCTAAAGCAGAAGTCGTTAATGCTGAGGAAGAAGTGGGCTATGAACCCCTCCAGCAGTATGACTGTCCCCCATCTGATGAAGGAGCTGATGTGGAGGAAGGAGATGGAACACTTAGCAACAAGATTCAGTGTAAGAACGTTCTGAAGATTCGCAGAAGGAAAATGAATCGGCACAAGTTCAAAAAGCTGCTGAAGCGGAGGAAGTTTATACGGAGGACGATAAAGGAAGGTCGCAAGAAGAAACGTCAGGTATGCTCAGGGTAGAGAGAACTTCTTGACATAGAAGTGTCCACTTCTCAAACTGCCTCTGTTCAGGTATCAGATTATGTTTTTAGATGGAATTGATTTGGGGAAACTTGGAGAGCCTTAATGAATTCAGTATTTACTGGTTCAGTAGCTTTTTCTGTTTTGTGTGTGACCTGTACATCTTCAGAACTTGGAATTTAGAAAATTTCTGTGGCTGTAAACGTATATGTGTGGTAGTTACTAGATGTAATTTTTGTTGTATGATCAGTAACTTAAAAATATATGGCTTATGGAGTATTTTAGCATTTGTGCTGAAGATTAAATCATGTGTCTGTGTTCTGTCAGGGAGACGTTTTCATTTCTTCCCTCAAGTTCTTCCTCTTGTCTTTTTCTGCACAGAAGCCTTTTAGTTCCCCTGATAGAAGGGGTGAGGGAAGCCATGGGCCTTCATTCAAATTGTAGATGTTTTCATTCAACACTGCTTTCCAATAGTCCCTTAGGTTTGCAGTGATGTAGTTTAATTCATTCGCTGGTAATTTTCACCTTGCCTAGGTGCAAATTGGGGTTAATTGTAATTCTGTTTCTTTGAGTTTGTAGGAAGCAGTGTTGAAGGCTTTATGATGAGGAAATCTTAATTTTCTTACAGTTTTGTTTTCCACCTTCTCAGTTTTCCTCACACAGGACTCTTAAAATAATGCTACCAAGATCCTTGTGCATTTTAGTATATTTTCTTTCCTTTGTATGTGTTGTACCTAGATTCTCCTTGGCACATGTGGGCAGCGGCTGAATACTTGAGTGTTGCTTCTGAGTTATGTTACTTTTTTTTTTTTTTTTTTTTTTTTTTTTTTTTTTTTTTTTCCTTTTAGATAAAATTTGAGAAAGATTTGGAGCGCATCTGGAAAAGAGCTGGTTTGAAAAATCCTCCTGCGGGATGGCGAACACCCCCGATATTTCTGAAAAGCTCAAAGCGATAAAAACACTTGTAATGAGTTTTAACCTGTAATTGTAATTAAAAAATATTTAAGTACGCGGATTGCTTTTAACCTTTTTCTGAGTGTGATGAAATTAGTAGGAGGAAATTTTCAGTCTTGGTGAGCAGTTTTCCAAGGGTAAGATGTTATACCTGACAGCGATGTGCTTTTCCTCCTCCAAAGAATGGTGTGAGCCCTTTGTATAGTGACTCGGCCCTGCTGTGTGCGGTGCTGTGCTGCTGCCCCCAGCTGTCTGGCTTAGACTAGAGCTGAATTTCTGAAGTTGCTGTTTAAGGTTAGACTGAACCATGTACTGTAAGAAAAATCGGTGGTGGGAGATGGGATAACTGAAAGAATTCTTCTGGTTGCAAGTCTATAGAAAACACAAGTATTTTGAAAAGTTCTTTTCAAAATCTCATTCTTTCTTGGCCTTATTATAAAAGGACTGGTGTTGAATAAGAGTTATTGCGAGATACGAATTGAAGCAGAAGAGTTGTTGTGAAATAGGAATTGCATCAGAATTCTACAGAATATATCTACAGAAGCTTTAATTTTCACTTCTCTGAAGCCGTGGTGTCATGTGGCTTTAAGGATGTATGAGCATCCTTAAAAAGCATGTTTATTTGTTCTGTTCTGTGCTAATAAAAATTGTTATTTTTTTCTATGATTGACCCTGTCATACAGAACATCCAGATACTGGTATTAGTAAAAGTTCAGAACTAATTGTTCATTAACTACAGAACCTGTTTTGTGCCTGAGACAACCTTGTAATCAGCTGGTTTTACATTGAAGAGAGTCATGAAAGCTGTGAAAAATACAAATACTTATTTTAAACCCTGACAGAGGACTTTATGTCTGGGTTCTGTTTTGGGGTCCGCTTCAGATTTTTCTGCCTGAGGCAGTTAACTTCTGTGCGATGTCGTTCTTCCCTGTGTATTCCAGCAGATAGATGGGATGGAGAAAAAGGTGGGAAAAAGAATGAGCTCTCTTAGGCTCGTCGTTCTACCAGAAAATGCGTTCCCCTCTATCTGCCAGGAGCAGGACGCTTGACTAAACTGAAAGGGAAGGAAAAAAATCATCTGTGGAACTCATTGCTACGAGGTACAGTGTCATGTTGCTGCAGGAGGGACAGGTGACTCCTCACACACCGTGAACATTGTGCCAGGGTCTGTGTGTGGCTCTGCTGCTCTCGTCACCAGATGGCAGTAAATTCAAAGCCTCTGGAACTTCTCAGCCATTAATGTAGAAGCTAGCTGGATCTTCATGTTGGGATTTTAAGGAAAGGGTACACTCACATTTAAAAGTTGATTAATCTTGCGAGAGAATTGTTGGCATTCTGAGAACTGTATTGAATTCCTGTAGAAGCATGTGGTTATCACGTTTTTATAGTTATTTTTTCCAAACCAGATGTTAACAGTAGGCAACTTTGATCAAATTAAAAAGATGTTCTGTCTTTTCGTGCTTTAAATAGGCAGCAGTTGCTTTTAACTGAGACCAGTAGGACTCTTTCATTTGGCCCACTGTCAGGATTTCAGCAAAGAGGAGGGTGTCTAGCCATGAGCCTTACTCTCTGAGTAAGAGAAGATTGAGTTAATTCTGGCTTACAAGTTTGTTAAATATGCAGAGTGCATCTAGGCGTTTCTAAAATATCAATCCACATTCCCTGTGCAAAGATGCATAGATAAAAGGCTGGAGCCTGAGAGGATTAGCACCTTTGAAGCCAGGTCTGTGTCTTTTTCCCCAGTCACAGTTGTTTTAAGATCCTTTATGCCAGCATTGTTGTTCTGTCAGCCCTATAGATTCTCTTACTGACTCTTAGTCCAAGAAAAATGATGATCAGTTTGCACATTTCCAGGAGATTGCTGGCTGCTGAAGAGTTGGGATGCCTTTGGAATTACACAGAACAAAAGAGTTTTAACAAAGACAGCAGTAGCATGCCCTGTCCACTTAGCAGTGCTGTACCTCTGATTCCAGTTTTGATGTTTATTCTTTCTTGATTTTGTCGGTCTTAATCCTACAACTTGTATCTTTGTTCTCTGTTGTAGTCTCTGAATCTACTAACTACCTAATGGTATGCTGTCCATTTTTATCCACTAAGGTTTAGCTTGGTCTTACCTCTGTAGTTTGACATAAAACCTCTTGGGAAGCATCATGTAGATCACAAACTTGTCCATTGCACTCACATCTGCTGGAGTCATGCAGGCAGAGAACTTTGTATGCCATTTTCCTGGATCAGCACCACCACCTTGCTCTAACTTGTTTTTATATTGGGATAGTAACTAGAAAAGAGATTTACTGAAATAGTGGGAATTGCAAAACATAATCATTCAGTACCTCGTGATGGTCCAATGCAAGTGAGCTCTTGTACCATGGTGTATTATATTAGGGTATTTATGTGGTGAATTTCAACTCTCCATGGAGTAAAGTAGCTTATTAAATGGTATGCCCTCTAAGTAGTAGTCCAAATTGTAGTCTGCCGAGGGTAGTTCTTACTTTTACATCTATTAGGCATAATTACACAACCATGTATAGAAGTCTGGAACTACTGTGTAATTTACAGGTGTCTGTAAACCATCCATGGCACTTACTGCCAGTATTAGTCACAGAAATGCTCCATTCCTTTGTGCTGAAGGACCTCAAAGCACATCTCAGAATTTGTATTTTCTTTGTGGCAGATAGTGCAAAGACTCTATCTTACGTGGCACTAATCAAATACATACCAGGGCTGTATCAACTTGCTTTCACTCTCTTGACCACAGGATGCAATTTTGAACTGTCCCTCACCTTGCTAAACAGAGAATCAGATAGATGAAAGCTGCACCTATTTTTCTGTAGGGGGAGCACGAGTATGTAATACGCTATTCACAAAGCTTTATTGTGAGTTGCTGTTCCTCTCCCAAATCCGTGCATTCCAACGTAGCTGCACACTTGGAAAATGTATATGTGTATATGTAGCTGTGGCAGAAAAAAAAAAAAGGCTCTGAACAGGAAAGGTTTGACTTTTATAATTCTCAAAATATTTAAGACTGGAAGATTTCTCCTTTGTCTCGTTATTCTGCTGTTCTGAGAGAGAGGAAATGGTTGAAAGTCATCAGGAGCTTGCTAGATGAGTTCTTGCTCTTTATTACAGAGACTGGAGATGTCCTGTGGGATGGTGATTTTATGTTTGAAACTCCCTGACAGTCATTGGCCTGGAAAGGTCCCTCAAAATTGGAATATAAACCCAATTCCACTCATGCTTACACTCCTGATTCTTGGATTGCAGTCACTTAAATACAGACAGAGAGCTCGGATAGCTGAACAGAACATCAAGCCTGGTAGTTTTATCACAGCGATCCGGTTTGTGCTGAAATGAGTTGGCTCTGAAGCAGGAAGTCAGCTGACTCAGAAGGGATGAAAGTTCTGCGTTTTGTTTCTCTCAGCCGAAGCATCACATTGCAAACTCAGAGGCTGTTACTCTTTTTGGAAGGGTCAGACCCCAGCAACGTAGTGATAATGGGCTTCAGAGATAGAAATGGTATTTCTGTCCCATCTTACATCTGCCCCAGCAAGTAATGGCTGCTGGAAAACTTGAGATTTTACTTGTCTCCTTGACCTGGATAGCAATGTTTCTTCCTAGGGTGGGAATTAAATGCATTTTTAGGAGTCTTCTCTCTAAGAATGCATTGCATCAGTATGGATTGTTGAAGTTTTTTAGAGGCTTCTGGACATAACAGTTCTTTCATCCAGACAAATGAATCCAATAAAACTTACAAATAACTTGCAGCAGAGAATTGGGCCTGACTGTATATGGGCAAGGGAGCAATGTGAAAGAACTGCTTGCTGCAGCTTTTCCTCAACTACCGTGTTGTATAACACAATCCAAGAGAGGTTTGACTGGCACAGGAGTGGAAAAGTCTGGATCAACTGTACTTTGCGTAGCTAGATGATTGTTTAGTGGTCCGCAGTGGCAGAGATGAGGTGTTAGCAGTGACAAGAGATTTTTAGAAATAACGCTGAAGCAGGAGATCTGTGATACTGATGGGGAGTAGAAGATTTATTTCAATTACCTTTTTATAAAGAAAACAACTGCACGATTTCAGTGCAATTGGGGAAGCCGAGCAGGTTGGTTCCTTTGGTAACAGGATTGAACCCCAAATTTGTGGAAAGTAGAAACATTTAAAATGTATGTGAATTTGCAGCAGCTTAGCCATTTGGCTTAACCTTTTCAGGCACCAGCAGCAGTTAACTACAGCACCTCTGATGGTCTGGAGTCTACAGAAGAGATTTTTGGCTCTATACGGCAGCCGTGTGCTCCAGTTCTCCACAGGAACAGGTTCCTTGGTAATTGTCTGCTGTAGTTTTGGCTCACTTCAAATTAATTCTGTTCAACTGTGAGTTTGTCATAGGAAAAGGGAAAGGCCAGCAGTCAATACAAGATGTTCCTTTCCTTTGGAAATCTTGTGCTTACCCTAGGAAGCATGTTGGATAGTCTGCTAGCTGTTAAAGCAGCCCTGAGGCTGTGCAGGCAATGAGTCTGAGACATGGATGCCCTCTCCGTGCTGTCCTTGGCACGGACAGAGGACAGTTTGCTGGCTGTCCTGGAAGGAGTCATGTGGAAAGGAAATGGAGTGGAATGTAATGATGGCTTCCCCAGCTCCTGAGACCAAACCTGAAGCTGATTCAAACCAGGAGCTGCCTAGGTTGTAAAAAGACTGAAGACTTCATGTTGAAGATGTCTGATCTGAATCGAGGCTGTTTGTAGACATGCAAAAGGCTGAGTATCCTTAAATCCTAAACCGTGAGGAGCCTGGAAGAAAAGTTACGTTGGTACTACCCAGATTTTGTTAGGCTGATGGAGCGTCACCTTGAAAGGATCCAGACTGAAAGAGTTTATTCACAGCGTTTTCAGCTGCGATCTCATGGGAGCAGGCACGTGTGTGTTGAAGTGCTGAGGACAGGCTGTGGGATGCTCAGTAAACCTGGCTGCACACAACAGTAGCAGCAAACGTAGAGAGAAATATTCTTCATGTTACCGTTGTATTGGCTCCTGATAGGATGTTCTCTTTTTTTTTTTTTTGAGCATGGTGTTTTTGTGGTGGTGTTGGCTTTTATTTGTTTGTTTGTGGGTTTTGTTTGTTTGATGGTTTTTGTGGTTGGTTGGTTTTGGGGAGGGGAGGAGCAGGGGGTTTGGTTGTGTGGTGGTTTGCTTTTTTTTTTTTTGTTTGTTTGGTGGTTCTCTGTTTTGGTTTGGGTTTTTTTTACATCAGAGGGAGAGGGCAGGGCTGATGCCTTTTCCTTTGCTGCAGGAGGATTTCTCTGCATAGCATAACTCTGGCACCAGAAGTCCAAGTTCTTTTTATGTCTGTGTTGTGGGAACTGTTGTTCTTTCTTCCATCAGTAAACTCAAGATCAGGCTTAAAAGGAGTACGTGTCAGCCCGTGTCAGGGAACGTTTATGACCATCTGGAGTACAGAACACACTTTTCAAGGGGTTAATAGGATCTTGCTCCTTCTGTTACCTGACCCATTGCCCAATAATTCCTGAGCAGAAATAATGTGTACCTTTTGCTCTGGTGAGCTAATACCCGTATTAAATAGAACACTTTCATATTAAAAACTGTCAAAATGTTTCCTAGGGTAAGTTAGTGTATGTACATTGGCTTCACTAGCTCTGATTTGGTCCTTCTCAAAATACGAAGCCAGCTCTACTTCAGTGGGTGTGAACCCTAGTCCATGGATTCCAAAGTTAATAAACCGTGCTTGTTTGCACTAGCTGAAAATCTGGCCCATGTGATCTTACCGATCTTGCAAACAGCACCTGCGGATAACTAAAATCACTATTTTTTTTTTCTTCTTTTCACCATTCATGCTGTTCTGCTGTTGGCATTTCTGTTTTGACTGTGAAAACATCCTGGTTTGGGTTCTTTCGGGCTGAGCCTGGTCGGTTACTTTCCAAAACCAACAGCAGTCTGTACTTAAGCTGGAGCATTGCATTTGTAGAACTGAAATGGTTTTGAAAAGTGGGTTTTGCTTTTTCTACTGATTTTTAAATTTAAAAAAAAAAATATATCAGCAACTGTAACTCTTGTAGCCATCTGAGCTCAATTTAAGCAAGCAGTGTGTTGACTTTCCCATGGAAGTATCCATCCTTGCTTGCCTTTCCCTTTAAGACAGAGGAACAAAACTGAAACAAGGAGTTCTGTGAGTTAGGGAAGTTAAGAAGACCAGCTGATATATGACTCTTGGGTCAATCTCCTGAAATAAGGCAATTTTTTAGTCTTGCTTACTGCATGGGCACTAATGCATCTCTCCTCTGTTACGATAGTTCGAAACTTGTAAGAACTCTAAACCAGACTTATTCCTTACTCTTGAATGTAGCCGAAATGGGCTATTGTATTTCAAAATAACGGGAAGAAGGAGGAGGTTGAATGGACAGTGGAATCGTGTAACTGAATGTGCCTTGTTTCCTTGGAAAATGTGGCTAAAATTTTGTTTAAAGTAGAAAAATAACATGAAATATTGGTCAAGAATTATTTTTTTTGCTTGTTCAATAAACAAGACTTGGTACCGATCAGACAGGTCTTGTGCTGAGGGAGTGTCATTGCCTTTGGTATGTCAAGGTCTGGAAAAAACACTCCTGGAGCCTCTCAGCAACTGCAAGCACTTCAGAGTCCACAACCATTTGCAAAGTGCTTGGTGTTAAGGCAGGGATGTGGAGTCCTGAGCCAAGGAGTTGGTACGTCAGGTTGAAAACTCACAGGCTGGAATTTGTCAGGGTTGTGTTAAGAGAATTTACGATTCATGGCAGGATGCTTCTGGCTGAGCTTTATCACCAGCCAGTGAGGAACTGGTTAAACTTGAAGAATAAGCAGTCACAGAAGAGTGTGCCAAAGAAAAAATCTGTAGAAGAAACTGCAACAGTTACAGTCAGCAGCGTGACTGTGTGTAAACAGCACCAAGTTACTCACCAGCTCCATTCCCTGGGTGCTTTTGAGTCAGAGCCCTTTACTGATGGAGCAGCTGGTTCATTGTGGAACAGCCAGCTGGAGTCTGTCCAGCAGCAGAATCAGCAGGTACATCCCCAAGGCAGAATCTGGGACTGCTCACCCAGGCTTAGCAGGCCTTGCTTTGGCTTCCCTGACCATTCATATTGTTTCAGTTACTGTCCAGAAGATGCTGCTGCATTAAGATCTTTTCTCTTGCTTTCCCTAGGTCTGAACGGGCATCCTCCAGAGAGCTCTGGGCTCAATTTTACTGTCTTTGTGATGGAGGAGAATGGCCCGTAATACTGTTGGCATCCTGCTGTCTGTGAGAACTTCAGCTGTAGGCCCATCCGAAGGTAGGACAGAGCTAAACGTGTCCTACTTTCTGACAACAGCATCCATCCCTTGGGTTGGGTTGTAGCCCTCGGAAAGACAGGAAAGACTTTCTCTCGCAAGTAATTTATGCAAAACCCTGGGACTGTGAAGAGAAAGTGAGCGGAAAATAATGATATCTGTGCCTTGGGTGCAACGCCACCTCCTTGAGTCGTTTCTAATTACGAAGTTGACGTGGGGACCGGAAAGGAGAACAGATGAAAATACATGTATGTGGCTTTCAGCATAGGGACAGCTGCTTCTGGAGTAGGGCTGCTAGGTTCGAGTAACTTGAACATTTCCAAATTGTAGAGATGGAGGAATAAGCATTACTGCATTTGGTGTCATGGGGCTGCTCCCCAACTTGGAGTGGGAACTCTAAATAAGCTTTACTGGTGTTTTGGGTTGTTTTGTTTCCCCCCTCCCCGCCCCTTCTTCAAATGGTTTCTGTTACCGGAGCATACACAGGCTGTTGAGGGGGATGACAGGTTCCATGGCTCTGAAGAGCTCTGCAAGCTTGTGCTGTTGTGCACAGCTGAGAGAAGCTGTACTGGGAGAGAGCAGTACAAAGCATGTACGCCATAAACTGGGCACGGGCACAGATCAGCTCCAGGCAAAGCTTTCTGTTGTGTACCTGCCTGGGAATTAACTCTAGCAGTCGGGTTTCAGGTACATGCTTGGAGAGAGGAATGAGATCTGCTCTCTTGAGCCAAGGGGAAGTTGTCTTTTTCCGTTCTAAAGGGCTGTTGCAAAAAGCCTAAAACCAGCAAGGGGAAAGTCAGTTTGTTTGCTGTGTATTGCAGCCTGGAGTAAATCAAAATCAACTTAGACATGCTCATAACTTGGGCTGGATCCTGCTGAGTGATCATTTATTTCCCTTAATATGGCTCACTTTCAGTGTGTCTCGGGGTCCTGTAAGCTGCACTGAAGGGGTGTGGTATGTTTGATGTGAGAGGCTTTTTCCCTTTTGTCTTTGGTATTCAAGAGACCTCTAGCAATGTTCTTAAAAAAACCCCAAAACTACAAAACCAACCACAAAAACCACCCCAAAACGTGCAGTTTTCCCTGCAAGCATCAGCTCTGTCATGAATAAGACAGAACTCATGCAATGGTGGAAGCTGTGGCTTCTACTAAAGGGTAGAAATTAGGCTCTTTGGGGGTAATTGCTGATTTGACAATATCAGCTTAAGTTAGAAGGGGTATGTGGGGTGGGTCTCAAGTTTATGTCCTCTTTCCTCTGTCCTAAACTATTATATAGTGGCTTTTGCTTAGTGTTCTGTGCAGCAGCTGAGACACTCACCCCTCTACTCTCTTATTTAAGCACTGTGTTATTTTATGGAGCCAAGAAGTACTAAAGGAACAGCCTTCTCTGTTGTGGTTCTGTCAGGAGCACCTCATTTACTGTGACTGTAAAGAGCCAAGTTTCTATAAATTTACAGGATCCGTATTTTCTTCAGTTAAACCGTTCTCTCTGGACCTGTCTGTTGAAGGTAATTTTACTAGAACGATCACGCTGGGGTATTTCACTCTTTCATAACTCCTCAAGGGCCACTTGGACAGCAGACAGCTTTTGCAAGAAAAAATTAGGCAGAGTTGCATGCTTTTCAAGCATCGTACATAAATCACACTTTTGAGAGGATGCGCTAACTTCAGAACACTGTTAATTTCTTCATTGATGGCTGGCTACTCTCTGTTGGTGTTTATGTTTTAATGAGCACTAAAAAAGCACCTTGGATCTACTGGCTGATTTCAAGGAAGAAAGGGGTAGTGATGATGATGCTTATTAGAGTAAGAAATCCTTGGGGACTAGAGAACACTGAAAGGTTCCATGTTACACCACTAGTTTAACTGGGATTATTGTATTATTTAAGATATAAGAAATGAGGAACCGGGAGCTTCTGAGCTCTGACATGTTTCCTCTGTGACATTTGGCAAGATACTAAAAAGTTTTATTTCTCGTTTTCCGCTCTTTCTTAAAGAAGATGAAGATCCTTTTCAAAAGGGTGGTAGAAAGTTAAATTTAGAACTGTAGTATAATACTCAGATCGTTGGCTAGAAGGAGCAATGCTGATTCAAGCAAATAGGTTTGTATGCAGAAATAGAACACTTGATTTCTAAAGGAGGCGAAGCAAACAGCACCTTTTAGTTAAAGTTGTAATTGCCGGAGTCCTCTTGATCTAGAGCAAATACACAATTCATGTAGACTACCCTTAAAAGGTGGCAAGGCTCCGTGTTTGTGTGTCTAAATTTGGCAGCAGGATTATACTGCATTATGGAAAGCAACCTCCTTTCAGCCAGAGTATTTTTATTTTAAATGAAATGGCCTGCAAATCTGGGGTAAATAATAAAACTCTCTGGGAGGCAACCTTTGAGCACCCTTTTCAGAGCCAACCTATTAATTTTTCCACTCTTTTTCCCAGTCATTTCTGATCTCAAAATAAGATGCTGTCCCTGGAATCCCACTGCTTAATTATTTTAGGCGGGTGCAACAGA
Organism: Athene cunicularia; assembly: GCF_003259725.1. Lineage (NCBI taxonomy): Eukaryota > Metazoa > Chordata > Aves > Strigiformes > Strigidae > Athene > Athene cunicularia. The sequence continues at coordinate 6,319,907 of NW_020799127.1, read as the reverse complement.
TGGACTGCAATTAGCGTGAGGGATGAAGTTTCCCTTCAAAAGCTCATAGTACCAGAACACTGTTCCCATGTACGGAGAGACCGAAAGATGTGGTTTGAGGCACAATGCTGATGGTCAGAAAGGGGACACAAAATGCCATCTCTCAGCTAAATGTGTCTGCTCCCTGAGTACCCTCAGAACGTTCTGGGTCTTCACAGAAATAGAGTGCTGTGTGCTTGTGGTTTAAGCTTTTCCCATGTTCAAGAAACCTGACCTGCTGTGTGAGATTGCTGGAGAACTGCTTTGGAAGAGGCTCTCCTTTTAGTCCTCTCCACTAGCACTGAATCAGTGCTGTTAGTGGGTGATCACTGCTTTTAATTTTGTTCTGGCATGGAATCTTAGCAGGTTACTTGTGAGAAACAAGCAGAAATGGGGAGTTAGGCAATAACAATTACGGCTTCAAAGCCTGTTTAAATATACGTGAATCTTCTTCCTCCTTCCTTCAGAGTGCTTTTAGGTTCAGACCTGGATGTTCTTCTTGTCTCTGATAAAGGAGAGCAGAAGCACAGGGCTCTCTGGTGATTTATCTTGCAAGCAAGCAGGAGCACTGGAGAGTGGTGCAGGATTTCTGGACGCTGTTCTTCAGTGGCCCTTAGTCCACTTACTTCGCCCCTCTCCCTCAGAACCAACCTTCCTTGTGTAGGATGAACAACTTCCATGTAAACTGCCTTGAGATCTGGAATGAAAAAGTGTGTTCAGTGCAGGCCTCTCTTTCCGGAGGAGTGTTGCTGAAGTGAAAGATGGGACCCAGGTCTGCTTGTCTGGTGCCTTTTTTCTGAAATGTAGAAAGTGTATGAGTAAGAGCCAGGTGGAAAGTCACAGTTCTGAGCTGCTGCCTTCTCTCACATTTCTTAAGACAAACACACTGGCTGAGTAAATGTTCAAAGTGATGATTTGATCCCTCAATCATTTCCTCCTGAATCCTGGTGCTGTCTACCATCTGCCAAATTGGACCAGGACTAGGTATCTATCCCCTAGAGCGGAGCCTGGTGGTTTCAGTGTGGATTTGAAAACGCTAAGATGCTGCAGAACCGCAGCTCCCATGGGAGTGAGTCAGTCCCGTGTCATAGGTTGGATGCCCTTCTGTCTCGGGCACTTGATATTCAGAAGTTAACTTGAGGCGGGGAATCATTTGTCTGTGTAGATCTAGAAGGTTTGGGGATACTCATTTGCAAGTGGTAGCTTGTCAGGAGCCCTGAAAAAAAAATCCCCCCTTGCTTCCTAATAATACAGAGTTGTTGGCTGCTACTGTGAGCCTTAAAGGAGGATTAAGAGATGCTTATCCATGAATATAGCCAAGTCCTGAAGTTATGATTGATGGTAACTACAATTCAGATTTGCATATTTTTCCATCCCCTCAGGAACTTCACAGCTCATGTAGTGATTTTGAGCTCATACCTGCTTTTTTCTTTCTTTTTTTTTTTTTTTTTTAATTCAATGTGTTGAAGACACTACTGGCTCTCCGAATAGCCTAGGGGATAAGCACTTAATATTTTAAACAAAGTAAAACTTAAAAAAAAAAAAAAAAATTTCACTGTGGTCTCCTGAAAAGAAGCAGCAGATAGTAATGACTCTTGTTTGCCCTAGGGAACTGGAACACTGGAAAAATCCGAGAGGCAAAAGGTATGTGACAGGCCATTGTAAAATTAAAAATCAGGCTCCCTGCAAGGACAGAGGCACCTGAGGCTACGGAGCACGGGACTGCTAGGCTGACATGCCTCTGGTCTGGGCCGTGTTCCTAATTCTGCCACTGATCCCCTGTGTGAGTTTGGGCGAGTCATTTCCTTCTGTCTTTGTATGTCTCCCTCCTGCTCCTGTCTGTTCAGACTACAGACTCCTCCTGCGAGAAGCTGCCTGTGCTGTATGTGAAGCTGGCTGACGTGGAGCAAATAAACACAAGCGTGATACCACCAATAAAAAGACCCTCGCAAACATGAATGAGGGACTGGGGAAAAAAAAAACCAACCAACACATAATGTGGTTTTAGGTTGTCTCTTTTTAAAGACAGTTTAATTGAAGCAATGATGGCAAGCTACTTAAAATGAAATTTATTTATTTATTTATTTTCAGCTAAAATGAAATTATTTTTGTAGAGAACTGATTTCCCAGATTTCCCTTTACACGCTTTGGTTTATGCCAAAGATATTAAACTTAAGAGAAAACTATAATTTACACCTGCTTTATGGATGTCAGTGGGGTGCTTCTTTGGTGTCGCTGTTTCCATTCCGGATTTGCTTGCTGGTTGTTGTTTTCCCATTTCTCAGTGGTCCGTGTGGTTTTTTTAGGGTGAGGACTTTGATTCTGTATGTACCATCTCTGTCTCAAAGGGATCCTGATAATGGTTGGTGCCTATGGATATAATGAAATTTAATGGTAATTTTGATGCTTGATATCTGAGGAACTGCTGGCTGCACACATGGAATTTTCTTTTGTGGCTAGCCTAGATGTAAGATCACAGCCCATTATTACTGTCATCTAATGAAGCCTCTCCTTTAGCTGTAATAGGAGGCACTGCTATAGTACAAGGGACTGTAGGTTTCAACCCCAATTAAGATTTGTGAACTAAAAATGGAGTTCAAAAGAAAGTAATAGAGGAGATGGAATATTCAAGTGTTCCCTTGATCAGGAACCCTAGACAAAGTCTTTGCCTGCTGAGATGAGGAGGTTGTGCTTAAATTAAATACCATTAAAAACAAACCCACAACAACCAGCCACCTCAGTGAGAATATTTATTGATCTATTGGGATTTAACCAACTTAACACTTAGCCTAACTGCATCTGATTCAGGTGCTTATCTGGAACAACCTGGAAATTTGATGCTGATTTAAAGAACTTTTTTTACTATCAAAAATTTACAGGGTTTTGACAGTGTTTTTCACGGGTTATGAATGGCATGATACATTATGTTTAGGTAAATCTGTTCAGCATGAGAAAAACCATCTGGTGAAGCACAGCTACATGGGATCTACAGAATGGACAAGGTGAAGAGAAGGAGACTCTGCATTTTCTTCTTTTAATGAAAAGGGGTAATCAAATATCACCATTACCTAAAGCTCTCTGGTGGTAGGATTAATGATCTGGTGGCTGTTTGCAGAACACAAGGTTTTATGAGGAAGATTCTTGGCAGGTGTAAACCGACACAGATCCATGGTAGGTAGTATAAACTTGCTGATTTATATTTGCTAAGTACCTGCCTCTGATTTTTTTGGGCACGTAAATCCATTTGGCTTTTCTACCCACACTGAACCCAGCTTTTTGGATTTTCATGTTGTAGAGAAAGCATCAAAATGCATTTTTATCTTGGAAAAAGAATCTTCAGGCTTCAGTCTGGAGAAAAAAAAAAAAAAGAAAACAAAACCCAACCAAAACCCGTGTTGCTTTCCTGGGCAATTTCTCTGTTTTTCTAACTGGTTTCTATTAATGGTTTTGAGCTGAATCCTAGGAATCTGAAGCTGACTGCTTTCCAACAAAAGGGGGTGTTTAAATATAGTGCCATCCAAGGATGCTAGACGACAGGAACCACTGAGCTGTAGAGATGCCTTACGGCAAAAGATGCAGACGGAGCTCTCTGACCTGTTACGAGCACAGCAGTGCTGGAAGAACATATAAGCACACACATGCATACTTATTAATGACTTCAGTAAGACAGCAGTCTGCTTGGATGCTACAGTTTAACTCATTTGTGCGTATCTAAGTCTCTGCTAGGCAAGCTGCGAAGCTCAGTGCATTAAGCAGAAGATCAAAACCCCCTTAAGATTCCATCTAGCTAAATATCTTGCATACTTGGACATTCGCGTTCATTAATTTATGCTCCAGTGCCTTTGGCACATGGGGAAGTAGAACTTTCTAGCTGGAGATCCAAGACAGGGAGAAGTTGAGGAATTGCCTGCAAAGGACAGCCCCCAGATAACACGTGCTGTTCCTGGGCAACCCTCTCATTTTGCTTCAGGAGTGCTTGGGCATAGCACAGCCTAAATTGTTGCCGTGACTGCCACTATGGTTCTGTGGGCTGCACCTTTGTGCTGGAAACGGGTTGTCCCAGGGATATTATTGACTGTTGCCGTGGTATTGTTTTATAAATATGTAGTATAAAGGGTGTCAGAGATCTGCCATTCCCATACGCTAGGCGTGTGTGTTTGCCTCAGCTGCTGGTTGGGTGACTGCATCACAGGCTGGTGATCGCAGTGGACTCCAGTGAAATAAAGCAGAAAAACATCTGGCCAGACCCTCAACTTGTCATTCTGAATATGCTCTTCAGAGAAAGCAAATCAGGGCCTTTAGGATTTATGGCTAGGGAACAAACATCGTAATGTTGGGTCTGTAAGAGGTACGTGGCTTGTTACATCACTGCAATAATGACAGGTTTCACTTGCCACCCCTGTTATTGTGGTTGGGTTTCAGTTTTGTCCTTTTAGTTCACAGCTCTTACTGCAAGTTGAATTATTTCAGACTTGCTTATGGGATTCATTGCAGCTGAAAGATTTATTTTAATGAGAAAAGCTTTGCAACCAAACGAAGCCTCCTGGGAAGCAGATACCCGCTGGTAATTCACATGGGTCTGTGTTGCGTTGCTCTTTTCCGTCAGCAGGCAGCTCTGAAGTCTCCCCCTACCCACACCAAACCTTTCTTAGAAAGGGGGGGTGTGAATATGGGTGCGTATTTATCCCTATGCGTGTTACAGGTTGATCATGCTACAGGGGTGGTTTGAGCAGTTCCCACCAGAAGATCCATGGTGTCAGCGTACATGAACCCCGAGCTGCAGCACCCTGCTGCCTTCTCTTCTGCTGTTTCCATGCAAAGCTCTACTTCTGCTTATGTTTTTGGCTTTGCAGGATCCTTGCCACCTTTGCCACTGTACCTGTCAATTAGTGCTCTTCATTCCCAAGCTGTAGCATTCCCTACTACTTTTCAGTTCTAGGAATTATCCTTGCTTCTGCTCGTGGGTAGGTATCTTCTCCTTCGCTTTGATCAGGGCAGAGTACTATGGGTCCTGTATTTAAAGAAGATCTAAAGAAGATGTTGGTAATAAGCATGGAGTGTTGACAAATCCTGTACGTAATGCCTTGTACTGTAATTTGTATTTATTTGTAATTAATGCAGAGCATTAATTCTGGCATTCCTTTTTAATACTTTACATGTGAAAATGGGGCAGAAGAGGCCACTTCCACTTCTGCTGCCCAAGGTTAAGGGTTATCAAAATGACAATAAAAGGATGGAGGGTGCCTTTTGGCATCAGACCTTCTTCCCAGTCCAATATTGCTCAGTTTTTCTAGACTGGTGGTCTTCAGATTTATTGGGAGGTCTTTCAGTGCAGCCTGCAGCTGTGGAAAACTGGTTAAAACATCTTCACGTGGAAGAGATCGGGAAGAGGGAACTTCCTGGCACACATGGCTTGTCCATTATTGTTTCCCACAAACCAATTAATCTTGTGACCCCTTCTGTCTTTGGGCAGGGCTTTTTTCCACCTGAGTCCCATGAGATACCTATTTCACGTCACCGTATATTTTGTATCTGAAGTGGGGGTGACTCTGCAAGCATGGGAGCCTTCTTTCTCCCTGCTAGCCTGATCTGTGATGAGGATGGCAGGTGCAGAGCTCCAGCAAGCAAAACCACCTGTGTTGGTGCTGGGAAGTTCCTTTCCCTCGCGTGGATGAGGTTGCTTTCTTTGGACAGCATCTGTGATCAGGTAGACAGCTGTATATGCCACAGCAGGCAGCTAAGGGATGCTGCTGGTTTTGAGAATCAATACCCAAAATACCTCAGAGGAAGGAGAAAGGCTTGGGAACTGGTCGGGGCAGCTGCCGTGGAGAATATAGTTTAAAATTCAGCTCCCGATGGGGCAAAGTGTTGACACAGCTGCCCTTCCGGGATCTGTTTGGACTAAGAAAGCTCTAGGAAGACGGGGCTGACTAGAGACTCTGCAGAATTAGAGTGAGGAAAAGGCAAAGATCTGTGAAAGAGCCTCCTGTGTCCCTTTCCTCCTCTCATTGTCAACCCCAGAGAAGCTGTTGCTCTTTCCCTCCAGTGGGTGGTTTTCTTTCGGAGATTTCAGTGGGTTTAGCCCGAACTTGGCTTCTTTCAGTCAGGAAATAGCCAAATCATGACAACAGCAACCACAGCAATCTGCATCCATCCCAGAAGTCATGCAAGAAACAGCCAGTAACCTCTGCAGTGCCAAAGCTCGGAGGCAGAAAGGTGGAAAAGCAACCTGGAATTGCAGCCTGGAAGGTTCTGCCTGTAATTGAGCAAAACCAAGGGAAGGAGAGGGTGCTGTATGTGCTGTCTGCACAATGGCAACTGCTTCTTGCCTCCCAGCCAAGCGTTTTCCAGCCGCTGCTCTGATGACGCAGCTGAACGAAAGGTTGTCGGATTTGAGCCTTTCATCTGGCTCCCTGTCCCTGAGAGAGCAGGAGAGGCTCCTTCTTCCACTAGATTCCTGGCTCCAACAACAGGCCAGCGCCTCGGCTGCTCTAGATCCCACCTGGCTTTGTTGTGATGCCTGAGAACCCAGCAGCAGGCTCTCAGCGTAGGGAGATGGCGTGGTAGGAGCCTTTGCTGCATGCAGGTGGTTATGGAACTGGACTAATGCAAATATCTGAGGCTTGCAAAGACAAGCTGATGGTTTTGCTTTAGGTTATGGTCGGGCTGGATGTCTGAACATAGAGGCTGTTGACACAGCTCAGGTGATGAGTGTGGGAACCCGGACTGTGAGTGACTGTGTGTATCTAATCACCCACAAACTTCTCCACTTCATACAGATGACAGGGCTGAAGTCTGCAGTGAAATTTTGTGGGGTTTTTTATCTGAAGATTATTTTAGAATTTTTCACTAGAAGCAAACCAGCAGTTACCTGGATCTGTTTTGGACAGCATGAAGACATGCTGGAGTTAACTAGACTTTTTTCACGGTCAAATTTTTTAATAGTAAGAGCTCCAGTTTCTTGGAATTTCCTTGGAAGTGTCTGGTTCTGTCTGCTGCTGGAGACAGGATCTTGGACTAGATGAAATTCTGATCTGATTTAGTCTGGATGTTTCCAAATCTTCCCTTGTTGCAGAGTATGATTATTTAGATGTTTGTTTAGGTTTTTGTTATAAATGCCCTCCTCTTTCCTGAAACACAGCCCCCTTTGGGGTAGAGGAAATCTATTTTCTGGTGTACTAGATGGTACAGAAAAATGTCAGAAGGAAGAATTCAAGTGGGGCAATTAAGGTTATCTCCACAGAGTGTCATGGGAAGGCTACTAGCTTGTATTTTTAAACTCTGCTATGAGAGTCGCAGATACATTTATCTCTTTTTTTACAGATGGATGTTTAAGAACGACGACTTTTAATTCCCTTTCCCGCATTTTCCACTTGATGACTGATTTGATCGTATCGTTAAATCCAGTAAACACCGTTAACCACAAACAACAATAATCAAGCAACAGAATGCAAGTAAACAGAAAGCTTGACCATGTTTTCTTTTTTTACATATACGAGCAGCAGCTATCCTATTTCCTGACTTTATACTCATGTAATTTTCCTGCAAGTTTTGTGTTAAAAGACTCCCGGCTAATTCAGTCACCTACATGGATTAGGTGGTTAGGCCTATGCAAGGCCAGATTCGGATGGGGCCATATTCCAAGTCTAAAGCATTGTTTACACCTCTCATACCCACAGCTGGAGGTGCTTCATGGGACAGGGTGGTGAATACTCTGTGTCTTTTACCATCTTGTCCCCTTTGAAAATAAAATAAATTTTTCCACTGGAAATGAATTGGGGTTTTTTTTTTCAGAATCCAGTCTTGGATTGATGTGGAAGAAAAATGTCTTAACACTTGCAGAGTCAGCATAGGAGACTAATTTAAACTGGTTTAGGGACTGTTCTAAGTGGTTAAACCCCAGACTAATGGAGCCATTCTCCCCTCTGAAGGTTGCTGCCCTCTTCAGGTTAGGCTGGTGAAGTTTCAGCTGTTCAAGCAGTGGCGTGAGGGCATGATTTCATTCCATGCTTGGTTAGCCCTGCCGTTTTAAGGAGTCTGTCCCTGCTGAACATCCTGCAGCGTCTACAGAAGTAATTCCCTAAACTGAAAAAAAATTACTCTCTCTGGTCTGCAGATGCAGACTAAGGCGACCTGAACTTTAACTGGTCTGTGAGTGTGTACGCATACAGGGTGTATGTAGATTTTCTTTTGTGAAGCAGTGTTTGGAGTTGAAGAACTTCAGAGCTCTTAAGTTTTAAGAGTTCTTAAGAGTTGAAGAACTTCAGAGTTGTTAAGAGTTTAAGAACTGCTTCTTCCTCTGTTGTTTGTCACGGATTGTTTTCAGTAACTGACTGCGTTAATACCGCCGACTATTGTGGGACACAGTGAAGTGGGTTATAAAAACAGTTAAATACATCAGAACAGGCTTTAGGAACTGGGTAATGTGATTTAATTCTTTCCCTTGAGCAAAGACTGCTGAAAATTCAGTTGTTTCTTGATGTTGTTGCTGTGTCTCGGCACTGCTGTCGGGGCTGGTATTATCGTAGGAGTACGCAGAGGAGAAGAGCAGCAGTGTATCAGGTCTGTGGTTAAGGTGACTGTGTTGGCTCTTTGTCTTGGGGCCAGTCAAGCAACTACTAGCGCAGTTCAGCTCCTGTGTGAAGGGCTGAAAGCAGAAGTTCTGAATCTGACCCGGCTTTCCATGTTCTGGCCTCTGGGATAGGGAAACCTGTTCCCCGCGTCGCAGTATTCCGGGGCTTTTAGTTGCACTGTGGGCTCTTTTGCCTGCACTGCCCTAAGCTCTCACATATTCAGTCGTCTTTGTCATTATTATCCTTTTGCTAAGATAGCTGCTATTAAGCTCTTGCTTACAAATCACAGGACAGAGTAAATATTGTTTTCTAGGTTGTATCTGGAGACTTGAACTTGAAGTAAAACCATATGAGGAGACAAAGATCAAAAAACCACTGAAAGCAACAGAATAAATCCAGTCTCAAGCAGACAGCTGGATGAGTGTCAAACAAAGGAAGGAACAGCTGGATCAAGTAAAGCACAAGGAAAATTAGTTCCATCCCTAGGGGGAGGGAAAAAGATTGTTTCGCGAGACCAGGGCTGTGTGGGACCAACTTTACCCGATAAAACTTTTACATCAAAGTCGGGGCAGATCAGAAGGTCCCGGAGGGAGGGGAAAGAGAAGAGAGTGGGTGTTCATGGTAATGGTGCAGAAAGCGTTAGGGAAAGGAAGGAGGTGGAGTGTGAGTGTAGGGGGAGAGCGGAGTGGGGAGGTGGGGAATTGGAAGTTGTAGGTGGAGTAATTCTGCAGAATATGAGCTGCTGTTCACAGCTTTCTGGATGTAAATTGATGAGGTCATAGTGTTTTCCAGTTACCAAAAAAAAAAAAAAGTGAAAAAAAAAAAAAAAGTCTTCAACTTGTTTTTCAAGAGAGACGAAAACACGGAGAAGCTGAAGAAATGGAGCAACTAGCAAAACTCCTTCTGTGGCAGATTTTGCTTCAGCAAAGTAAGCTCCCAGCTGATCGGCATGATGTTACTTGTTTTTATTTCAACTGCAGAGGACGGGGTTAGCTGGAAGATTTTGAGCTGTTATCTTTGTAAGATTTTGTTCAGATTCCTAAGTTAGCTGTGTTATCGTCTGTGAGGGGAGGGAATCACGGATTTCTCATGCTTTTTGGAGAGGGAAGGGGAGAGAATGGAGAAATGTTTGAGGTTGTTTAAGTGATACTCCGTTCAGCATGTTTGTGCAAACTATTTTTTCCTACCAGTTACCTTGACCAGCAAATTCAAAAACAATAAGCTTGAATGTGAGTACAGTGAAGCTTGCATAGTTAGATTTACATGATCCAAGGTTATTTTATAGTTTTGAGGAGGAAGAAACAGCTGATGTGTGTGTGTGTGTGTGTGTGTGTGTGTGTGTGTTCAGGGTAGAGGAAAAAATTCAAGTTTGGTTTGTTGGTTTGTTTTGTTGTTGTTGTTTTGTTTTTTTTTTTTTCCTGTCAGCATAAAGACAGAGACATAAGAATTCACTTTTGGGTAAGGTGCAGGAAAGGGATGAGGACAAGTCTGATGAGCTTACAATAACAGAATGGCTTGTGCCTTTTCCTTAATCACAGAGCTTTCTGTAAGAGCTGAAAGCAGGTTCAGGGTCCTGGGAGCCTGGCCCCAAGCTAAACGGAGAGACCTCAGTAAGGCTTGGCTGGCAGGTGAAGAGCTGAGGATTCATTGCAAAACCCAGCAAATCCACACTTGCAGTGCTTTGGGCTCCGAGGAAGGCACCTATGAGCAAAGGAGCACCTGCAGCTCTAAGAACAGTGTGGAGAGACCTCAGGGTGCTGGCAGTAGGAAGTGAGGAGCACGAGATTTTGGGGGACCGGTGACCCCCCTGCTCTTTACAGCCCTGTTAAGGAAAGGCTGTGCCTAGCCACCTGAGCCTCTCAAAATTCCTCAGTATGTAGCTGGAGTAAGCTGAAGAGTTCTCAGTTTGGTCCCTAATTAATCTAGTTCCCATGTCAGCGCATCATCCCCAGTTTTACAATGCCTCAAGGCAAGGTTTAGGAATTGGCAACATATGGGATCAGTCATAGGGACAGAAGGGTTAAAGTGGCTCAGAAAACTAGTGTGTGGGGCTGGCTTAAGCCTGGAGAAGGAGGAGAGGCCACATACTGTATTTTAGAAGCCCCAACCAGTCCAGCTACTCCGCAGTGTGGTTTAGCATGTTGACAGAGCTTGGGGGAGCACCCAGGGCGAGAAGAGCAGGTTGGGTTGCTTCAGAGCAGTGGGGGAGCTGTAGAAGCAACAGTGTCCCACCTGAGGATGGATGATTTCAGACTATTTTCAGGTGTATTTTGGGGAGAGAATGGTCTGTATGCCACGCAGCCCTGATGTTTGAGTCCTGCTATCCCTGCAGAAATCAGGTTATAACGTAAACAGTGAAGATGGGAAGGGGAGAAGGGAGGAAATTTGTGCCACTCTGTATTTGCTGAAATGATCCATTCTGGAGAGGAACCACACCCTCAAGTGTTAATGTCTTGCAGGGAGGAACAGCGCTGTGTTTGGAAGGCTCTACAAACTATTCCGTGGGCCTAGAGCCAACCTGAAGCGCACAAAGCAGAGAAGGGATTATAAAGCTGAGCTAATATCCCGACTGTCCATGGGGATGTTAGGGCAACTCTGTGAGGGATTCTGAGTGGCCAAGATGGGGATGGGTTTCTTGTACAGACAGAAGGTTTTTTCCTTTCTGCTCAGGCAGCACATTCTTGCTTTTCGCTGATTCATGGGCATGTTCCTACCTGCAGTGAGGGGTTGGAATGGTTGGGATTAGAGGGGTGGTTAAGGGCTCTCCAGTCCTGACATCGGTTACGAAAGCACAAGGCTCTGCTGTTGAGAGTTGTCCCAGGAAGCCTTTAAAAATAAAGAGACATAGACACTTAAATAAAAGCCCAGCTCAAAGCCTGGCTTGACCATCAGTTGGCTTTGTAAAGGAAGCCTTGTTTTACAGAAAAGCTTAGTCTTGCAGTCCTCGACCAGCAGAGGCAGGTGGTGAATGGGAGATGTCGAGGTGGAACTGCAGTGCTCACTGTCGCCCTCCTCTGCCTCGTAGAGATGGGCCCAGATATTATTCCTGGTTCCTGGTCAGTGGGTTTTTTAAAAAAATGGCCACCAGAAAAGAGCTGAGCTCATGTGTACAGCTGTCACCTTGATGTCACTGCATCGTTATGGCCTCTTAGACGCCGGGCCAGCTCCCTGAAGAGTCAGGATGGAGCCACTGCCGTTCTCCAGCAGTGTTTGGAAAGAACTTGGTAGCACAGGCTGCTGTTTTTGCAATAATTGTGTAATGGCTCCACAGAGACCATTAAATCCCCTGCATAGACAATGGGATTTATGGGAGAAATAAGGAATCTGACACATACAGATTTTGGGAAAAACATGTCCTTTCTTTAGGACGAGACCATCCCTCTGTGCCCCTAATGTAAAGGTGATCTCACTCCCTTTTTCAAAAGAAAAAAGAAGCTGAGACTGACCAGATGTGCAAAATGAGCTGAGCTTACTTAGGCAGCCTCATAGACTGTTGTTTCAACCCAATGACTTTTTAGTTTGTTTGCTTTCCTGCCCACCACTACAATCTGGACGTCAGGGATGTTTACTGCCCTGCAAGGTGCTGTTCCAGGCAGCTCATCCTCGCTCTGCTGGCATCAGTGGCAGGGCTCTTCCCGAGTCCAGCAGAAGCACTGCAGGTAGAGCTGGTGTTGGGATGGCCCCCGGAGTGTACCTGGTGTTTGCAGTTTCCTTTTCTGCTCTGGGAGTCTCTCATCCTCCAGTATGAGACAGGAATTTGGTGGTTTCATTAGCACATGCATCTGCCTTGTGACGTAGCCCCTCTGCCAGCAGCTATCTCCAGGAGGAGAGAAGTGGTGCTATTGTTCAGGCAAGACTCAAGGGACAGTTTTTTCCTTGACCTGCTCCAAGGACACTGCCTAGAGAGCTCTCAGCATGTAAGATGTCTTTCAGAGCCTGAGGCTTTTACTTCTAGTTTGCCTGCAGTTTTTGTGGCTTAATTCTTTACTTGAAAAGTGGATGGGATTCAAGAAGTAAGAGCTGGCTCTGGCTTTTACAAGGGATTAGGAAATGCTTTTGCAGACTGCTTTCCTCTTCCTATATCAAGGGACCAGCGGAATACCCCTGGGATCCTGCTGCGAGGCATGTTGAGTCTGCAGAGAGCGTGGCAGGGGACAGCACAGAGGTGTCTTTTTGTTGGTACATCACATAGAGAGGACAAAGTGATTATCCATCACGCGGAATTTGAAATTTTAAAATGAAAGCTACAGTGAGTTCTGTGTTGATAGCTGTTAAGGTATTTGGTGGGTTTGAGGCTCCAGGTCCTGGAGCCCTGTGATAACAAAAGTCTGAGCTTTCACTAGCAGGTTGGGGAGTGTGACTCACCTGTCAGCTTTGCTGGGTTATGGATATATCTCTGCATTTGTTCAGTAGCTGCTGTGTTACACAAACAGTAACTTTAAAAATCATGGCTGGGGGACATCTCTTGTTTGCTCTGCTTGTCTTGCAGGGCAGAGCTAGGTCTCATAGCAGAGAGAGGAGACTGAAAAGAGAAAAAGGCTTATTCCTCCTTTAACTACTGCTCTGTGTTCAGGTTACTGAAGGTCAGTTGTTTTGAGTTCCATTTTCTCCGGGCATACAAGAGATCAGAGACATTCCAGGCTCCTCAGATTTCTCAGTGATCTCATTTACAGCCATGTCAAATAAGTTTGAGTCTTATCCTGATGCATGTGTGCAGATTTCCAGCATTGCTGGAGAATCGGAACAATCAGTTCTCCCTTCTTTGTCTTGTGGAGTTCCCATGCCTCTTGTAAAGACTTGTCCTGTCTTTCCCTTCTAGAATTTGCTTATTGGCTGCTTGGCCGCTGTCTTTTTGATATTTGCACCTACTACTTTGTCTGGTATGATACCCTAGGGCAGGCTTCAGACCCAAAGCTTCTGTCCAGAATCTCTGCATGTGAGTGTGCACAGTGAAAAAAACCTTTTCTCTTCCTTGTCTCATCTCCGTGCAGAACTGCAACACGATCCTTAACTTCGCCTTCACCTTGGATGGGTTTTGTTCCCGTGCATAATGTCACTGCACCCCTGGGCTCTTCAGCTTCGTGGGGCAACACTCAGCACGTCAAGCAGCAGCTTTAAGAGTGGAGGGAAAAATAAGCTGTCAAAACCCACAAGACATAGGCTTTTCTTATCTGAAAGCTGTTACGCTACAGACAACTTCACCGCTGCCTTGCTTTACAGTGTTTGGAAGTGCGTGAGCAATATGTGTAGCTGGCTGCCAGGGCTGCAGCAGCCGAGCCTGGCAAAAGGCCCCCGCGGGTGGGATGGTGAGTTAGGACCTGGGTGGTCCTCACCACGCTGGTAGGGCCAGCTGAAAGATACACAGCTAGGGGTTAGGGCTATCGTTAGTTTAGGGCTGCGACAGTCGGCTGAGCAGAGCTTAGTGGAAGGCTTAGGTGAATACTTTTGTCAGTTGTTAGATTCATAATGTCGCATTTGGGCTTAATGTTTTTTACATTAACGTGCAAGAGGAAAGGAGAAAAGTCCATGCATTCCTCTTGCTGAGCCAGGAGAGGATGCTTCTGTAGCACCAAATCAATCTGCCCTTAATGAGCAGTAATGCAAGGCTCCGGCAGCACTGGCTGTGCACCCAGCCAGCTCACAGACACCACTCCCTAGATTCAGGCCCTTGACGTTGGGACACTGTTTTGTTCCCTTGCCACCGGGCAGACACCCCCGGTTCAGACACGTGGGCATTGCTTTGCCACACTGACACAAGTGGATCCTCTTGTGCCGAGAGCTGGTTGTCCTGTTGCACGACTGATTTCTCCTGAAGAAGAGCTCTGTATCATTCCTTTGTCCTAAACTAAACTAAATCCTGGCTTCCAGACACAGAGGCTGGCAGGTTATCCTGTTTTACCATCAGGCACTTTGCAGCCTATTAGGAGAGACCATCAAATGATGGAATTATAATGTCTTGGGTATGATGTCTCTTTCTTATATCCAGAGCAGTCCAGGCTTTGTCCGAGATTATTATTTTTTTTTTTCTTTGTGATGCTGAGATTATAAATGTAGAAGAAATAGTTTATATTTGGAGTGTCTTTGAATGGGCCCTGCTCATTTTTGCTCTCTGGTGTCACTGCCCAGTGTTTTTTGGTAGGAAAAGGGAGGGAAATAGAGTTTATTCTCAGCCTATGCACTGGGGGTGTGGTTAGAACAGCCCCAGTATGGAGTTAATTTACTCTCTTTTGAAATGCATAAATTCCAGTGCCGAAAAAAAGTACAGCCCTAGTCTGGAGGACATTGTGCCTATGACATTAGCAGGACAAAACATCTAATGATCTTGCTGGAACCCATTTGGGCTTGACTGGTTAGAGCAATGAATTATGTCATTGTGTTGGGAGTCTGAATGGTGCTCTCAAACCATGATGCCAGGAGACCTCCTAGACCCCTCCTACACAAAAAGCAGGAGGGACCGGACCAGAAAAATGAAGAAATAAAGGCATTAGTTCAGTTCTTGCAAAGTTCTTCCTGCGTAGATCCGAGTCACGTGAGTTGGAGGGAGTTGCAGCTGCATGCAGAGCATCACAGTGTTAACTCTGCAGACCAGGGACGGGAGCGGGAGGGACTGGAGGGGGGGGGGGGCA
>NW_020799127.1:6279047-6304640 GCF_003259725.1 Athene cunicularia | reverse complement strand
GGACTGGAGGGGGGGGGGGGCACGTTCCCAAAGCCAGGGTGTGTTTGTGCAGCAGGGTGGTGACAACAGCGTGTGTCAGGAGTGTGAAACCAAACAGCCAAGTCCTGTCACTCCTCATTTGACGGGCAGACTCGGTGTGCTTGCAGAGTTACTGGATTCCCTCGATGCATTAATCCCACCATCAATTTTAGAGGAGATTGATTTGGAGTCTTGGAGATGCAAGTTTTCTTTTGGCCCTGGATCTCGTGTGGATCCACTGTCCTCTGCTTGGGCAGCTCTGACCCCCAGCAGACGAGCTGGGCTCAGCTCTGTCTCCAAGTCTGAGGTCTTTGCCTTAGCAGAGAAAGTTGACTGAGATATGGGTGTCTTCTGGGAAAGAGATGGAAACAGAACTGTCACATTCATTTTCACAAAGGTCAGTGTAAAAATGAACGTGGTTTTTAACTGGTCACATCTGAGTAGTGCCCCTCTACTCTGGTGAGAGCCCACCTGCAGTACTGTGTCCAGCTCTGGAGTCCTCAGCACAGGACGGACACAGACCTAGTGGAGCGGGTCCAGAGGAGGCCACAAAAATAATCAGAGGGATGGAACACACTTCTCCTGTGAGGACAGGCTGAGAGAGTTGGGATTGTTCAGCCTGGAGAAGAGAAGGCTCCAGGGAGACCTTAGAGCGGCCTCCCAGAAAGATAAGAAAGATGGGGACAGACATTTTAGTAGGGCCTGTTGTGACAGGACAAGGGGTAATGGTTTTAAACTAAAAGAAGATAGATTCAGACTAGCTATAAAGGAGAAATTTTTTTACGGTGAGGGTGGTGGAACACTGGCACAGGTTGCCCAGGGAGGTGTTAGATGCCCCATCCCTGGAGACATTCGAGGCCTGGTTGGACGGGGCTTTGAGCAACCTGATCTAGTTGAAGATGTCCCTGCTCACTGCAGGGGTGGTGGACTAGACAACCTTTAAAGGTGTCTTCCAGACTATTCTATGATTCTGCGAACTGCTCTTGTCCTACTGTTTCTGCTGGTGCCTTGTTATTTATGCGGGATCAATATCAGATCCTGAGATAACACCGGTGCCACCCCCCTGCCCACTCCAGTCTCCTTGGGTTCTTGTTTTTGTCTTATACGACGGTTGTTAAATAGTTTCCTCTTGGGCAGAAGAGGCCTTTCACACAGTTTTGGTGGGTGATGCATTGACAGATACCCTTGGGGTAATGTTTGACTAGCACGGTGGGAAAAACTCTACGGCCATAGATGGTAGGAAATGAAGACGCGGGCTGCACAAAATCTGGTTGCAGGCTAAGCATATCCCACATTGCTCTTAAGCTTAAGTTTCTTGGGTCAGGCACTTTGTTTTGCTGTAACTGCACGGTGTTTGCTGCAGCATGGACCAACCAAGGCTCGAGCCTCTGGGCTTAACCACAATACACCTGTTAAATAAGTATATTAACAGAGAAGGGAGGAATTAATGGAATAATAACAGAGGTGGCTGCTGACTATGAGTGTATTTGTAGTTTTTTCTTCCTTTTCTTGTCAGTAACAATTTTTTTTTTCCTGTTTTCACAGGTTCTGTTTATTTATATTCAGGTGAGTGACCTTTTTTTGCAATCTGCCTGTTTTTTGTGATCATGAGAAGAAATGAGAGGAACCCTGATTCCACGATGTGCAGTGGGGGTTTCGTTGCTGACTTCCATAGGCATGAAGAATGCATCCCATGAACTAGTGTCTCTAAACTTTGGTTAAACCAGGGGTTAGGATTAGGAAGGGTCGGTAGGACAGGTCGAATCTACAGTCCTGATAACAGACATCATAGATATTGATTTCACTGAGTGAAATCAGCGGGTTTGTGTGACTTTCTATTGTATTTCTCCATGAGGGAGCTCTATGTTGCTCTTGAAAGTTTCTTTTGGGTGGAAGGTCTTGCAGAGATTCTAGGATAGGTCCGAGTCCTCTAGTGTCTTCATCACATGCCGTTAATCTAGTCTAAACTTTGGGGTTTTTTTTGTTCTCTGCTCCTGGCTCTCAGTCCCAGCTGATGCCTCCAACCCAGACAGCGTCGTAGTGTCGGTGTTAAATATCAGCGCAGCGCTGGGCTCACAGGCTGTTCTGCCCTGCAAGAGCTACCGCATGGTCTGGACCCAGGATCGCCTGAACGACCGCCAGCGTGTGGTGCACTGGGACGTGTACAGCAACTACTATGGAGATAACAAGATGGAGAGGCTCTGTGACATGTACTCTGCTGGGCATCAGCGTGTGTACAGCTCCTACAACCAAGGGAGGATATTCATGCCCCAGAACGCGTTTACAGATGGCAACTTCTCCTTGGTGATCAAAGGTATGAACAGTGTCTTTTCTTCCTGTGCTATCTGCAGAATAGAGGTTTCACAGCCAAATTAACTCTGTGTTTTTCAGTGAAAGTGGCTATTTTGCAGGGCGTTTTCTAGAAATAAATAAATAAATAAAAACTGGCAATAGTGTTTTATTTCCCTTTTGAAACAGTCCCATTTTAAAAGAGAATTGGTAACAAATCGTTGTCCAAAAAGTCACTTGGGCATCTTGTGGACCTTTGATTGTATTTCAGTTCCTGAACTATAAACCCAAGATTGTCATTCTTCCTATGCTAAATATAAATCAGATTCCTATTCTTCCTTAGCTAAATATAAATCAGATTCCCATTCTTCCTTAGCTAAATATAAATCAGATTTCTCTTTCTGTAATATGTTCCGCACAAGAGCAAATAAACTGAACAGTTTATTATATTAGGTGAGATGATTCTTTTCTGTTTAGCCCGCCCTGGTGATAGGGATGGGTTAGAACTAGGTAATGTAAAAGCCATTTTGCGTCCATACAAGCATTTGGGAAACGGCATAAGTGACAAGAGTAATCACTGTCTCAGTATAAAACATTCTTTTCCCCTCTCTTCCCTGTTGCACTAGATGTTGCAGAGAGTGATGGAGGCACGTATTCTTGTAATCTTCACCATCACTACTGCCACTTATATGAAACTGTGAAAATCCAACTAGCTATCACCAAGAAAGGTAGGTGTCTGGCAGCTGGAGTCCAGGGGCCACCAGGACTCTGGAATTCCCAGTGGGGCCCTTGCATGCTGTTCTGCTGGTGTCACAGGGGAGGAGCGTGGAGGCAGGGTTCTGCCCGTGCCCTCTCAGTTGCAGGTTCAGGGTGCAGATGCCACAAGAGGCTTGGAAAGCATCAGGAGACTGGTGCTCGCTATGCTGTTTGCTAACAGATTCCCTGAGTTTCAGAAACGTCATTCAGTGTGTGTATTTATGAAGCTCTCTGCTGTCTTGGCATGTGCCAAGCAACGCATGGAGCCTGTAAAGTTAAATATTTACTCTAGGCAGCCCAATTAGCTAACTGTCCTGTTACTGCTCCAGCAGTAGAATGACATCGGTCAGGTTAGCCACAAAGATCTGCCTGGTGTGTTGGTTGGTGAGCTTAACCCTGGGCAGTCTGTAGTTAAAAAGCCTCCTCAAATTACCACACTTGAACTCCAGCTCTAAAAGCAAGATTCTGAGGGCCGTTGGCCACTGCAGTGTGTTGCCACCCGTGCCACACGTGCATCACTACTGTGACATGTAAATCAACCTTTGTATAATGCACAAGTGAAGCTGCTGGGGCCGACTGTCCCGGGAAGCTGTTGAAGGGCTGATGGGATGGATAGTAGAGGGTGTGTGTCTGCTGCTGCTGTTCTCACAGCTTCTATGCAATAAAAACACCCGGGCAGGCCTGTAAGCCCCAATCTGCTTATTGGTGTTTCGGTGATTCTGTTGTTTCTTTTCAAGAACAAAATAGTGCTTCTAGAACTCCTCCAGTAATTAGGACATTTGTGGATAGAAAAGCATTTCCTGCTTGGAGAACTGGGACACAGCATATTGAAGATGAAATCTGTTATTTTCGTTCCATTCCTAGCCTGCAGAGAGAATGTGCTTCCTGCTTTCTGAAGCACGGGAGATTAACTCTCAGTTATAAGGAGGAGAAAGTGGTCTTGCTTAAAGCACTGACCTTAGGTGTAGAAGGTAAAGGTGCAATTTTTATTATTATTATTTTTTTTTTTTTAACTGCTGAAGTAAGTGTGAACGAGGCACGCTACCCCTGTGGCACTTCAAGATCTTTGGAGGGGATGTGTTATAGGATTGCAGGGTCTGAAAGCAATCTGAGGTGCACCTGGGTGTCCTTAAGAATAGGACAAGTGTGTAAAGATGCACGTGCCGAGGTTGCACAACTTGTACTGTCTCCACAGCTGAGGATGCAAACCAGTACTGGGATGGGGAAAAGCCTGTGATTGTTGCCCTAGAAGGCAGCACAGTGATGCTCCCCTGTGTGAACCGTAACCACATCTGGACCGAACGGCACAGCGAAGAGGAACAACAAGTGGTCCACTGGGACAGGCAGCCCCCGGGGGTTCCCCACGACCGGGCTGACCGCCTCATCGACCTGTACGCCTCCGGGGAGCGCCGCTCCTACGGACCTCTCTTCATCCGTCAGAAGATGAACATCACCGACACAGCCTTCGCCCTGGGTGACTTTTCCCTGCGGATTTCAGAGCTGGAAAGTGCGGATGAAGGCACTTACTCCTGCCACCTGCACCATCACTACTGTGGCCTGCATGAACGCAGGATCTACCAAGTCTTTGTGACGGAGCCGGTGAGAGAGAAGAAGGTGGTGAACCTCACAACTCACAACGTTGCCCCAGCTGCAGGTAAGTGGCCTCTGGAGGTGGTTCTCTTGATTGAGGAAGAGATTAAGTATCTACAGCTGCGCCTTGAATTCTCAAGAGCTCAGTAAGCCACAGGAGGGGAATAGAACACATTACTCCCCGTTGTCACCTCAGGGGGACTTTGCAACAAATGCCAAAACATCCTTGTCCTTCCCGTCCCTCCACAGTGGTCTGCAGGGTTGGCTTCATCCCAGCAGGAGGGAGCGTGGTCAAGGCAAACTTGGTGCCCCAAGTGAAGGTGACACTTGGGGCAACACTGAGATTTCCTCTGTGAAGGTTTCTTACATCTGAGCCAGGGGCTGTTCCTGCCCTTAGGGTCAGAAGAGTAGGTGAGGTCTGGCCTCCCTCACTACTAGTACGTGGCTCTAGTGTACAAGCCTGGTTCTTTCCATTACGTGGGGGTACCTGGAGCTGCAGCAATAAGCAGTGAGGATCTGGCAGAGCTGCTTTAAGGCTGGGCTGAACCAAAAGTGGGGTGTCCCGCCCATCAGGGCTAATTACCCCGCTTGCAGTGTTGCAGTGACATCATGTCCAGCTTCTGTTTTCTTTGCTCCAGGGCAATTCTGCAGCGTGTTCTGCTCTGCCATGCTGACATGCCTTGAGGCAAACAAGCTGTTTTTCTAACAGGCTCCCTTTCCTGATCGCTTTTATGGAACAGGAGAAGGTGTGGGGCCGGGATGGATTCTACTCTGCCTTCGGTGTCACAACATGCCACTGTTCTCAGCAGCGTAGATCATAAATGTTCCTCTCCCCTTTGCACAGGGGTTTAGGCTGTGCAAGATGCCAGATTGTGCGGAATCAAGCACCTTTTTTTTTTTTGTCTTAAACCAATTTTCATATTTTCCGCTGCAGTGAGCTGTCATCTGACAGCCTGTCCAAACTCAAGACCATCATGCTTCGTTCAGGCAGAAAAATAAAATAAAAATCCCAAGTTTAATATTTTTTTAAGTCTTTTGGGTATAGTTCCTTATTAACATTTTAAAATATTCATTGTGGTTTAATATTTATTGCCTGCTTAATACAGAATTTTGACGTGCTTCATACATTTTTAAATAGACCTATTCTTCTCTAGAAATTGGCTTTTCCAAGTCACAGAAACCTAAACCTCCTCCCTGGGATTAAAGCTGGTGTCCAGCAAACCCCGGCAGTACTGAAGAGGTGGCTGTTGGGGCTGAGGTGACAGGGAGGCCGGGACGTACCAAGATCAGTCTCCTGCCTGTGGCCCTCCTGCTGCCCTTGAGCCCTATCCAGATCGCATTGTGCAGATGGGAACTAAATCTTGTTTTCGGAGTTGCTCACCCAGGAATTTATTCTTCTCTTTCCTGGATGTTGTCCTGCTTGTTGCTGAATAGTTACCTACCTGCTCAGAATTTAGAGAGAACCTACAAGTAATTTAACCTTCCAGGGCTGTCCTAGTTTGGCAGTAGTGCCCTCAGTACAGGAGGAACTCGCTTTGCTGGGAAAAACCACTTCCACTCTCTAAAAGAACAGCCTTAGAAGAGCTTTGTCCCCTATGGGCAGTGAACGCTCAGCTGGTCCGAGAGCACCACACACACAAAAATGTGCTGAGTCGATGGGAATGTGAAAGCAGCTGAGACATCCGGAGTGCCTTTTTCAAACCCACTGCTGATGAGGAGCCTGCCGGGACGTGCCCTAGTTGTGTATAGCAGGAAAGGCCGAGATACTGCCCCGTTCCTTGAAAAAACTGTATAGAGTTCTTCTGGGGATATCACATAAAGCCAAAATGAAACATCAGGAGATAACAAAAGCAAAACAATGAGCTTTTTCAGCAAGCAGCTATAGCTCCTGGCGTAGCTCCAAGGCCCGGAGCCATTTCCAGACAGGAAACTTCATCCTGTTTTGAATATAAGCATAAGCTAAATTCTTCTCTTCGTCTCAGCGGTATAAATGCGGTGTATATGTCTACTAATTCAGTGCGTTTTTACTCTGTGTTTGCTTTGGAGCAAGTGATTGAAGAATGGCATCTGTTTTGTCTCATGCTTATTGTTAAACTATTCTCAATCTTTGCCAGCCTTGAAAAGAAAACGGGCCACAGAGCCAGCGTTTGTGAGCGTCCTTGGTGGGGAGCTCTCTGTTTTTCCCAGCAGAAGAATCTGACACTTGACACTTTGGTAAATTAATGTAAAGGCATCGCTGTTCTTTTTCTTTTTTTTTTTTTTTTTTTTTTTTTTTTTTTCTCCCTCCACCATTAGAACTTACTTTCCCGTAGTTAAACCAGATCACGGGAGCGAATTGGAGGCAGATGGGTATGTCCTGTTGAGATGTGCTGAAAGAGCAGATCTTGGTTACCAAATAAACCTTCATCACCTCAGCTTAAATTCTGGTGTAACACTAGGACGGGGAGGAGAGTCTGTATTACGTTGGTGATACTATTCTAGGTGCCAACATTCATCCCCTGGTGTGACCGAGTCAGCTGTAACTCTGTGCCTCAGTTTCCCCAGTTATAAAACGGGATATATTCTGCTGCCTTTTCACTGGCAATGCTTTGTTAAAACACGAGTATGACAAATATTTTTAGTATTACTTGACTGGGGAAGTCAAGGAGGCCTGAAGTTACCGAATCTCTGTTTCCACTGTTTGTTGTTACAGTGACCTCTCTCAACCTCAGTGTTGACTGAAGTTTAACTCAGCTCCCACCCTATCTTGCAATATTGTGGGAAAGCAAAAAGCCAGAAATAGAATGTATTTATTTGCTGACTTCTGGCTCACCAGCTGTTCCAGTGGCTACCATCTCATTATGGCGCTGCTGAAGAAGCTTTTCATGATCCAGAGATTTGTTAAAGTAGAACTGTCAGGGATACTGTTTGCAGCTTTGCAAGTGGGTTTTTTGGTTTGGTATTTTTTTTAGTTTAGCAGTGGTGAAAAACACATGCTAGTTTTCAGCATTGTAGCCAGCGAGCACACGAGCCATGCCAGTGAGAAACGCAGAGTGTTGCTGGAGCGAGAGGCTCGGCTACCAGAACAGAGCGTGCGCTACAGCCTCTCGATTCTCTAGGACTGCTGTTAGCGTTAGCAAACAATCATCTCTGGTTCCAAAGCGTTTATTTCAATTCACTATCGTCTTGCTTGATTTTATTGTTGGCGGGTCTGTGCTTTTTAAATGCTGAAAACAAACTGTCTGACAAACTGGAACCAGCCACTATGCCAGCAGTTCCAAAAACGTCAACGTTTCTCACATTAGAACACATCTGTTAAACGGTACTGTGGCTTTTGGGATATTTTCCCCTACCTTTCCCTTATTCCCTCTGGCTAATTTACAGGATTTAAACTCCCAACAGAATGGTAGGCCAGAACCCAGCACTGGTTCTTGCTGGTGCTCTGTGAATGTTCCCTCTTAGGGGGAGGAGGCGCTGCTCGGAGCTGTGTTCTGAAGAGAAAGCCTCTCTCTCCCAGCACAGTGTCTCTTACGGGTTTGCTGGCTGTGCCTGGGCTGGATTTGTCCACGGCTCTGACTATTACAAGCGGAGAAATCACTTCCTCTTTATATGTGTAAAACATTGACCTATTTATTTGAGATCTACAAAAATGTTCCACTTAAAAGTTTTAAGTTACGCTTCCCTGTACTGCAGAACTGAAACGCTGCTGCACCCACAAATGGAATGGAATCTTGGCTTTTCTTTGTGGGTTTTTATTTATTTTATTGATTTTTAAAAAAATTTTATTTAAAAGGAAACTCATTCTTTGGCATTGAAAATTCCTCCCACTTTGTAAATTATAACCCTTGGCAGGGAGGGGCTGCTTCATACTTCAGCTGTCTGGAGCCGAAGCAACGTGTTGTGTGTGTTGTCAGGGACCCAGAGGAGGGTTGTGTTACCCTGCAGAAAGGCTTGGGGCTGCCTAGTGTGGCTCCTTTCTGAGCTTCCCCTCTGCACTAAGCAAGAACACACTGAGAGCCAGGCAGCAGGAGGGGAGTGTGCAACAGTTACTGTGAATCCTTCATGCTCCTGGGACGTAGAATGGTCTCGTGAAGAGCGCAGGCATCTTCCATCTGATGAAGGTGCACTATGTTGTAAATTAGGCAACTGTTTGCTCTTCGTGCAGGTCAGAAGAGTTTCTCGCTGAACGTGTTTTTCGGGTCCACAAATGGGTCTACACGTGAAACGTGCTTTGCTTTGGATGCCGATTACAATTATCAGCCTGTTTTCCTTTTCCTCTGTCATCAGATCCGAATGTTGTCAGGGGCCACAATGTAATCAATGTCATCATCCCCGAGAGCCGGGTGCACTTCTTCCAGCAGCTGGGCTACGTCCTGGCAACTCTGCTGCTCTTCATTGTCCTCCTCATCATTGTTGTCCTCGTCACCCGCAAGCACCGGCAGAGAGGTAAGTGCTAGAAAAGGCCAGCCCTGTAGTTCTGGCAGGGATGTCTCCTGACAGCAGAGCTGATTCTGCAAATAATTACTGCAAAACACAAGCGATCCACTTCTGGAAAACCAGCAGCTTAGGTAGTGGGGAGTCTTTGCAGGTGCTGATGCCAAGAGAGATTCATTAGCGTGGTGTAAAAATTTCCAGGACTTGATTTGCTGAGTTGCTCCGTTGTAAGGGAGAAGAAAATGAGAACTGCTAGATAGTTGCTCTTTACTAGTGGAATTCAGAGCAGAAAGCCCACATGCATCCCTTAGGAACGAAGTCCTTGCTGGACTCCCTGTGCTGGGTGACTCTCTGTGTGTGTAATGAGATAAATGGACGCTGAGATCTTTTGGATGACTTCCACCCCAATAGCTTTGGACCCCACACAAAAAGCCAATACCAGGGAATGTCTGTCTTCTGTGTGTTCTTTACAGGGCCACATTCATCCTTATTTATGTGTCAGGGGATTAGCACCGACACAAAACAGAGTTTGTGTTACTTTGCAGTCACAGAGGGGACAGACTCCTGGCCCTGGCCTTTGAATAGAAACGAGGAGCCTGAAATCATCGCTCCTGGCAGGGTGGGGTGAGACAGGAGTGTAGCTGGATACCTGGGGTGTGGGAAGCTGATGAAAACCAGCATCTGGAGCATGAGGTGGATTCAGGCCTGAGCAACGAGCTGGCGATGGGAAGTGCTGCACCAGCACACAAGAGATGAGTGGTGGGGTTAATATTTTTGTAATAAATGGCAGGTGGAAATAAATGAAGTATGGTGATAGCTGTAGTTTCTTGTGGCTGGTCATCCATAGCTTTGGGAAGACCACTTGGAAAGCTGGTGAGTAAAGGAAAGGGAAGCTCCCTGTGGCAGTGGAACACCGGTGAATTCTCCGGTGCTGGAGGGACTATGAAAAGTGGCCATTGTGAGCATCCCAGCTAAGGAGCTCTGTGAATAATACTAGGGGTTATCAGTTACCTGGGAGGGGTTGGTTGGGCTGGACACAACTGCTCATTCTGTTTCTTCTCCCTGTTTAGGTTATGAATACAATGTGAAGAAATACGGAGAGTGAGTATAATTACAGGGTCTATTATCTAGGATTAGAACACATAAAAATGAATTTAGGGGCCCCCCCAACACTCAGCTTTCACTGAGATCCTAAACCAGCTGAGAATCTGGTTAATAAGAGTACAGCCACGTGAAGCATGGTCTGCTTCATGGAGTTAATTCATTGCTCTCCACCAATTCTGCTGCAGCTTTACACTCTAGGTCCTTATTAGTTTAATGTTCCCAGGAATATACACTTGCATAATGATTGCGTATCAGGGAGCAACTTCCATGCTGTCAAAGCACGGGAGGAGAGAATGGTTTGTGGGGCTGATTTGGCTCTTGCATTTCCTCTCGTTATACTTTAGGAACTGATTGGTGGATCGTGTTTCTGCGAGATGGCATTAGGAGTTAGTGGTAAAGGGGTAATGCACAGATCTGCTGTAGACCCTACTGTGAGATGGGGCCAAGATTGTGTTGCCGGGTTCCTTTATGTTTTATTATATAAAGTGGAAGAGATGGGGAAGTTCTGTCACAGATTGTCTCCCCATTGTTCTAAGCTCTGGACAAACCCATGGGGAAAAAAGAGCCAGGCAGCCAGAGCTCTCAAGGTGTTGACAAAAAGACAGTGAAAGGAAGAGAGGGGAGAACTGGATTCACTAGTGAGCAGTATGACCTTCTGAAAGCTGCTTGATAATTTAGGGGCAAAGACAGGAAAAGCACCCACGGACCACGGCTGCCAGTGCTGTTGTCTGTCTGTCTCTCATGTGTTCTCTAGGGAAGCTTCCTAGAAACCGGAAAGGATTCTGTAAAGATTGCTGTGAAACTCACCAGTACTTAATAGAGAATGAAACCTTCTGTGGGTTTTTTTTCAACTTTTCTACAGATATATAGCAAATAAACACTGTAAATTAAATTCTCTGAAGTAGCATTAGAAAAGCTATCGTTGAAAAGCGTGAAAGTTATTGACAGATGTGACAATACCGTTTTTCACTGTTATTCCTTTTTCAGGAAGGATGTAAATCTGAAAGACTTTACGGTCGACACAACAGATCTGACTCAGTACAGAAGTGAAGACCTCAGGCTGGGTATGCATCAGCTAGCAACCATTCTCCAAACCAGGTCAAAGCTCGTTATAACAGGATTTTCTAATGGCATTTAGCTGCCCATTTCGAAGTGACTTAACCTCCAGATTTTAAATGGCACCTTTGAGAATCTCAGCCCGCAGGCAAGCAGGGGGACTGCAGCTGGAGAGGGCAGTCCTGACTTTTGAGTTTAACTAGAGGCTGATTGATGAGGTTGGACAGTAATGAGGCACAGCTTCTCTTGTTTCACCTGGAGTTTTGGGGCTTCTTTGACATGCACTTGAAAGCCAAATTCAAGTCAGTGCAAAATAATTTGGGATGAGATCACGACAGCATCTAAGGGAAGCAGGTTCCTCAAATTTTAAGCAGTTTGTGTAGGGAAGAGGATTAACAAGGCAGTTCTCTTGAGTTCCCCGTCCAAGAAACTAAAACCATTTGTCAATATGAATATTATCATTCCACGGTAAATAAAAACTAGCTCGGAGTGAGTGATCTGGAGAAAAAAATTAGATCAACAGTCTTCAGTACTACACTAAAGTGGGGATAAAGAAAAGTCATGAATTAGCTGAGTTCATTTGCCTCCACCTTCTGTTGAAGCCAGTTTGGTTTAACTTTCTACAATTTTATCCTCCCTGGATGTCAAATCATTTAGTGAACAGTTGGGTCTTCTATCAAGATCTGTGATAGCAATTAGGACAATTAAACTTGGGGAACGTGGTAGGAATAAAATTTGCGTCAAAAGTCCTAGAATATAAAGGATAGAAAATAAATAAACCCACTAGAACTCCTGGTAACATGAAATATAGTGAAAAGAAGGAAAGGAAGCTAATCTCCCTGGTGATCTGTGAAAGTACGTCTGCTGGGGTATGTAGGACTGACTCGGGAACTTACAACACTCCTGGAGATGGATCCTGCTCCTTACTAGAGGAGGTGAAGCCTTGAGCTTATTGTGTCAGGGTGTCTCCTTGCTTGGACTTGGACCAGATTGTCTGTAAAGCAGAATTGATCCTCTGGTACTGCCCTGAGGTTTCTGAAGACTTGTCATGATGCCAAGTTCATACTTGCTGCAACTTGCTGTAGGTCAGTGAATGTGTTGATAGACCAGGAAACAATTGAGTCTGTCCCTTTTTGCCCCTCCGTGCACCCCCAGTAAAGGTCCAACCTTTAAAAAGAACAAGTTGACCAACTTTAGCTCCCAAGCTACAGAATTGCTGCAGTAAACAAGATACAAAATCTGAAGTAAAGAACAAAGGGGATGCAGAGGGTGGGTTGCAAACTAGGACAGCAGCAAGTACAAATTCTTCTTTCCGTGTCTCAGGAGAAGCTCCCCTGTGAGCAAATTCCCTGAATAACTCATCAGTCACCTTCAGGTGAGCTTCACATGGACAATCCAGAGATTTTTGTTACACGTCGGAAGAATCTGGTACCTGTAAGGAGCAGGAAGCTGAAGTATGCAGAACTGGTTAGTGCCAGGGGCAAAAAATTAAGTTGCAGCAGCTTTCTTTTTCCTGCTGAGTAGCAAACACATGGGGGCAAGAGAGCCAGGCAGCCAGAGCTCTCAAGGTGTTGACAACAAGACAGTGAAAGGAAGAGAGGGGAGAACTGGATTCACTAGTGAGCAGTATGACCTTCTGAAAGCTGCTTGGTAGCTTAGGGGCAGAGACAGGAGAAGCACCCATGGACCGTGGCTGCCAGGGCTGTTACCTGCGTGCCAGACTTCCTCCAGGGGACTCCAGTAACTCCGTGAGTTACTCCTAGAGATGTGGAGATGCCAGGCCTAGAGCACTTCAAGGAAGGACCGATCACATGCCTGCCTTGCCTGTAAAGCTTTGCTTTCTTTTAATATTCTAATGCCTGTCTGAATTATACTCCTCCCTTACGCAGATTACAAAAACAACATCCTGAAGGAGAAGGCTGAGCAAGCCAGAAGTTTCCCAGCAAAGAACATTGATTTAGACAAAGGTAATAATGACTTGCTTCGCCCTAATTGGTGGCTGTAGGAACTTTCTGATGGGTTGAAGGAGGGAGGAGGGCAGAACACAGTTTAGCAGTGAGCAAACCAAGCCACAGCCGAATGAGGAATGATAAACATCATGACAACTGACAGCAGGAATGAGAAGCTAGTTCCCTTCCTATCCTTTCATCATGGAGCCACAGATGCAAGTAGTGATTAGGCTTTTAAAAACTTTTGGCGTGGCACAAATAGGATTTTTCTTTATTGGAAAAAGAATGCCTCGCAGGGCTGGAATAGTGCAGTCTGTACTGTAACCTCAGAGGGAGATGTGTCTCAAAAATGTCCTGGCATGGTGTTTGAGAAGAAAACACTGTGCAGAAGAGAGTGTTTTGAGTTGGATTAATTTATGGGTAATGGGCTGTCACTTACTTCATCCAACAAAAGCAAACAACTCTCCCTCTCTAGGGGCTGAATCTCCTTTTGCTTATTCAGTATTAATTCTGAGTACTACGCCTCAGTTTGTAGAGTCACACTTATGTCAAGCAGTGCTTGTGAGAAGTTGTTAGGTTCCATGACTCCTTTCAGATGAATTTAGAATATAATAAGTGTGACTGAAAGGGAGTGGTCTGGAGAGTCCGTGGGTTGCCTTAAACCTGCTGTTCTTGGTGGAGTTCTCATGGTATTTTTGCCTCCATTCTGCAGAGATGGTCTGTGCAGTAATTTAGACACAGTATATCTCACTGTGGGCTTTATGAAGAGGATACTGGGGCCATGGTCACTTGTGACTGAACAGCTAAGTCCATATTACAATGTGCTGCTTTGGATGGTTCGAACTCTCTCCTCAGGTACTGACCTCCATTTCGATTTGCTTTCAGATTTCAGGAAGGAATATTGTAAATGAAGACGTTCCCAAGCTGCTGGCTGGACCAGAAGCTTCAATCAAAGATAGATAAATGGAAGAGATACCTTTTCTTAATATCACGTCCCTCCAGTTACCATAGATTTTTTTTCCACATAGACTTTCTCCCCAACTAAGCACAAGGGTATTTGCAAATGCTTCTTGAAAGTTAGACTGACCGCCTTGTGTGTGTACTTATGATGGGTTTGGGTTCCCTTTTCTTTCCTTGTTCTCCCAATTCTCCATCCCTCTTTTCTTTCTTGATATTATTGTTGGGTTTATGCATCAATGATTTTTATGAGCTGAATCAGCAGACCTTTTGCTTTGATGTTACTGCTTTAAATAAACCAACCTGCATCACTAATCTTGAGCCATCATTATATCAGGCATTTTTCCATGTACTGTATTAATCAGCAAAATAATAGCAGAGCCTGATTGTGATCTCTCATAGGCTGGGATAAATCAGTGTCACATAGCACTTTACATATTCCAGGTGGAGTACAAAGAGTACACTCCTTCGCAAATGACAATGTAAATACCTCACTTGATGAATGGGAAAATGTCAATATCCTCATTTTACAGGGGAGAGGGAGGCACACCAATGACCAAGGGTAGGGTTGGGATCAGCTCCAAAGAGCTCTGGAAGCCTGACTTTTGTATTTCTCACTTGTTTCTTGGTTTGTTTTTGTTTCAGTGCAGACCAAATCATATTGGCCACGAGCAGGCACTTTCAGCTGAAGTTGATGGAGTTACAGTGCTGTAATACCAGTCTCAGTTAGATCAGAACCAGACATATTATGGAGAGGGCTAAACTCCTGTGTGGTGGAATCTGGAATGTGTTTTTCCTGCGGTCCTTGGGTGGATCCAGGCCACACAGAGCTTGTGTGTGCATCCAAACGAAGGTGTGATTACAGCACAGGCAGACAGGTGGTTGAAAGGGATCGCTTCTGTGAGCAGACCTTGAGGAGCAAGAGTTACAACACACTCCACTCGATAGCCTGTCAGGAAATCTCATGGGCCAGGGGCTCAGAAGGGGAGTTGAGGAGAGAGATGAGTCTATTGTGGGTTTTGGCATTGTTTTGGGGAGCGGATACCTGAGAGAGTGGGGCTGTGGGCTGAAGGGCACTTCTACATATGAACAGTGTGTCAGGTGGGGCTGTCAAAAAATTGGAAGTCAGTAATTCAGTGTTGTAATCCAAGCAAGTTAAAGCATCAGGAGAACTGGAGAATATTAACGGTTCTGCAGAGCTCCTCTGACCACTTGGGATATGCTGTGGCACCATTCCCAAACCAGGCACACGCGTGGACCTTGGGGCACAGAAGCAAAGGCCTTTCCCACTGTTCAGAGCGTGATGACGGTGGCTTGTGTTCTCGTGTAAGGGTGAAGGTGGCCAAAGATTGCCAGCCTGCTCTTTGGTGGTCTGAAGAGAATGGCAGAGGGAGGGATGGCACGTGGGGTTGGTGACTGGGGTAGGGTCTGCAGGATGTGGCGGGGGTTGGAAGTGTGAAGAGGAGCTTGTGTGGAACTACTGCGAGGATGAGGGTGAGGGTGATGCTGTGGTTGCAATCTGCTGGCAGCTGGCATCTCAGTGGGGATTTCTTCTTGAGGATGGAGAATTCTGAGGCCTTTGCAGGTGAGGAAGTAGCTGTGGCCCAAGGGAAGCCTCAATCTACCAGCTAAGCAATTGGGAGTGTGACCTGCTGCCTATGATGGTGTGTGTCTTGGCTGGTGTTTTAGACACCCTCGACACTTATCCAGGGACGTGTCAGTGCTGGTAAGAGGGGAGCAAGTTTGGTCAAACTGGAAAGAGATGTTGTCAGGGCTGGGTAAAGCTGCCCACTGCAGGAGCACAGGTACTGTGAAGCTCCAGTGCTGTTTTGAGAGCTGTTCAATACTATGGGCCTCCCTCGTGTGGGAATCAATGTCAAGTCCCATACCTGCCTCTTTCACAGGATCACCTGGGTTGGAAAAGCCCTTGCAGCTCCTCCAGCCCCACCATGACCCTCCCCCTGACCGTTCCCAACCCCACCAGACCCCTCAGCGCTGGCTCAGCCCGACTCTTCAACCCCCCCAGGGATCCCGGGGACTCCCCCCTGCCCTGGGCAGCCCATTCCAACGCCCAACAGCCCCTTCTGCACAGAAATCCTTCCTCAGAGCCAGCCTAAGCGAGGATGTCAGCACTTCAATGCACACTTTTTATAGGAGTGAAAAATGGACCATGTCAATTTTTTTAGATATTAATACTTCTCGCTGTTAGTGAGGACTATGCTAAATATATCTGGGAGCTTTACTTTTAATGCCTTCAAATATTAAAAATAATAATATGTAGCAGTAGAGGTGGAGGCAAGCCTTCCTAAGGTGTGCAGCTGGGCAGATCCTTTTTTAGTTTTCTTAGCTCTCCTAGCTCTTTTAGTTTGCCACTGCTCGGTGGACAGTTTTTGTGATTTGCGACTAACTGCCTTCATCTTCACTTAAGATTCCGCCCTACGAAAGTGCTCAGGTTGGACAGAGCCATGACTAGTGGAGAGGAGGGCCTGGGCTTGGGCCCAGGTCCCCGTTTCCTGCCCTTCCCCCAGAGCAGACAGCCATTCTTAGGCTGCCTCTGGCTGGACCTGTTTAAAACCCAAGCCACATTCCTGCAGGTGCATAAGGCTGCGCTGGTTATTCCATCAGGGTGGCACAGTCTCAAGTAATTGTCATTAATGTCTTTCTCCCTCCCTTTCATGTCTGTGAGTCAAAGGTTGGAGATCTTTACTTGCCAGTTCAAATTGCTTAGCACAGCTCATATAGACACCAGCTCAAAGTGGGGTTAGTCATAAACTCCAGAGGCATTTAAATATTTCATTTGACTTCTAGGCTGCAAAATAGCTTAAGGGGAAAAAAAAATTAATATGTTCTCTGAAACAAGCACTAGGAAGAGCTTTATGAGTTCCTCATCCTTGCTTTGATCACTAGCTTGAATTTGGGTAATGGTCAGACACGCCGGTATAACCCTAGACTGATCAAGATGGAAGTCCAAGTTGAGATTATGGCCCTTTTTTCTTCAGGAGAGGCATATGTTGTGTGATTGGACTGGTGATCAGAACAGTTTTCAAAAGCAGCCTGCGTCCAGCATATAATTTAGTTTGTTAAAATTCTGGCTGAAAGAGATGCAGGCAAGACTGCTGGGTAACCAGTTGTGTTTTCAAACTGTTGAAAAGAGAGAGAAGGAGAACTGAACGCCGAACTGAAGAGTTTTGTTTGTTTATTTCTTAATACAGAAGAATGATCAAAGGCTATTTGCCTTTAAATGCTGGTGAGAAGCCATTTAGGTCCTTTACATACAAACTTAGTGCATTTGGTTGGTCTTTGGTGTTGGCATGAGGTCCGTGTGGCTGATTTCGTGTGTGAAAATTAGGTTCGACTTGCAACTAAGCACTCGGCTGGGGGCAGGACCACTCTTTTCTGTTGCCACTGACACAGGCTCAGTGCAACTCTAGACAGGCTGGTTTTATCTCTCTTTCTCTCAGCCTTTCTTAATATAGGATGGTACCTTAACTCTCATGGAGAAACAATTTTTTAATATGTGTGTGTAGCACTTTGGTAAATGTGTTTTGCCTGAGTTAGTCAAGGTCTGACTGTACTGATGGACTGCTGCATCTTGATAGACTTCTTTACCCATCACTTTGCAGGCTCTTGGCAGGCTTTGCCTCATTATAGTGTCCTTGGTTTCCTGAGAAATGCATTTATGTTGTTAGTTAAAATAATAATAATAATAATGCCTAATATTTTTGTACCAATTACATCTCAGTGAGTACTGTAGCTCGGCAGAGAAATGGAAGTGTCTTCCAGGGTAACGTATGGACTGTAAGCCCTTGTGGAACAAGGAAAGGGTGTATGGCAGTGACCTTAAAAGGGGTTAAAACTGAGACTAGAACTAGAGCCCCCTCTTTTCAGCTCTGCCCACACTCTGCTTCCTCTCAAGACTGAGAGGAGGACTTGTTCCACAAAGCATGGTTTTTCCTTTGTTGTAACAGAATTAATTTTCTTTATTATTGTTACTTAACTTCTACCATTTATCATTGTTGTGTAACTCTCCTGACATTTAAGAAATAAAGGAGAATATAACGGAGTTTCAAGTTAAGGTTGATTTTATTTCTTGCTCTTTGGAGAT
Source organism: Athene cunicularia (assembly GCF_003259725.1). NCBI lineage: Eukaryota > Metazoa > Chordata > Aves > Strigiformes > Strigidae > Athene > Athene cunicularia. The sequence continues at coordinate 6,286,403 of NW_020799127.1, read as the reverse complement.
GCTACCTAAGCTATTAGCCAGCATTAGCTAATTCTTTCCGATAGCTGTGCAGTGTGTTTCATCTCGGAGCATCCTAAAGCTCTTGACAAAGCGCAGATTGGATGCAATAAGTTGTTCCAGTGATTTCAATATGGTTTCCACATGGGACGCCATCATTTGACTTGGTCATGGGACCCACAGACAAATTTTTAGCTTTCCAGAAGTGTTGTATAATGGACAGATCTGCAAGTTCAAACCATCTATGAGAGATGAAGGCTGGCAGCTCCTTCGTAGTACATAATTCTGCAGGTCCAGAAGGGAAGATAACATATCCTGCTGGAATATTTAACTGCACAGTTTTATACTTCGCTCCCAGCCCAAATTCCTCTTTGCCTTGCAGAACTAACACCTTGCAAAGTTCCTGCTGCACATTCTGCTCTTGGAGGGCTTCCACCCACTGAGTAGTATCCCAGCTGGCATGACAGAGTTCTTCCAGGGACACCGATGGAAACAGCTTGTATTGCTGCTTGGATGGACAGGTGCAAGAATTTGAAGGATCAAAGCAGGATATGAAACTAAAAAGTGGCAAAGAATTGTGTTTAGCAAACTGAGATTATTGACCAGCTTGCCTAGCTCTGGTGAAACTATCATCTTCTCTCTTACCTCCTTGGAAAATACACTGCAGCCCGTCTCCTGCCATTTCATACCACCTCTTCATGGGGGTGAATCCTCCTGCGAGGGCTGCTTGTGCTTTCTCTGATAACCAGAGGGGGAAAAAAATCAAAACACAACAGGTTTAAAAGGGTTGGGAGTTGAAGACAAGTGGACGGGGAGTAGTTCCTTCTCACTGGGCTCTGCTGCTGCTGAGAATGAATGAGGAGTTCTTGAGCAGGTGGAGCCAGGGGCCATCTACAATAAAGATCTCATCCGAAGTACCCTCTGTGGTGCTGCTGGGGGGCCTTACTGCTCAGGCACTGCTATAACCTGTAAGTGAGATTCTTCACGGCGAGGAGAAGCCAGATGAGAACTACTGAAAAAAAGACACTTCGGGCAAAGTGAGATCATCCTGGAGCTGGTGCCAGTCCCCACTGGGAACATCTGACTCAACAACATCTTTCTAACGTTTAAACTTAACTTTTAATGTTTTTGGTTTTTTGTTTGTGTTTTTTTTTTTTTTTCTCTTAAATGTTACAGGCAAACTAGAGCACCATCCTGGAAAAAAAAAAAAAAAAAGTAGTATTATACTGTTGATGTTGGGAGCCAGAGATGCCACCATTTTGCTGGACTTAGGTGACACATGGATAGGATTTCTATATTTGCTCTTTGTTGGGGGAATATGGAGCTTGAGTGTCTTTGTCAGAGTTTCTTTGAGGGCTTCAGAAACACAAATGCAGTGTTTGCAGGTCAGCTTATTTATACTTGCCTGACACTATCCATGTACAAATTGCCTGGTTCCCTCTTGAGCCCAGTGTGTTGTTTTTTTTTTTTTTAATACACATGGGGGAGCCTGCAAATAAGGCAGCTGCAATTAAGCAATTATCTTGAAGAGTGAGGTTGTGCTGCATAGCCTGGGCTGTGCTGGGTGTCACTAATGCTTTAAGCCCTGGTCCTTTCTGCTGGCGCTCTGGGTCTCTGCTGGCAGGCGTTGTTGGTTATTTGTTGCTGGGGCATCTTTGTTACTTTTCTCTGTCTCTGCAGGCAATGGGTCTGATTTTCCAGGAGGGCATCTGGGAACAAGAAAAAGCTAATTTAGCAACCACAGGGTCTGCTTTGCAGACGGCTGAAATTAAATATTTTCATTGTCTTCAACTTGTCTGAAATGAAGTCCAGATTGTCCCTGCTTCCTTTCTGCTTCCCAGTCTGGGAAGAGTCTTACCAGTGGAGAGGGGCTTGCTAGTCATTAGCAGAATAAATTTTTGAGGGGAAGAAGAAGCATTGGGGACCTGAGAGAAGTAGGATAAAAATCTGAGTAGACATTCCTAAGCAAAAAAACCCCACTGTTTCCTAGAGGTCAAGTGTATGTGGCCCTTTGCAGATCAGCTGCTCTGAGGACAATTGCTGCAGGGAAAATTTTCAAGCGTAGCTCTCCTCTTTTAAAAAAAAAAGTGTTGAAGCTCCTAAAAAGAGGTAGGAGAACCAGAAAATGGCTGAGCAAAGAAAATAGGTTGAGTCATGCTGAGTAGGAGCTGGGATCAGCCCGTTAAACTCATTGATGAGGTGTGCATTGCATGGAAGTGTTTGGAAATGCTTGAGGCTGCCAAAAAGCATGTGTGTGTGTGTGTGCGGCAGTGACTGGTTCTCCGTGATTGGCACTAAGAAGGCTCCAGAAAAAAGTGTGGAAGTGCTGAGTTTTCATAGCTGGAGTACTGATGTTCTAACCCACAGCTTTTTGTGTATGTGGTTCAGCAACAAGGGAGGTCTTGCCTGAAGACACCACTCCTTCTTTTCAGTCGGAGATTTCTACCCAGACACCAGCGTGTCTCATGAAATTTTTCTCCCCGAAGACCCATCTATACGTGATGGAGAAAAAGGTATTTCAGCAAACCCAGCTTGATGTCACTCAGTGATTTGAAGTGTGCAACCTGTTGCCTTTTGCAATAACATTTCACATCTTTCCAGTCTCGTCTCTGCTGTTTCGATTGTTTCTTTAGAGGATGGTTGAGTTCCAAGACAGAACTTAGCAGCACTTCTGCAGCAGGGGTAGGGGGGTAGATGCCATTCTGGATGAGTATCTGATGTTCGCTTGAGGTTTGCTGTTGCTGGGAGGCCTTGAAAGGTCAGGAACATAGTTTATTCTGTGTGATAATTCTTCCAGCACTACAGCATCGCACTATAACAGAACGGAGATGCATCAGACTTTCAGTAGCAGTAACTGAACAGTCATCAATAGACTTAAAATAGATGAAAAAGAGACTGAAATTGGAGGAGACGCTCTTCATTCCTGTGAAACCCATATATGAATCCCAGTTGTGTGCATCTGCTAGCAACATTGGTTAAAGTTTTCCATTGCATTCTTCCAATTTCTTTTTAGCAGTCCCTGTGGAGCACCAACATGAATGTTGTCCTCTATTCTCTCTTTCCCCTCCACGTGAAGTACACGGTGCTTCATTCCTACAGACCTGTATGGCGATATCCCTCAATTAAGAGGGTTTTTGGGGAACATCACTGAAAATACCCTCTGTCATTTCTCCCCCAGGTTTGTTTGTATTTGAATCCAGTGGCAATGAAAGCCCTGGGGAGCGTTGCCCAGGAGGCTGGAGAGTGCATTGCTGGACTGCAAGTCTTTTGCCTCCCTCTAGCGTTTAGCATCTTTATTTTCTTGTAAACTCTTGGGACCGAATTCTGCCATGACCTGACTGCCCAAGGTCCACTGCGCACAGAGGAAGAATAAAAGGGAATAAAACCCCCTTGCAGGTCTCTTAGACCAGATCCAAACTGACTTGGATTGCGCCCTGCTGATGTACATCAACTTGGGAGCATCTCAGTTCTAAGCACATCCAAACTGTGTGGTTGCAGTTACATCTCTGTGCTTCTCTCTCTCATTTAGGATCATTTCCATGTTTAGTTCTTGTTCTGCACTGATGCTAATCTTGCCCGTGTCAGTCGGTGGAATGAGATGGAATCTTTGGTTCAGAGGCGAAGAGCAGTTGCATAACTTGCCTATTTAAATGTGCTGAAAGTGTTTACATGGGGCAATTTAGGGTCTCTGAAGAAGAGGCATAGTTTGGCTAACAGTTCCTCTGTGGTTCGTTCAGACCCCTCCTTCTGATACATCCCTTCAATGATCAAAGGCAAAAAATTCATTTCTCCGTTTATTTTTAAACAGTGGTGATTTTGGAGAAAAAAAAATACTTAAGTGAAGGAATATAAGGCTTAGTCCTACTGATGGGACTCAGTACTTTGGTAACCCAGATGTTTGTGTGTGTCCTGTGATTCCAGTCTGGAAGGAATCTTCCCTGGCTAATGGGCATCATCAGTTTAATTTCTAAAACATTTACACTACTGGCCTCCTTGTAGATACCATCAGCCCTACAAGTAGCATGGGTAGCTGGCAGTGGAGGGTGGGAAGCTTGCGGTGATGCCAGCCACATTGATCCTGCTGTGCTGCTGACACAAATGCAGACAGAACCCTTCATTTCCCAGGGTTAACCATCCCAACGGAGGTACTCGCAGTCGAACCTGATTCCGTGGACACGAGTGGCAAAACCGCCCACGACTGACTCTTGAGGAGAAGAAATCCTTCACCTGAAAGGTGATTTTGTTCTTTTACAAATAAATTCTTGCAGGTGGATAAAAGAACGCCCGCAAAATCTCAGAATGGATCCCGAGTCAACAGCTTAGTGTCGGAGTGCTCAGAGCTTCGGTTTTCTTTTTGTCGTATCTCTTTAAACAAATAGTTATTTGCTAAGCACCCAGAGTGTGATGATCTTTTGGAGATCACGGAGACAAGCAACAACCATCACTATAATTCAAAGGATGGCTTTTTAAAAGGGTTTGCTTATCCTCTGTGCGGTAATGAAGTGCACTGCTGTATAAATGAAGCAAAGGGTGAGTGGTTTTTATGCCTCGGGACACTATCTGCTCCCTGCAGGGGTCAGCAAGACTATTTGCTCTATCATGGAGAGCACAGCACTAATAGCAAGGGATTTTATGCCTTATATTTATTTTCCACTGAAGTGTTAAGGCCTGAACTCTGCAAGAAGCAAGATCTTAGCCCTGATGGACTAGTGGTTTGCTAAGGTGGTGTATTCTGCATTCCTACATCCGCTCTTTAATTGGATTAGCTTGTAGTTTGAGTTTAACATGAAAGTGGGTTATCTTCTCTCTGTGCTTTACGGGGACACAGAAAGCTTTTTGTGAGTCATAGATCCAGTCTTATTGTGTCTGTTCCAAGGTAGTCATCTGACAATTATACAACTCATCGTATTTTCAGCTGTTAAAAGTGAAAGCAAAGCTACTAGAGCAAGAACAGAGCTCTCTACAGATTTAGTCTTTGTGTGGATACCACCTGGGTCCCTGAGGAATTCAGGAGGTCATTAAGTACGAACTGAAGAGACCAAAGGGTTGGATGTTAATATTTTGCCCAAGTTTCATACTGCAAAAACTACATAAAGCTCAGTATCTCAGAGAATATAGCTTGTACTAGAGTTATCTTATAGACCTGCCAAAGGAAGCCTTCCTCATTCTTGCTTGGAGATTCTTGTGTATGGTAGAACTGATGGATTCATGGCAAACTCTCCATACCAAGAGTATTCTCAGGTACTTGCAGACCCATAGCATGTGTCTGCACATGCAGGCAGGACGGAAAGTTGAATGCACAGTTTTACAGAAATCTTCAGTGCTTCAGGTTTTACTCTATCACAGTTACAAACCTGAAAGATGAGAAATGACTCATCATCAGTGGCTACCAGTTTTGGAAAGAACTAAGGTGATCATTTCTGAACTTAAACCAGTACCAAAACATTAGTTATATGATGAAGACTAGGGCCATATCTTTACTTTGCTGTTTATCCAATGTTTTTTGATGATCATACAAGCCTTCAGCTTTAGCAGCGATGAGTGGTGTGAATGTCAGCAGATGAGCAAGTCACTGAAGCTGAACCCCGGTGAATGTGATTTTGTAATTGCTTCACTAGACCAGAAATGACAGCAGATAATTGATGATGTTTTGGTTTCTCAAAATTGTTAAATCTCGTTGAGTTGTGGATTAACCATGCCATTGGTGGAGAGGGTACCCAGATCTGGCTCTGTGTAGGAGAGTTTGGCTCTGGAAGTGGTATCGCAGCGATCATGTGGGGGTGTGCTGGTAGGATCTGGGAACTGGTAACGATTAAACCTCCAGAAAACTGAAAATAATAAACAGCAATAATGTTAACAGACCTTTTGGCAGCCTCTAACACAGTTGGCTCCTCTGTTTCATGGCGGTAGAAAAAATCATTCCAGTACCACAGGTAATTCAGTCACTGAGCTGTGATTTACCTCTTCACAGAAAGCAGCTGAATATTCTGAGAAGTGAATGTCCTCTTCTTTTGAAAAGAAATAAGAGAATATCATTAGCTTGGGATTTTCCTGAAGAAGTATTTTTTAACGAACAAAAGATTCCCTGAGACCTAAGCATGCTATCCTGCAATCCTAATTTTCTGGCTGTCATTTTCAGGGATTTCTAGAAAGAAAGGTGAACTTTTCCCAAACACTTCACCTGCAAAACATGTCTCTCTAAAGATTATTCTCTGGACTGTATGCTCCAAAACAGAGCTTTCTCACCTGGAAGCACTGAACAATGACTCTTGCTGTTCTGTGAAATTCAGAAGATGATAGGTGTAAAGCTTCCTCCGTGCCAAGCACCTCAGTGGGCTCTGTGCCCAACAGGCTTCCACTGAAGCAGCTATTAAAAGCAATTTTTCTGAGCCACGAATGTGTCTCTCCTGTCTTATTAGCATAAGCGGCGAAGCCAGCTGCACTGTGGAAAATTTCACGATCTGCAGAGGATCCATGAGCTCATTGCTTAAACAGAACCCATCTCCATTCTTATGAAACACAAAAGGAATTGGTCTGCTGAGGGAGGGGAGTCTGAATTCTTGAGATACCTGAAATACAGTAGCCTGCCTGCTGTTCTAATGCTGTGAGCAGTTGTCAGTTCTCAGCCCTGCACATCGCATATAAATACGTTGGAGAGAGTGTAGCTTGCGTCTTGTGGAGACTCCTGGGTTAGAATAGAACAAGAGGGAACGGCTTTAAACTGCAACGGGAGGTTTAGACTGGAAATTAGGAAAAAAATTTTCCCAGCAAGAGTGGTCAGAGAGTGGGACAGGCTGCCCAGGGAGGGGGGAGTCCCCATCCCTGGGGGTGTTTAAGGGCTGTTTGGATGAGCTGTGGGGGGATGTGGGGTAGGGGAGAACTTTGTAGAGTCGGGCTGAGGGTTGGACTCGATGATCCCGAGGGGCTTTTCCAACCTGAACGATTCTGGGATTCTGTATAGTAACATTCCTGCCTTTTCCTGCTGTCATGGGAACAGGGGTACTGACCCCCTTTGTGTGGCGCCTCGGGGCCTGCACCGGGAAGATGTTTGCTAATTCCTACAAGGAGAGAATAAAGACAGAGCTGCAAGGGGACCAAGAGTGTTTATGCAACCCTTGGGTTTAGGGGGATGCCAGGAGGTTGTGTTTTTTTTTTTTTTTCTTAGGCCAAAGACTGTGATGCTTATACAGAGCATCATGTGTGGGTTGCACTCGGATAAATCAAAAGTACCCCAAAGAGCCTTTGCGCACCTGAGCAGTTTGAGTGCGAAAGGGGATTTTTAGGGCAAGGAGCAAGTGCTCAGCGCCTTGGCTCTCGCTGCTCGTTCCCTGGGAAAGGACGGGACCAGCGGGCCGAGGC
>NW_020799127.1:6256328-6278997 GCF_003259725.1 Athene cunicularia | reverse complement strand
CCCCCCCCGTTTGCCAGAGAGTAACTTTCAAAATGTATTAATCCTTTTGTAGCAAATCGCTTCTCTTTGTACTCACATCTGTCGCTGGCAAGACAATTTTACATATTTCAGTGCCAGTAAAAAAGAGAAGGTTTGTGGGAAACTAATCTGGACCTGACTCTCAGCTAACAGCGTGGCTGAGGTGTAAATTTTACATTTAGTGAGACGTATCATCCCAAACACCCTTTTCCATCTTGTGTAGCCTCTTTCTTATCTGTGAGACCTGAAGCCTTTTAATGTTAATTGCGGTTTTATCCCTGGTGGAATGTGGATATTGTTTGTTGACACATATTTTTTATGTGGCGAGTTGTTAGTATTGGCGTGTTATTGTAGGAGTGTTCATGTATTGACTTCTTGTTTTTCTGGACAGTGAGAACATTTTTTGGGGAAACAACGATACAAACTGTTTTCAAGATACGGTCTTTGAAATTGTCTATTCATAAATTTTTCCTCCTTCACCCTCCACCCTCAAGTAACAGGGACACGTACCCTGTAGTTGTATAAATTCAGGCTCTTAAGTTTTTCTTCTGCAACCTCAATATAGGATGTTGGATTTGTTGAGACAGCATGTGCATTCATTCCTTCTGCTACAGAAATTTAGTACTAGAGAACGTAAACTGTGCTGAGGCGTGTTGAGCATACCAGGAAGATCTCTAACGTGTTTGGGCTGTTCTTGATCTTTGACCAGGTAACAGAGTTAGTAGCATAAACCCTGGAGCGGATTCTGCGATTAGTCTCAAAACTGGGCTGAAAATTGTCCGTTACTCTTGTGTTGGTTTGGAAATGGAGAGATGATGAGAGATGAAGGGCTTCGAGTGGGGGATGAGAATTAGGACCTTGCTTAAACTCAGGTATTACTGAATGCGTTAGGGTGACAATCCACTGTCTTGAGACAGCTCAAAATAACTATCGATAGTGACTCCTGCAAGCCAATAAGCTGTCAGTCACGTTTTTGTTTGCTTTTGTTTTGTTGGTCAACCGAATTTGCGGTCCTCTCTGAATCCTAAACACTTGGGAAAAACAGGGAATTGGAAGAAAACTCATACGAATTTCGGCTGTATTAGCAAGTGTTAATAGTAAATAGGGGCTTTTTTTCATCATCTCATCTTCAAACTGACTTTTTTTTTTTAATTGTTGTTGTGAATAGGTAATTATAGATGCAGCTGCCATAACCATAACAAAATTGTGTATCTAATTTCTACCTCATGTGCCTGAAAACGTTCTCCAAAGAAATTCTTTTCTGTGTGTTCTGTAAGTGGTACTTAGTCTTAAACTACAGTAACATTTTGGTTTCAGCTGTAGTGTTCTACAGTTCTAGCCTTCTGTTCCTGACGTTGCTGCTTGGTGGCTGTGCGGAGCTGTGATTTGGCATGGTGACCGCTGCTTGGCAGGGCGGTTTGTAAATCCCAATGCGGAGTGAAAAGTACTTCTTGTGTTAGGAAAGCAAATGTTTTCCTGGAGAAGTGGAGCCTCCTTGAGAAGCCAGCGATCGGGAACTGACTTCGCAATACTGCACATGTTGTTGTAATTAAGGCACGGCCTTTCCTGGATCCCGAAATAAAGTAATAAATAATTGTGTTCAGAAACAGTGGATGCGTTGAATTGTTTCCAACCGTGAAAGATAGAGTTGCTGAGGATTGGAGCGGAGTTGGGTTGGGGACATTGGAGCCGCGTCAGGCTGTGTTATGGAATTAAGCAGTTGTGTGTTTTGTGTACCTGTGCTGAGTTACCAGCCTGCTTTCAGCTTTGCTTCTTGGAAAGTGCAGGAGCAGAAAGGTGCAGGAGTGGCGTATTTTCTTCTGAACTTCCATTACAGTTTAATTTACTACTTTGCCTTTTGGTCTTAATGTTACGCTATCAGTAAAGCTGTGGAAAAAGATACAACGTGGAACCTTCATCTTGATTTTCCTGGCAGGGTTACTTTGACATAAAACCCCTTTTCCCTGTGCCATTTCATTCTCAAGGGTGACTTCTGCACTAACTCTTGACGAGATGGACCTGTCTTTATTCTGAAAGCCCATGTTTTCCTGCTGACTCCATCTGTAGATATGATGTTGTTTTTAAGACGCAGGATGTCTGTGTTCTGACTTTAAGACTCAATCTTTGGAAGTGCTTTGTAGCTTCTATTTTTATTCTAGTTGGTGGGAAATGAAACAGGGACATCACGGGAGCAGATTTATTAATATGATCGTATCCACCAGAAATGAAATTCAGAGAAGCTGAAATTTGTGATATGTGTTTTCTAGGCAGGGAGCTGTGTCATCAGCTTGCTTAGTTGCTTACAGCGACTGCTTCTTCCCTCTTGGGGAAGGAGCTCAGAGGTCACTTCCAATCACCAGAACTCTTGATTCTAAGCTTACAGCCACACACATCCTTGCAATAATGTATAACTCAATTTTGTTGACTCTTTGATGACTGAAAAATGTCAAATAATGACTACATTTAAAAATAAAGCTATAATTTGTGCTCCCTGGGCATCATGACTGAAGCTCTGACAGCTGCATAAACCGTGTTGGATTTAAATGGTTCATAATGAGTCTGTTTGACAGATCCTATAAGAGGAATTCCTATCTGTCTGCTCTTAAATATTTGGTATTTCCAGAGCTTTTCTTGTAAAACACTATCACTAAATTCAAAATTATAGATGGATATGATCCAAGTATTGCCATAAGTTATGTGTTTTAATTTTGCTAGATAATAAGCTACTTTGAGACTCCGTGCTGCTGTTCTGGACAGTATAGGATGCTGTGCTGTGACAGGATTATAGCAGGGGAGATTCAGAGGAAGAACTGTAGCATTTTTAGGTCCATACAGAAGCTCACACTGATAAATAGACTCTCTCCTGCATTGTTCTGGCTTCCTTTGCTCCGTTCAGTCAACATGTCACTGGGGCAGGAAGGGCTGATGGTGTCTTTCAGTGCTGCGGGATAGGAAGAGCAAACCCATCTGCAATCTTTACCCATCGAATACCAGAGTATGTGTCTGTCCTGCCATCCTTCTGGGTGAGGTTCAAGTCCTCATTCTTTCCATTGTGTGAACTAATACTCTTTTGATTACACTTCTTTAGGGAGTACTTTGAGGAGTGGCTTTTTAGGCATTCCTTTGGTATCAGCAAAAGAACTTCCTTTTAAACTGCACTTTTAGGTGCAGCTGTTTCTTGGGCAGAAATTGATTTTCTTGGTATTTGGTGTGTTGAAATCTAGCAAGCAGTTGTGATTTAAAGCAGTAGGAATCCGGTTTGGGATTGGGATTATGAGCTGAATGGGGCAGTTTTTGATAGAAGAGGAACACGAGAAGCAGAGTTTTGTGTGTCTTTTCTCATGGAGCCAATGGACCATTTCTGCTTTCACCCTTGCCTAAGAGGAGTCCTAGCTGAGAAAACAGGAATCCTAATTGACAAATGTCTAGCTATGGAGATGCAGAAAAATTTCATAATTTGGAAAGCTTTTAGAGTCAAGATACTAAAAAAAAACATCACCCTCAAAATATTTTTTTTATAGGGGCAAATGAAAAGTAGGAGTTGCCTATTTATCAGTGAGGCTCAGACGATTGATGCTTAAAGTGCCATTGGGACACTGGACGTATATCATTTGGAAAACAAAGTTGATTTGTATGTTACAGAATTCCATGGTTATTGAATGTAACTATAAAAGCTGTTGTAAAAATGCAGCAGGCAGAGGAACATTGGACAAAACCCATGGAAGTCTTAGCTCTGCCTGTTCTCTCTCAATCAGGTGCCACAGAGTCCTAGACTCTGAGCTAACCAGACTCAAGAGGAAGTTTTTTGGCCAAAACTGCCCTGCAGGTGGGATTCTGCCTTTTAGGTGGACCCTGCTGGGAGATGTAGTAGTAAGAGCATAGCTTTGGGTTGGGGATTTTTGGGTAGTTATTGCAACAAGGATTTTAATGAGGTATTTTTGCTGGTGTTTTTAAGGAGATCCTCTCAAGACTAAAGAGCAACATGAAAGGAAGCCTACCTCCACACTTGTTTGAAAACTGAACAAGCAGGTGACAGAGGCTGATATAGGTCAGTTACAGGTAGGAGTCTTGTCTTTTTTGAAACAGAATAAAATGAAGGCAAGTGACTCATATTTGCATTAGAAAATATGGAGCTGGTAGACTAATGTGCAGAGGGGGCAGGTGCTAAAAATAACAGTTTAGGAAAATGATCTTTCCAGCTTTGTGACAAGGATTGATACCCACAGAGTGAGTCTGTATGGATCAGAACTAGGCAAGGGGATGTTGAGGCAAATACTATGATCAAAGCTCTGGCAAGGGTTTTAGCTGCATAAATGGAAAGTTTCAGAAATACCACACAGACGGCAAGACCTAAATGTACGTTGGATGTGAAGGTCTAGAGAGCAGTCAGAGAATTCAAGACAGTATCCAGGTTACTGTCCTGAATGATGGGCAGGTAGATGAGCAGATTACTTTTGGCCTTGAAATATAAGTGAGATGATCTTTACAAAGCAGCCATGTAGAATCTCCCTCTGAGGGCTTTTTTTACCATGTGCTTCTCTGTCTCCTCCCTGTTTAGTCTCTTTTACCCTCCATGTTATTGAGGGAACGGGGTGTTTTATCAGGGGTGAATGAGTAAGGAAGTAGTTCCATGAGGGCAGAACTCGCAAAAACAGCTTCCTGGAGATGTGTGTCCCTCCAGTGTTAACCCTCTGTCTTTTCTCTGTCACCTCAGGCTGCTTCATCAATTAGTAGATACTCGGAGATCTGCGATACAGTGACATTGAGAAAAACCCAGCAGTTTACTGGACACTGGATTGGAAAGGGTTGGGGCTTCAACTGGTAATGCAGTCACATCATTTACCATAGAGATCTTCGCAAATGCCTGTGGCATGTTTACTGAAAATATCTTTTGGATAGCAAGTATGGCTGAACAAACAGACAAATTTCTTCTAAAGATTTTTTTTTTTTTTTTATTTTTAATCCCGTACCCTTTTTGGCCAGGTTTGCCTGTCTGTAGGCTGGGAAGGAATGATTGCATAATAGTCAAAGCTGTCTTCAGGTCAGGCTGGGACAGCTGTTCCCTGGGATGTAAACAGGCATGGCTGACCGAGAAAATGAATGCAAGGCATGTTGCAGCCCATGGCTAAGATTCATCACCCTTCTCTTCTGCTGCTGCCAGCTTTCCTTTGGGATGTTACAGCAAGGGTAGGTGGCAGCACTGAAGCTCTGGGACAGATCCAAAGCTTGGTGAAGTCACTAAGAAGAGCCTTCCTCTGAAATGCACTGAATTTTGAGCCAGGTTCCAGCTGAACTGTTCTGTCACGTGGACAATAGTGGTCCAAATGTGTAACTTGCAGTGGGAGGAGAGTGGTTGGTTAAGTAGATTGAAGTGTAAAGATGCTTGGATTTTTAATAGTTCTTTGAGACATGATAAAACTGAGGATGGTGACTCTGACTGTACAGTTCAGTGGGTTGGTCGTGGTTCTTTCCAGCTCTCATTCCACGCAGCATGGTCTGTGCACACTTATATGCTGTAAACATGGCAGAAGTCTTGGTCTGCTGTTAAATGGAGGAACTCGGAACTGAAGGCCAAGTTTCAGGCTGAGTCAATCAAATAAATGTGGAATAATATTCTGAAGATAGGGATTACTAAGAGCAGGTCCTAGGCCTAAGTAGCTGCATCAACAGCAAACATGTAGAGGCCTTCAGGGGGAAGGAGAATTCTTAAGGCTGGAAGGGAGAATCCATTCATGCCTGCAGAAAGTTGAGAGGACCGTTACCTCGTGAAGGAAAATGGATAGTTGCATAGTTACAGCACAGAATCGAGACTTGGGAAACAGAAAAAAAATTGTATTCAGCCACAGATTTAAGCTTGGACTCAGAAGCACTGAAGCCTAGTGCTGAACTGAGGCCTGTGTTAGCTGCTTGCCTGAAGAGAATAGCCTTTATTTCTCTTAGCTTTCTCCTATTTTCCCTGCTGAAGTTTATCAACTTTCTGGAGACTGTGGGTCTTACTACTTCGGTTTATGCAGCATCTAGCAGTGGTGCTTTTCTGTTTGCTGACATCAGAAAGCACTATTGTAGTACAAATAATAAAAATATGTATAAGAACACCAGCCTAATAGACCTCCAAGCTCCTACTTTGTAACCACATTGGGTTAGCTTACACGTATTTGGCCGAGCTGATTCTGATAGCTGTCTACAGTACAAGTCACTGCTTATTTTAACGTCCCAACTGTAATGTAATCTAAATATTTAAAACAACCACTTTTTCTGCTGGAACCTGAGGACTGCTCTGCTCTGAGGGTGGAGTATGTTATATTTATTAAAAGCTAATGCTATGAAAACATGCTAAAGGGATACATCAGGTTTGGTCTGCTTCCTGTGGCTAGTGATCTGCAGTGGGACAAGTTAGAAAAACAAGTTTACTACTGTTCATTTAATGAACACCTCCACATAGTGTAAGCACAGTTTTGGTGGGTTTTTTTTGTTTTTTTTTTTTTTTTTCCAGGTAGACTTGTTTTGGCTTAAGAATACACGCGTAGACTGTACAGCTGTTGGAAACATTAACCATCTCTATAGGATTCAAGTTCAGCAACTTACCTATGGGCTTGCTGTATCTCTCACTAAAATTTGCCTGTGAAGTACGTTGAAATAATGGGATTTATTTAATAATAATTTTTGAAAGATTACCAGCATTCTAGCCTGCCACAGGAGAGTGAACAGGCAACGAGGAGGAGATCCAGATGCACCAGGAGGAGATCCACATTCAGCTCTTTGAAACCAACCATAAATAGCTATGAAATAGTTTAAAATTTGAATTAAGGAATTAATTCACATACAGTGTTAAAACCTGTAAAGATTTCCGTAGTATATTTGAGATTAGCACAGCAGGCTCCCTTCTCTTGGATTGTGCTTTCCTTCAAGCACGAGTCAGGCATTTTCAAAAATAGCCTTGTTCACGCTTGGATTTCAGATTCCACTTTTAAATGCAGCCCGATAGGTGTTACTTTGTGTGCAACCTGGTTCAGTTATCGTTCTGATTAGTACTGTCAGAGAACTGTTTGGGAGCACCGACCATTTATTTCAGCTGTTGTGCCACAGTGTTGGGTGGAAGGGCTGACAAGGTGGTGGTTACTGGAACACAGACAGTGATTTTTCTGTAAATGGCATCACTGTGAGAATTCTCTCCCTGTTCTTCTGGTCTTTATCTTCTTTAGGAATCATGACATGTTTCAATTTGCATGTCTTGATAATTAAAGTTACTTCCTTTCTCTCTTTTTTTTTTTTTTTCCCCACAACAGTTGGGGTTCCTGTATATTTGGCTGATTAGATATGTTATTGTGCTTGATATGATCAACAGTAGATTTTTTTGCTTTCATCTTTACGTGAAATTCTTTCAAATTCTGATTTATTTTTTTTTCCCTTAAGTTCTGGCTAATTCTCACTCTCTTTTCTGTGTTAGTGTCATTCTTTCCTTGCAAGATGTCCTTGAGAAAGGCTATCCATCCCTGTCTTTATGCCCCTGATATTTGCCTTGAGACGATACTAGACCTCAAGTAACTTGCAGTATATTGTAGTCTCCCCACTGCAATTTTGAACACCTTGTGATTGTCAGGGATCTGGTTTGCTGTTAGAATTTCTTTGCGAGGGCCCAGTGTTTTAATATTCTGTTGATTGAATATCTAGTCCACTGTCTCCATTGCTACTTGGTCTAATTTTAACATCTCCAGGGTGAAATGTGTAGGATGATCACTTGCAATTACAGCAGTGAGCTGTGTTTACAGCCTCTTTGAAATAAGGAAGGTTGAAGTTTCTATTCCACCTCCTTTTGTGTTAAATAACTTAGGGATATCAGCTGGTGTTTGCGAAGTGGTGAGCCTTTTTTATTTTAAATTTACTTAAAACTTCTACAGCACAGAGGCGTTTTTGTTTTTTTTTTTTCTATGTTTATGGTAACCTAAAAATGAGCAGCATTATCCTTGAAACTTTCAGCAGTGTTGGAGCCCAGTCCTATACATATGTATTACTGCAGTTTATTCTGTCTAGCTTTTTGGTTCCTTAAAACACTGAGATTTCTGGATTTCTATTTGGAAAGGAAGAGAGAGAAAGAGAAGTGACACGTATTAAACTTACTGAGTAAAGGCAGTATCTAGAAGGGTTTTATTCCTCTTTTCAGTCTACGTGGGAAAAGGTATTTCTGTGTGACTTGACCACCTATTTTGCAAGTACTGGAGGTAAAGTCAGCCTTTGTCCCATACCAGATAATCCTGAAGTGAGCCAGTAAGTTCTGTCTCTTTTGCTGTGACATCTACACTAACTGAAGCAGCTGAGACACCTAAAGAGAACTTGAGAAGGCTCAAAAAAGTGGCAGTGTCCTTCCAGTGACAGGCTGCTACAGATAGACTTAAATTATCCTTTGTTCCACGATATCTAGCTTTGCCCTTGGACTGACAGGACTCAGCCTGTTGTATAAGAAGCAAGCTGTGCTGTTGCTGCTCCTTTGTTTGGATGTTTTGGATAGCTTGGCTCTACTGAATAATGGAGATGAGGTGAATGGCCACTGATAAAAATGGACACAGCACTGAACTGAGACAGATGAATATTACTTGGTCCTGTAGTTACTTTTTTAAAAGGCTTGCTCATGCCTCTTGCTTAGTCTCTATTTATCCCACTGTTTGCATTCTTTATGCGTAAGGATTTCTCCGTAGTTTACTAAAGCTAAAGTCTCTAAACCACTGCTTTGTACTGAAGCAGTTTAATGGCTAATTAGTTACGAAATCCAGGACTGCATCTTTTCTTTGGCTGTGTTATTTATAAAGAAAACAGGTGCCTTGTCTTTTCCTAAAAGTCTACTTTATGTGTTCTAATTGTGTTATTACATGGCAGTAATTAAGACAGTCCTGCAAGGGATGCTTGTGTGATCTGGTAGTCTTGAGTAAATGTCAAAGTACTGTGGCCTTCAGTAGCCAGTATTTTGAAATCCCTCTACATGTAGTTAGTGAGAAAAAACACATGTAAATTCAATTTAAGTGCAGCTACTTGTTAAGAATTCTACAAGATGTAGTATATGCAGCCCTGGTTCCAAAGAACTGACTGTTTTCAGACAAGATACACTGAGTAGGTGGATTAGGAAAATTAAAAGGGGGAGTAAAGCCTTCCTGACAATCTCTCATATCAGTTTTACTGTTTGTTTAATCTGAGCTTGCTTTTATTCACTTGGTTGGAGTGCAGAATCTGGACAGATGATTAAACTCATCTGTTTTTCTTGTCCCAGCAAAACATGTTTTCTCATAATCATTTAGGGTAGTTCTAACTCCCAATCAAGGAAAACCACTTCTGAACATCTCACCATTAGTGTTCAGTAATACAGTCTTGCCTTGCTTATCCAAGAGTTCCAAGACAGGTTTGTTGGTTTGGTTTTTTTTTTTTCCCTTATTTTCCTTCTGTTCAAAGATCTAGCAGTGAATGCAGGCAACGTTGCTTTTAAATTGGTCTGCATTGTTAGTTTAGCTCACAAAGCTAGTATTGCAGTTGGAAGCCTAATAGTAATTGAATCAAAACGTCTGTTTAAGAGCCTGTTGCTGACAGTAAAATATATGAAGGTTGTAAAAATGTCCTTTCTCAGTAGAACAGCACTCAGTCTGTCTTGGTCTTCAGTTGAAGCGTGTACCTGTATTGTCCAAGGTAGACTTGTGGAGGCTGACTTGAAGTGGTATCACTCAGGAATTGTGATATGGTTCCTTTCCCTGATACAGTGGACCCTGTGAAAAAGCAGGACTGAAAAAGAATCAGCCCTATGTTAGCCTGATTAGAAGTGTAAACCTTTACTTCTGCATGCTACAATCCATGATCCAGGGACTTACCTTAGGTTAGCTTCAAACGGGCTGAAATCTTCCACGTGGTACAGAACTGTGTTAGAGGTAGTCCATCAGTAGCCATTTAAAGTATTTTTGAAAGTATTTTCTCACTACGAATTTAGTTGGCCTAAAAATCAATGTATTTAAAAAGGCAAATTCATAAGATATTCTCAAGGAAGCAGCATCTGTTGATAGTAACATCCGATATTTTTTTTTCCCCTCTGAGTTCATGGCAGCTCCCACTGTTTTCTGACCCTCTTTTACTTGAGAGTATACAAAAAAGAAAATTCCTCTCCTTACACACCCTCCAAAAATTGGCAGATAGATGATATTCTTCTGGAGGAAAAAAATGAAGAGGTCATGCCTGCTCTCCAGAAAACTTGCAAATCTAAGAGTTGCATCCAGCTGTCTCCTGAGAAGATCCGTTTAAATATTACATTTTGCTTGTTTTCCCAAGCATAATAACCTCAAGGTGAAAGATACCACTTGGACTGAAAATTGCATCCGTTTGTGGATGGGTAACTGTCTTTTCTAGCAGAAATACAGTATCTTATGGAAGTGCATAAGCCGTTTTTTAGTCATCCTTGTTCCTGCAGGGACAAAAAGGATATCTGTAACTATCTTTATTTTTGCAGGATGTTTTTGTCTGATTGCTTTGTCCTCTACATGTGTGTTTGTGTGAGAACATGATATAGTGAAAATACACTCCCATATGAGCTAAAAAATACAGAATTTACAGCCTTTTACATATCCACCTTATAAGCAGAGTCATGCAGGTGAACTGGTTTGTCATCTTGGTGCTTTCTTTTAAGGGTATCTGGTACTTGGAGAATGATTTTGCTGCTCCTGCTTCATCTGTTGTTTGTCTTTTGGCAATAGCAGAAATACTGGTGTTTTGGAGCCAGGTGGTCTTCTTCATGGAACTCTTGAGTGAATGTCTCCGTGGCCAAGTAGGGAATGGGAGTGGGGGCTGCCTCTGAGTCCCCGTTGCGGTGGTATCCAAGCATCACTTCATATAGCAGGTGGAAACTGGTGACACACAGAGCTTTTAAACCCTAATTTAGTCAAATACTTGAATCTTATTACTTATATCTCAGAAGCAAACCCATTCATATGTAGTAATGTGCTTACACAGGTGTTCATTGCTGTTTGTCTCGCTCATAGGTCCCAGTAGGGGCCTGATTCAAACCCCTTAATGGTACCTAGAAATAGTTAATAGTTAATTCTGATGGACTTGGGACAGACTCTTCTGATAATATATTTGTCCAGGTTTTGTTGGATATCAAAAGCTGTTTTCATGGAATGACTTCCATTAGGTTCCCTTTTGTGGGATTGTAAGTGCTACTGAAAACAGATTGAGATGCTCCAAGCTCTAAGACCCTAGAGTTTGGGTATAAATATGCATAGTATATAAATGACCCTAGATTTGGAAGCTTTTATTTTCAAGAAGAAAATGCCTGGTGAGAGAGGATGGAATACTGAGAATGTATGTTTTGAAGGGAAGAAGGGTTGGTCATGGCTAGTTCAGCACAGCTGGCTCTTTGGAGCTGAGTTTTAGAGCCAATAAAGATCCATGACCTGGGTCCTGAAAAGTACAGTCTTCCTGTTGTGCTGACTTAAGGAAAAACTATGCCTGTGCTTGAGCCGGCTTTCTCTTGTCAGCTCCACCAGTGTGTCTGGGTGAGTTGTTCCACAGTGAGTATCAGTGTTGAGGTAGTGAGCAGCAGGGATAAGGTGTGAGCATGCATTCTCGGCGTCTTCTCTTAGCCTTCAGCTCTTGTTTCAGCATCAGAGCTAAGAGAAGATTTTAAGTGTACATCATATGTGCAGGAAAAGCTTTGATGTACAGGCTCTGCTTTTTCCATCTGATTATTGCTTGCCTTGTAGCAAAGGACATTTAGATTGGCCTGCTGCTAGAATGCCATTTTCCAAAGTAATTAAGCACCAACTCGTGGATTAATGAGCATGGTGAGGAAGGGGGAGGATGTCACTGGTGATTTTGCTGAGGCTGTTTTGGGGGTTCCTATTCTCAGAGAAGACTACTGGAGGCTTGTCCTCCAATTTCTGCTGTAGAGTTTAATCAGTTGAGACAAGTTGCTGAGCAAATACAGAGGAATTTAGAGTGCTTGAGGAAGGAACGACCTAAATAGTTGCCCTATGATTCTGTTGTGGCTTATTTCCATGTGAAATGTAAGTAACTGAGGGAATAATGATAATTTTTGGTTATTTCAGTGGCCTTGGTAAGATAAAGCATGAAAATCATTTGGGAGAATATTCAAAGCATACAAACCATGATATTCTTCACTCAGTTATTGGAGTGAAACACTTGAGGATAATAAGAGAACCCCTTCACCTTATGTCATTGACTTGCTATGGGTCATTTGGCTATTGGGTTTACTTTTACCTGTTTCATCATTTCTGAAGAAGATAACATCTTTCTGAAAATTGCTCTGGCTCTTTTTTTATCAAGTGGGTGAAGTGAGGATTGACATTCTTGGCTTTGTTTGGCAATAAAATAAGACCACATATGCCTAAATGAATATTTCTGACTTGGATGGGGGGGTGTCTGCTGCAGGCAGAGGGTGACCGTGATGCTGAAGGTGAATCAGCTGCTTACTGACTGGAATGTGACTGAGGGCTCACTGCACAGGACTGAGATACGGGAGGTGGATCCTGAGGCCCCTCAAGTCTTCCAGGGATGGCATTTTCACAGCAGCCTGCAGTCTCAGTTCTAATGACTGAGCTATGGAGTCCATCCAGTGCTCTGGAAAGCTGCTAGGTTTGCATAACTCTATTTTTAAGATATCTCTGATTTTGGAAGAAGTGTTTTACAGAGGTCGTTCAGCAATTTGTGAGCAGCAACCTTAAAAGGGAGCCTCCAGATTTTATTAATTTACTTTTAACGTGCCTTTACCTTTCTGAGTTCTTAGGTGTAGATGTGAGACATAGATGCATTTGGAAAATCCTTAGCAAGTGTGCAAATCCTGTTTGTTAACAGCTGTCTTACTATGGGTGACTGGGACAAGAGGTTGTGTTTTAACAACTGTTAGGCTGTTGAAACCAAACATTCATCCCATACAGTTTAAGAGAAACAGATCAATTTGAAAATTGCCTTTAAGAGTTGCATTAGTTGAATCCTATCTGAACCCCACGAAATTTAAATGAGTCTCTCCGCCTTCCCTCTGGAATGTGAAGAGAAGAATGACTATGTGGGTTGAGGCACTGATTTGGGATTTGAGATTTGAGTTCAGTTTTCTCTCTTCTAGCTACTCTGTTTTTGACCTTGAGTAAGTGATCTAGTCCCCGATATTACAACCAGTTAAACTTGTGCCTAGCTTAATTTATGTACGTGAGTGTTGTGCCTTTGCAGGAGACTGTAAACACGTTAAAATCACATGCCTAGGAAACTTGTAAAGAGGGGATTTTACTTTGGAGTTTCAGTTCTGATTTGTAAAAACTTCTAAATCAGAGTAAAACTCCAGTTTGTTTCAGACTAGCGTAAATGCAGAGAGTTTGCACTTATGGAAGTATACCGGTGCAGATGCATGGTATCTTATCAGATTTCTCTTTCCTTTTGTTTTGCTGAGTCGCAGAGAGGCTCCTTCTCCCCTCCCTGCCCACTGCTTTTTGGCAGTCATTGTTGTAGAAGTTCTTTGCAATGACCAGCTTCAATGATTGTTCCATTTGTACCCACGTAATATTTTCCATTGAATATACTATTGTGGTTGTAGTCCTAAAATTACATAAATAAAAATAATTTGCCAATGCAGAAAGAATGGAACTACTAAAAGAGTGGGTTTGCAAGACTTTCTGGGGCTACTTTTTGAATATGTTTATTTTCAGTTGTAATTTATGACCTATTTTAGTTATAGACCCAAACTGAAAAAGCATACAATAAATGGAATAAAACTAATTGAGCCAGAGACTTGCCTGGTACAGAGGTGAAGGGGGAGTAAGGATGCATGACTTTTTCTTCATTTGAAAAAGAATATGCAAAGAAGTGTCTGACATTAATTACATTTTGCTCTTACTGAGGAAGAAGTTGTAGCAAGTGGTGGCAAGATTATGAGTGCTGCAGAAGACATCAGTAGGAATCTCTGGACCAACCGCATTGTTTCTAACTAGAGGTGTTAGTTAAACTGTTGAGTTCAAGGGAGAGGTTGGATTTCTGGTGTCACAGGGAAACGTGGGGATACTTAGTCATTAGAGATTGCTGAGCAAGTGCAAGGCTTGCAGACATGCTTGACAGGTTCCTTATTTCAGTCTGTCATGGTTTAACCCTCAGCCCCACACTACCGCTTGATCCTCCACCCTGATGGGATGGGGAGAATCAGAAGGATAAAAATGAGAAAACTCATGGATTGAGGTAAAGACAGTTTAATAGGTAAAGCAAAAGTGGCATATGCAAGCAAAGCAAAACAAGGAGTTCACTCACCACTTCCCATGGGCAGGCAGGTGCTCAGCCATCTCCAGGAAAGCCGGGCTCCATTGTGCGTAACAGTGACTTGAGAAGACAAAGCCATCACTCCAAAAGTTCTGCTCTTCCTCCTTCTCCCCCAGCTTTATGTGCTGGGCGTGACGCCGTACGGTGTGGGCCATCCCTTGGGTCAGTCGGGGTCAGCTCTCCCGGCCGTGTCCCCTCCCAGCTCCTTGTGTGCCCTCGCTCGTTGGCCGCGTGGGGCGAGGAGCAGAAAAGGCCTTGACTCTGTGTAAGCACTGCTCAGCAATAACTAAACCATCCCTGAATTATTAACACTGTTTCCAGCACAAATCCAAAACACAACCCCATGGTAGCTACTATGAAGAAAATTAACTGTACCCCAGCCAAAACCAGCACATGCAGAAATCCTCACTGGCTTCAGTGGTACTAGAAACTAATCCTGAAATGGTACAGGCTGTGCCTTCCAAAGAGCTTTGAGTATTTGGGATAGAGGTAAATGAAGAAAAGGCCCTGGAGCCTGTGTGAATGTGCAGCCGGAGCATTGCTAAGAGCCCTGGTGGTTTACCTGCTCCTTGATGACTTGCACAGTGTGTCCTGATCGACCTCGAGTGCAGGTAATTAGAAGTTTTCAATGCGGAGTGAATTTAGTTGTTCTTCATGCTGTTTCAGGTCTCTAGCTTGTAAGAATTACCTATAGGGTAAATGGAAATCCTGTTCCTCGTGCTATTAGATGCATCTGAAGTGAAGTGATCAAATAGTTAATATTAAAAAGCCTGCCTCTTCTGTCTTTCAAATTGTCCCAGCAGGGGTTGCATTTCATGGTTGACATTAGCCATGCTGTTCCAACTCCTGCTTCTTTCACATCCTGCTTTTCATCCCCTCTCCCTCCTTACGTTTTTTTAAATACATCTCTTATTCAACGTGGTTCATAAGCAAATTTGTCATCTGCTTATTTTTGTCTTTGCTAACACTCCTCCCACCCTCCCGTTCTGACCAAATTAACAGTAAGCCAGTGAATTGAAGATAATGCTACTGTGAATTATCCTTTGCTGCAGGGCAGCTTTGCATGAGTAGTGCCAAGCTGACTTTAGTTGGTGTGACTAAAACCAGGCAGTGCAGAAAGAACTGGGATTTTCATTCCTGACAGGAGGGGGGCTCATGGGTGCTGAAGGGCAGTGACTGAGCTTTCGGAGGCATCTCCTTGACGGGTTCTTTTTTATGGGGACATCTTTGCCTGGTCTGTCTTAGCCTTGTCCCGTGGGGTTGCTGCATCAATTGCATGTGTTCTTCACGTTTGTAAAAAAAGTGGCAGGGACAAATACAGCATGGTGACTGATTGTTGTCCATACGGGGAGGGATCCTCTGTGAAGGTGGGTCTTGTGTTTTGTGAGGCGTAGTGTAAGCTCCTGCTAAGAAAACAGTCCTTCCTCTGAAGAACTTACATTGCAGCTAAGCAAAAACAATCAGAAGAACAGCAGCATTGGAGGGTTTTGGGGTTTGTTTTTTTTTTTTTGGGAATGAGAGGATCACGGTGCAGTAAATAATGAGCTTAAAGTAAAACTTGGTGAAAAGAGAGAGGTTTGATCCCCACCTTTGTATATTTTGTATGCACACAAACGATCTCTCCTTGGGGGGAAAAAGGGGCAAATATTCCTCTTATCCTGTTATGGTATAACATGAGCTTTCTTTAGAAGAATCACTTCTGAAGAGGCTGGAGCTTGCTAATGTAGCAGTCCACCTGTGGTTTTTGTGTTTGGATTATGCAGGTAAACCCTTCTGCTAGGACAGCAGCTGCTCTCTGGGTCCATGAAGTTCTGGGGCTCGTTCTTTTCGCAGAGGCTTTAGCAGTAAGTATATCTTAGATGCACAAAGAGAAGGGAAGAGGGTAAGGTTTGTGTCTCTCTGTTAGGCTCTGTTAATCACTCTCAGGGCTGTCAAACTGTGAGCTGTGCAGGTTTGGCTGTTCTGTTGCACTTCGCTTGCATTCCTATTCCTGAAAGCCACAGGGAAAGGGAAGTGTTAGGTAGAACCTCCTCCTATGCTTGGCAAATTGACTTCTACTTAACCAAAAGTTTTTTCAGACTCTCTTAATTATCGTGGTGACACAGACGTGATAGGTGTGAGCATGTAAATAAAGCAGTTGGAGTCAACACTCTAGTTTTTCCATCTAGTGAGTAAAGAAGTTCCGTCGTGCTGTCATATCCACTTATAATTATTAAGCACTAGTAAAGATTTTCAGCTGAGTAAGAGCAGCCTAGAGAATCAAGACCAAAGTACAGTCTAATGTATTTAGAAGCAAGTGTAGGATTAGTGTACGTACAATAGTTCTGGATAATATCCCAGTCATCCCTCTGGAATATTAAAAGTTTTTCAATCTGCCTAAATACTGATGTACTAAGCTGAAATACATCCCCTCCTCACACACACAAAATAACAAAATGTCAGGAAAGAGAGAAATCCATTAGGGTGTAAGAGATCTATCCTTTTTAAGACATCTGTCCTTTTTCTTTACATGAAATAAAAGTGGAAGTAATAGAAAACGCATGAGTAGAAATTACAATCACACGTGAGTAGAAATTAAAATCAGGGTCTACGACCGTGGCCTGGGACATACTGGATACAAGAACAAATTCATGACATAATTATCTAGCCAAGCCTGGCAAACTGGCTAAAGGTTCCTTCCAGTGATTGCTTCTGGATGCAATTGGTTTTGACAACCTTGAGTCTATCACTGTCATTCCAATAAAATGCGTTGCTTCAAATTAAGCAAAATAAGACCTTTCTTCTTTTTTTATAGACCTAGAAACTCTTGAGTCTTATTGTTCCTTTCTCCTTTTATCCGGAGGGCTTCTAGGAGCAATAGCAGTGGTGATTTGTCCCTGGATTCCAGACTGACAAAAAAACTTTACGATCCGTCAGTTACTAACTGGGGCACTGTGAACTCTCAGCAGCAGACTGAATCTCATCATCAGAGCTCTATGTTTGATTTCTTTGAACTAATATCATACAAATCAGGAAATGGCTTTATAACTCTGTACACAGACGGGACATTTTTGTGAGCTTCCATGACCTCGGGGATCTGGTGAGGTTGAGTGATGGTGCTTTTGGGTGGGCTTCTAGGTTGGAATATAATGCTACGGATGTTGGATTGTTTGAGGGCTTGGTTCAGCTTCCAGTGCCTGGGAGTTGAGTAGTCGACAAGTCAGCACTGTCCTTTGCCCCATTGTTGACAGCCTCGACAGACAGGCCAGGGCTGAATCTGTCTCTGAAAACACCTCTGTTTGCAGTGAGATGTTCCTCCAGGGATTGAGGGATTGAAGCTTCTCATCTGCACTTGTTGGATGAATGGAAGGTTTCATTCTCCAGGGTTAGGAGTCTGTTTAAACTTTGAGTTGGTAGTTTTCTCCTTCCTGGAAAATCTTCTCTCCTTCACTCCAGTCAATACCTTTTTGCCGTTTTGTTCTCATAGGACACTGGATGTCACATTGTCCTCAACTCAGCAGTGCCCCATGCATCTAAAAAAGGGTGTGTGAGACAGACGTGTCCAGTGCTGCACGTGTGGAATAAATGTGTTTCTGATTTTCAGTACTTATTCTAAGAGTTTGCCTCAAATATTTCCTTCTTCACAATTTGATTTTGTTCTTTAAATCTTAGGCATTTAAGTTGTAGACACTTGTGAAATCAACTGCACTGCTGGCAAGTGATCAAGAGCTTCATTGTACAAAATGTTACCAGCTCTCTCTAGCTGCTATAGGAAACCTGTCTCTTAAAAATTGCATTAGCTCTTAAAAACCTATTTTAAGTAGTCATAGAACTACCTTGACTTTTCCCTGCCAAGACTGCTGATTTCTCACATTCATATATTCTTGATCTTTAAAATATTTTCTTTTTACTTAGAGCAGCCAGGCAAAATAAATAAAAACAATAGACATGCACATCTGTCAGCTCACGAACTCTTAAAGCATTCTGTTCTCTAAGGATCGTAAGTATAGAAATTTGAATGCAAAACAAAAACAGCTCTTGAAAATGTATTATTCCTTTCCTAATATGCTTCACTCTCCTGAGTGTTAAACTGTAAGTGCAGATGTCAGATAGCATTCCAAAAAGTGTTCTGTGGAAGCACTAGACAAAAGCTGAACTTTTATTAAACCTGTGTTATCAAAAGAAGCTGTGTCTGTAGGGGTGGAGGCGCAGTGCTACTGGTGAACGGTGTCTGCCGGGGCAAAGTCAAGTCACTGTAGTTTTTGAGAATCTGATAGTACCTCCTTTTGTTGCTGTGTTTTCTTATGGACAGATTTCCTTTTGAAAATAGTGACTCAGGATGTGGTCAGAAGGTAGTATCTGTGTGAAAATGTTACAACTGAGATACTGCCAAGGTGTCTTAAACTCTTAGCTCTCTTAAAGATTCTGTACAAGAGATAGTTGCTTAGCGTGGGTTTCTGATCTCCCCACTTGACAGACTGACTTTTAAAAGGATTTTTGGTGGCTTGTTGGACACTGCTTTTAAAAGCAACAGCTAGAACTTTACCCGTGGATAAGGTATTCAGCATGTCTTTAGGCAAATTTAAACAACTAGTCTCTATTTCAAAGTTTTAATTCCCATCCCCTGCCCCTTCTCATCCATGCTGTCTCCTTTTAATAGCTTCTCTTTCTCTCTTTAGACTCCAGGGATCGCTAATTAAGAAATCAGCCGCTGGTTGGCTGCATAACCACTGCCAACTGCTGCAGTTACAGAGCTGCTGGTCTTACCGAGTCTCTGACAGAAAATGAGTAAAGATAGGGACACAGCTGTAATACAAGAACAGACAGATTACAAAACCACTGGGATTGGGTCTCTTCTTATCTGGCTCTGCCAAACAGCAGGATATATGTCTCAATGAAATCAGAATTAGGAAATGACAAAGTGGAGTTTTACTCTTGAGAGATGCTATCGGTATCCTTCTGCAAAGATAGGATTTGGAAAGCTGAAGAAGCCGTTCAGGATTTATGGTGTGGATCGGTTGAGTTGGAGCTGTTCAGCCACTCTTTACTGTGTTTACAACAAAAGCAGCAACAAAATAAAACCTTACGGTCTACCTATTCCACTGTTACGTCTGTTGATGTCGAGTCGGTTGAAAGTCTGACCTGTGAAAAACTGCTTTGACTTCTGGGTTGTAGCTCAGTTGGCACATCCGATTTTGGTGCTTCTGAGCACTAGGATGTGAACTTGGGCTCTTCTCATTAGTTTGAACATGATACGGCAAACAGCTTTTGCTTCTCTGATAAGATTTGGCAGAAATCTTTTGCAGCCCCGCTGTGTCCCAAGCTGAGTGTTACGCAGCCTTATACAAATCCGCAGTCTGGCTGCATCTGCCTTCTCAATAAAGGTTGTTCCTGGTGCTCTGCCTGTTCTCTAGGGAGGGGGTAGAAATCTTGGCTAAGCAAGTGGGGCCAGTACATGCCGTTTTGTAGTCAGAGGCCCGGTGGCTTACGAAGTTCCCATGAGAGGAAAATATTGAGTTTAATGAAAGATGGATGGTGCAACTCTAACAACTAGTAATAGGGGAGAACTTGTATTTTCTTCCCGGTTTCAGACTCAGCCTTTTTCTTGGGGTGATGAATGTGTTCATCAAACATTCCCTGGCGATGCTGCGTGTCATTTCACGGCGTGTGCAGCTAGTCAAAGTGGATTCTAAACATTATCTGGGCATGGGGAAGAAGCTGTGCTCCTCACCCAGAAGATGTGGCTTTCCAGTGTTTATGCACAGAGTTCCCTAGGGAGTTAGGCCATACTGGCTCGTGCCTTATGTTAGCAAAGTAGAGAGGCTGCCAGTTACGTTGTTTGTGGCTCCATCTCTGGGGCATACTGCCCCGTGTCAGTATGTTCAAACCTGTGAGGTTCAGGATGTTTCCTTTCAAAGACAGGGCTACCCGGAGTGGTATTTGTTGATCTGAAACCTGGGGGAGATTCAGATTTCCCTGTGATGCGTTCCACAGCCAAACTAGATAACAACTCAGAGCTTTGTTAGATCCCGCGGGAGAAACAGAACCGGAGGGGTGTATCTACGTGTATCTGGATCACTGAATCCAGAAGGAACCAGCAGACTGGCCCAAGTGCACTTTGCCAATACTGTAGCAGTCTTCTCGGTGAAGCTTGTGAAAATAAGACGATAAAGGCAAGGGAGTCTACTCGTTACAAATTGAAAATGTGAATTTCCATTGAATGGACACTGCTTGCGTTTTTCTTCTTGTTCAGTTCCTGGTGAAACGCTTGTGACAGTGACCCTTGAGAAGGCTGTCTGTGGCTAAGGCAGTTACCTAGCACTTGGAAGACCCAAGTACTGTTGTCTACCCCGCCGCACCATTTTCTGCCTCATCTTACCATCTGCTGGCAGAGATGCAATGAGTCTTTCATCTTGTGTTTTAGATGATAGTTTTCCCTGCAGAAGGCTTATCTCATTCTGTACGGTGTCAGGATAATGAGGGTCTGCTTTCTGTTTCAGAGGGCTTTAAATGATGCTTAATTAAAAAAAGAAAAAAGTAATTGGGCCCTGTGTTTCCCCCCCCTTTTCTTCCACACTAATAGACTGGTAAATTAAGGCAGGGGTTCTGTTGGATTCTGTACTTAAACCTACAAATCCTCATTTAGAAGTCAAATGTACTTGGGCTTGTGCAGGTTTGGAATGAAGGGTTTGCATTTTGCTTGCTCTCCCTTTGTATAGGGAAAAGGTTCAGGTTCTCTCCCTGTGATGCATAAAATCTGAACTCCTTTTATCTGAACTGTTTCTCTGAGCAGGCTCTTAGCTTGCTGAAGTGACTCTTCAAGAGTGGGAGGTGGGGAACCAAACAGGCAGAGCTAGGCAGGTAAAAAGCTTGTACCTCCTGTGTTAATAGGGCCCCTCCCGGAACAGTCTGCCTTTGTGCTTTCCCAGCTGCCAGGTAGGAGTTACATAAGAGCAGGATTTGGAGGAGCACCATTTCTTAGCAGATGCATGTCAGCTCTTGGCAAGGCTGCTCCCTGTTTTTTTTGAAGGGTAACTTAGTGGAATGGTGCGCTGTTTAGACCTATATAATTTTTATTTTCCTTAAATGGGAGCTTAAGAGCTGTTGCCAAGTGCTGCTTGCTGTATTTGTGAGGAACAAGGACGTTATCATCTGATGGGAAAGCCTGTGA
This sequence comes from Athene cunicularia, assembly GCF_003259725.1. Lineage (NCBI taxonomy): Eukaryota > Metazoa > Chordata > Aves > Strigiformes > Strigidae > Athene > Athene cunicularia. The sequence continues at coordinate 6,257,543 of NW_020799127.1, read as the reverse complement.
TGGACCTGGGGAAATGCTGAAATACAGTATTGTGGACTGTTTTCATTGCAGCTTTTTTTTTAATTACTATTATTTTTTGAATCTGCATCCTTCAGTACTGCTAGACATTCTTGTAAGGATGCACCGAGCAAGAAGAGCTTGAACAAATATTTCTTTCTAAAGAACTCAAAAACCTGTGTCAAATACCAAAGTGAGTCCCTGAGCCCTGCAGCTTTTTGCTTGTAGTTCTTCAGGAGTATAGTAGTAAATGAAACAACCACATCTCTCTTTCCTTTACCAGTGCCTTCCACTGAAGGGGCTACTCAGGAATGAGGGAGGTTGCCTTTATTTTCTCAAAGCAACACCTCGCTTATTTTGGTTTTACAAGGATATCGATTACATCAATCCATGCAACTTGTGCTATCACTCTCTGCTGTTTTTCTAAGTGAAATAGAATATATTTTTGTAAAATGCATGATAGCATAGCTTCAATAGTAAACTTGTATTTAAATGTGAATGTGGGGCTGGGGATTTTTGCTTGCTATGGGGAACTTGTTTCACTTCTATGCTGGAACGCCTTTCTGATGGTGAAAATAAAACTTCTTGACTTAGCATGGTGAAAATCTTTAAAGGGTGATCACCATCCCATATGGGCATGTATCCAAATACTACCTGTTTCTTAATTTATATCTGACTTGGGATTTTGTGGCAAGCTGGAGATCTCTCTTTCAATGCCTAAACAAACTTGTAGGTCCAGTTAGACTTTGCAGTTGAAGTGTGGGTGGAATTTATTACTAGGTCTGAATGTAAGAGGTCTGAACCCAGCTTTTCATTATGTTAGAAGCTTGTCTTGCAGTCTTCTATCCCAGGGAAATGTTAGAGGGCTGTATCTGTACGTCCACTCCACCAGTAACACATTGTTCCTCGTGGGAGACTAAACTTCGAAGGGGTGTAGACAAGGTCAAGTTTATCTTGTGATCTGGATTTCAAAATACTTTGTCCACAGAGACTGTCCAGGCTGTGCACAGCTGAAACAGCCGTGAAATTGGTTCATGTTATACCCCTCCTGGGTGGCCTCTGAGGCTCGATGAAGATTCTGGGAGTTGTGCATTAAACTGGTCTCTCAGTATGATGCAGTACATACACTTTTTAAGCTCATAACGAAGAACTGCCTGGTGAGGGACTTCCAGTGGCTTCCCACACAAAAAAAAAAAAAAAAAAAAAAAAAAAAAAAAA
>NW_020799127.1:6251113-6256278 GCF_003259725.1 Athene cunicularia | reverse complement strand
AAAAAAAAAAAAAAAAAAAAAAAAAAAAAAAAAAAAAAAAGATACACAATCTTGTAGGGTTTTCTGTGTAATTCAGTGGGTGAGTTGACATTTTGCATGTGCAAGGTAAACAGAGATGATGGTCTCCACCTTTGTGCCTGTGCTTTATACAGGTCCGGAGGCAACAGGCGCTATCACATTCATTAAAACGTACATCTAACTTGTCATGGGCTGTGAGTTATGCTTCTGGAAGCTGGAGCAGTGTAGACCAAAAGACCTTATTAAAATAAACTAAATAATTTTTGCCACATCAGTGACCAGAATTATGCCATTTAATTAAAATATGTCTAGACAAATAACCTAGGGGGAGAGAGATATTATCTATAATAAGTGTTTGAGGTTTCTGCATAGGGACCATACTAAATAAATTTATGAATAGCTTCTTTTCTCTCCCAAGTATCTGGAGTCTTGGAATACTGTAGCCACTGCTGGATAATAGGGTTGTTTCTCATGTAACTAGATTGGCATTCATCTCTTTGTTAGCAATTATTTTAACCTGTCTAAATAATATTTCTGTGAGGTATTGATTAACACTTGTGGCTATTTTTTAACCTAGCTTTATTATTATAATGAGGTACTTTTAAGAGAGCACAAAAGGAACATTTCAGAGGAATAAGAATTGATTCTTATCTCGACTCCTCTCATGTATGTTTAGCTTTTCTTGTTTTGTGCTGTTTGACAGCTGACACCGTATCTGTCATGGTTGTGTGACACCTTTATTGAAAATGAATTGAACAGTTGTAATAAGAGGTTTGGAGTTGCTACTGTACCCAGTGGTTACTTAGAATGGTAGAAATAAACTCACTTCTAGTTGATGAGGAGAAATGCTCTACTTTCTAAGGCTCTATGTTGAACTTGTTTCTTTCTTGCTTTTGTTGTGAAGGACTGGAAGTCATTCTGACTGAAAAGCAAAGAGGGAGGACGCGTTTTCAGGCGGCTCGTTCTCCTTTTAGTGTCTTTCAGAGAGTGGTTTCGCGGCGTGCAGTCAGTGGACCTCTCCAGAAAGGTGCTTTGTTCCATACTGAGACCAGCAGACTTGATAGAATATGTGGGATTAGGGTCACAGGCATAGTCCATTGACTCCTTCCTCAAGTTTATTGCTCTGGAATTGATGCCTGAAGGACAGCTCAGCCAGGGTCATCCCTTTATTAATTTGACATTGCACCTGTCCTTCATAACCTTAAGGGAGGATCTCTTCTTCTTGTTCCGTGTTCTGTCAGCAGAACAGGCACCTCTATCTCCTTAACATAGCATATGCTGAAGGTAGACATCTAAAATTTTGCAAAATTAGTATACACACTCATTTTCTAAAATGAAGACCTGACTGTATCTGAGATTTGTCTTATACCATGCATTAATACTTAGGGACTGTGTTTTTAGATAAAAATGTAGTTATCTTTAAAATGGTGTTTGGGTGAAGAAACGATGAAGAAGAAATGATGAAGAAAAACTGATGTCACATTTTTAAGGACAAGTGTTGTGCATGTTTTTTTACCACATGTTGTTTGCTCGTGCCACTAATGCCAGAATAATTGTAGGGGACAGTTAAGCGGAATGCTCTGGTTTGTGTGTGCTCATGTCAGTGTTATCAGTGACAGCAAATGGATTGTACTGAGATGGAAGTAACATGTTTCTGCACATGTATATTCTTTTCCCTTTAGGACAGAAAGGAGATTTACAAGGTTACAATACATTATCGGTTGTATTGCCTTTGCAAGTGGATTGCCTGACATCTAGTAATGCACATAAAGTCTGCTGGCAATAGTCTTTAGCTGGCGAAGCTGTTTTTTTTCTGTAGAATTCTGAATGCAGTGTAAGAACATGTGACTTTGGGTTGCTTCAACACAAAAACTCAGTATGCTGTCGAGCATTAGTTGCCTCATTTATTTGCTTTTATAGACGCACGCACGTGATGGCATTGGGGTTGTCACGTCTGCATGTTCTTTCAGCTGAGAGAAACAACGGCTGTTCTCGTGGTCCCTTCTTTCTGCGGCTGCAATGTGATGTATGTAATTGTCAGCCTTTCCGCTGAAAATACTCAGGCCCTGAAGAGCTTACAAGTTGCAGATTTACTCTTAATCTTGCTATGAAACAAGGTTTTAACTCAGGGCAAAAATAACTGCCTGGGCACTTGGCCATTGGGAAATGTGTGCGAATACGCAGAGATAAGAGACATCTGCTCTCTGTGGGCTCAGTTCCTATTAGTGGTCAAAATTTTAAATAAAAATGATGGGTTGTTGCGTAGTAGTCTTTGGGGATTTTGGAAAAGGACCTATGACACCATGGTCTGGGTATCACTCATTATATTTTCATAACATCCCTCTGAAGTATTTACTCTGCCCTTTCTCCAAATTGCCCTCCTTTGTCAGTTAGCTCTGCCTAGGTCGGGTCTGTCCCTGTGCTGAAGCTGATACATCATTTAAGACTGAGTCTGGTGGAACGTGGCGTTTGTGGTTGTGTTTGGCTCAGGAGTGAGTTTCACCTCCAAAAGTTAGTGTTGGGAATTTGAGGGTGGCATTTGCTAGAAAACACAGTGTATGAGACCCGCGAGTGGACTGCAGTGCCCCGATGAAATTCTCTTGGACTCTTTCTACTGCATGTGTGCATTGTCATATAATTCCATCCTTTTTCTGTAATTGTTACCTTTCCGCTCAGGTACTTTCTGCTACTCAACTTGTCAGATGTCTTTTACTCAGCGTCTGCTTGAGTTGCACACATTTATAACCTCGGCAGCTATTGGCACTGGGTGCAGTGATTCCTTGGAGTGACCCGGTGACCAGCCCTCAATTTGGCTACTGAAATCAGTCCCCGGCAGTGACACAGGTATGCTGCTCTGGCTGTGGTTCATGGCTCATCCTTCAACATATTCACACCACCCTTTCTGCCTGACTGTTGAAGAGTTTTCTATAGGTATGAGCCAGGGTAAGAGGGGCTTCTCTGTGCCATTTTGGATGTGCAATAGCAAAGAGTGTATCTGTCTTAATTTGAATCCTGATAGTGTGGGAAGACCTTGAAATAATTTGTGGCAGCATGGTCTTAAGTGTGGTCTGGCAGCCAGGGAAGTACCAGAGTCTTAATGTAATCTGGGACTGGAATGGAGCTTGTCTAGCTACAGTACTGCTGTTGTCACCTAGCTGTGTTAAAACTACCTTGGATTCAGCGCCTTGAAATGCTTCTTTGTCCGTTTTGATACCGAGTAGGTGAATTTTAGGCTTAAGCTGAAGCATCCCCACTTCTGGCTGGAGGGCCAGGAACAGTGGCTGCAGAGTGATGCTTTTTGCATGTTGATGAATTAAAGTTATGTTATCCCAAAATATCCTTAGGGATCATGTGAAATTTTGGGCATTCATGGAGCTCTTAATGCTTCCCAAGGAACTTTGCAAGGACTGGAAGCATAGCTAAAAGGACATACTATTATAGTAAAGTCAGTTTGTGCTGAGGGAGGCTATATTACCAAAATCAGTGTTCCCTTTGCACAAAAATAGAGATTTTATTGGTAGTATATGGTAGGTGGAATGACCGATAAACTTACAGGTTGTGCAGCCTCTCTTGCTGTTTATCAGCAGGGCCGAGAGCTGCTGCTGATCAGCTAAAGGCATCATGAACCTTTGCCTTTCAGTTCTGGGCTTCAGGAATGGCGCTTGGACTGTGCGTTAGAAACCACAACATCTCAGTGAATCGGTATGTAGCTCTCCGTGTGCAAGGTCATGACCTGAGTTCAGCCTGCAGAGCCTTAGATTTTCAACAGGCTGCATCTCTGCCTTGGCTTTGTGTGAATGTCATCTCTAAGTGCTATTTTGAGAGTGTCCTGCTCTGGAGTTTTGAAGATAATTGCACCCTGGGGAAAGCAAAATCAGAGCCAGCTGTTTCAAATGGGCATTCCACAACCAACTTGCTGCTGGCAGTAGCCTCTCTTTTACAGTGTTTTTCCTAGGTTGTTTTCAAGAACTATTTAATTTTATGGGGGCTTGTTAATATTTATTGTTTTGTAACTAAGACATTGGACTGGGACTTGAAAATCTGGGTTCAGGTCATAATTATGCTGACCTGTCCCTTCGTGTTGTGACTTTCTTGTCTTCACAGCAGAGGTGATGATATGTGTCTGTCCCTTGGGACAGTTGCAAGAATAGATTCGTTAACACCTGTGAGATTGTAATACAGTCACATAAATAATTTACTAAATAACAGGGGGGTAGAGGGAAAATGGAAATAATAGAAAAGAGAGAAGACTGTCAGTGTGGCTAAAATGGTTTGCTTGGTATAGACAGTTTGGCCAGTTCTATTCCAAACCCTTTCCGAGGCAGGAGATGGTATTGATGAAAACATGTGGTGAGGTCTTAGGACTCCAAAAGTCAATGATTTGCTTGGCTTCTCTGTGCACGTAATTAGGAGTAACCTTTTTTCTGCTGGGTTAGCTGATCGTGGAGTGGAGGATAACACTGTGCACAGTTGGGACTATCAGTGCTAAAATCAAAATAGGCTAATTTCTGTCGATATCATGCCATAAACGCATGTATTTTAGTGGGATTTTCACACCTTAAGCATCTGCACAACCACTGAAATGTTGTTAATTAAGGAGTAGAGAAGCAAATTGTACTCCCTGTATGCTATTGTTCTTTAACCGTCGGTCATAAATATTTTAAAATACTTAATTGGAAGCTGTTTCGTGGATGCCTCAAAGTGCACTATATTTGGAGACCCTTTCAGGTTACCGGGTAGAAGTTCTGGTGAGGGTCTGTAGCCTGGCACGAGTCAGGCTGTGCTGCACTTGACTGAAATGGAAGGATGAGACAGATCTGGGCTGGGAGCCCAAGTACCAGTTGGTTCAAAACACGTGGAACCTTTTAGTATGAGTCAGTGTGTGCGACTGTTGCACTTGGTAAGGACTGATAGGCCTTTAGAAGTGCTTGGAGTGTGATGCAGATGGCTAAACTGGATTGCTGTAGATCAACATTCCCTGGTTCACAGTTGAGGCAGCTGTAATGCAAGTAAACTCTGCTTCCCTCGCTCCCTCCCTCCCTCCCTGCCATGCTCCCATTGTTCTTTTAGGGTTCATGTGCAGGGATCTGGCTTAAGCAGAACTCTGGATTTCTCTAACCAAGTAATGAGGCTTTCTGCTGCTGGAA